>NC_064646.1:9779545-10082575 GCF_023864345.2 Schistocerca serialis cubense
TGCAGAGGCGTCCAAGACCTAAAAAAATATAGTTTTTATTATTATTCTCGTGTCAGAAACATACAGGTACTTGTACATACATTTTACACAGTTATGATTAAATTAATTTTGACCAAAACTTGGCCACTTACTGTGCATTTTCTGTTGCTTGTTGGTCATCTTCTGTACAGGAGGCTGGACACAATCGACACCGAAGCATGTGCCCTCACAGTCTCTTCTTCACCACAGCCGCACTTAATATCATTTGGATCAGTGTATCCCTATTTTGCCAGGTTAACTTTTGATCTTCCGACTCCGGATCTCAGTCTATTCAGGGACTTCCAAGTTGCCCGTTTCCTGTCATGGCCTGGAGGTAAAGCTTCAACAACTCCTTTCCCAGGGAAGGTAGGTCATAGCCCTCCATAGTTGTAACCTAGCTTTCTCAGCAGTGGTTTCTTTGATGTCTTAAGGAAAATCTTCCTTCACTTCAGTCGTTGCGGATGCGGTTCATGCCCATACAGAGATGAGCAATTTTCTGTTCCACTGCCTTTCTTTCCTTGTTCGTAACTATCTCTCTTCGAAGAGGTGGTGGTGCTATTCCTGTGAGGAGGTAAAGCCATTCGACTGGAGTGGCATACTCTACCGCAGAATAGAATAGTACCATTGCAGATGTTCGGATTGTTTCAGGTTGACTACCCCACGGACAGTTTCCGTAGGAGATCGTTCCTGGTGGAGACTTTCGACTTGCATTTCATGCAGTGCTTTTTGAAAGTGAGAGATCTACCAAATGTGACTCCTAGGTATTTTGGAGTCTCGTAGTGTTCCAGTTCAAACTCTGACCATACTATTGTCAACTTGCGAGTGGCTTCCTTGTTTCTCAAATGAAAAGCACACACTTGGGTCTTTGAAGGGTTTGGTTTAAGCTGGTTTGTGTTGCAATATACGGATAGATCTTCAAAGACATTCGTGAGGTTGTTCTCCACTGATTCAAAATCTGTACTCTGGGTGGCTAGAGCGAGGTAGTCAGCATGTAAGAAGCTCCTGGTGTTTGGGGCTATAGGTTGGTCGTTCCTGTATATATGAAACACAATTGGAGCCAAAACACTTCCTTGGAGGCCGCCATTCTTCTGTGATCTCATCGACTACGCTGTCCTTGAAATTCGACGAAGAACCTGCGATTCTGCAGAAGGGAGGCGATGAGTCTGGTTAGACCTAAATCTTTGGTCAGATTGTACACCTTGACTACTAGTAGGTGGTGAATGACCGTATCATACGCCGCTAATAAGTTGACAAATGCCACTTCTGTCACCTTCAGAGCTTCAAATCCATCGTCTGTAAACTGTGTGAGATTTAGCAACTGTCCAGTACAGCTTTTACCTGTACGATACCAGATTGCTGAGGTATACGCGAGGTCCCCCCCCCCCACCCCCACCCCCCACCCCCACACCCATGAACCATGGACCTTGTTGCCGTTGGTGGGGAGGCTTGCGTGCCTCAGCGATACAGATAGCCGTACCGTAGGTGTAGGTGCAACCACAACCGAGGGGTATCTATTGAGAGGCCAGACAAACGTGTGGTTCCTGAAGAGGGGCAGCAGCCTTTTCAGTAGTTGCAGGGGCAACAGTCTGGATGATTGACTGATCTGGCCTTGTAAATTTAAAAAGGGAAATGGATAGGTTAAGGTTAGATATAGTGGGAATTAGTGAAGTTCGGTGGCAGGAGGAACAAGACTTTTGGTCAGGTGAATACAGGGTTATAAATACAAAATCAAATAGGGGTAATGCAGGAGTAGGTTTAACAATGAATAAAAAAATAGGAGTGCGGGTAAGCTACTACAAACAGCATAGTGAACGCATTGTTGTGGCCAAGACAGACACGAAGCCCACACCTACTACAGTAGTACAAGTTTATATGCACACTAGCTCTGCAGATGACGAAGAAATTGATGAAATGTATGATGAGATAAAAGAAATTATTCAGATAGTGAAGGGAGACGAAAATTTATTAGTCATGGGTGACTGGAATTCGGTAGTAGGAAAATGGAGAGAAGGAAACGTAGTAGGTGAATATGGGCTGGGGGTAAGAAATGACAGAGGAAGCCGCCTGGTAGAATTTTGCACAGAGCATAACTTAATCATAGCTAACACTTGGTTAAAAAATCATAAAAGAAGGTTGTATACATGGAAGAAGCCTAGAGATACTGACAGGTTTCAGATAGATCATGTAATGGTAAGGCAGAGATTTAGAAACCAGGTTTTAAATTGTAAGACATTTCCAAGGGCAGATGTGGATTCTGACCACAATCTGTTGGTTATGAACTGTAGATTAAAGCTGAAGAAACTACAAAAAATGTGAGAATTTAAGGAGATGGGACCTGGATAATGTGACTAAACCAGAGGTTGTATAGAGTTACAGGGAGAGAATAAGGGAAAATTGACAGGAATGGGGGAAATAAATGCAGTAGAAGAAGAATGGGTAGGTCTCAGGGATGAAGTAGTGAAGGCAGAAGAGGATCAAGTAGGTAAAAAGACGAGAACTAGTAGAAATCGTTGGGTAACAGAAGAAATATTGAATTTAATTGATGAAAGGAGAAAATATAAAAATGCAGTAAATGAAGCAGACAAAAAGGAATATAAACGTCTCAAAAATGAGATCGACAGGAAGTGCAAAATGACTAAGCAGGGATGGCTAGAGGATAAATGTAAGGTTATAGAGACTTATCTCACTGGGGGTAAGATAGATACTACCTACAGGAAAATTAAAGAAACCTTTGGAGAAAAGAGAACCACTTGTATGAATATCAAGAGCTCAGATGGAAACCCAGTTCTAAGCAAAGAAGGGAAAGCAGAAAGGTGGAAGGAGTATATAGAGGGTCTATACAAGGGCGATGTACTTGAGGACAATATTATGGAAATGGAAGAGGATGTAGATGAAGATGAAAGGGTAGATACGGTACTGAGTGAAGAGTTTGACAGTGCACTGAAAGACCTAAGCCGAAACAAGGCCCCTGGAATAGACAACATACCATTAGAACTACTGATAGCCTTGGGAGAGCCAGTCCTGACAAAACTCTACCATCTGGTGAGCAAGATGTAGGAGACAGGCGAAATACCCTCAGACTTAAAGAAGAATATAATAATTCCAATCCCAAAGAAAGCAGGTGTTGACAGATGTGAAAGTTACCGAACTATCAGTTTAATAAGCCACAGCTGCAAAATACTAACGCGAATTATTTACAAACGAATGGAAAAACTGGTAGAAGGCGAACACGGGGAAGACCAGTTTGGATTCCGTAGAAATGTTGGAACACGTGAGGCAATACTGACCTTACGACTTATCTTAGAAGAAAGATTAAGGAAAGGCAAACCTACGTTTCTAGCATTTGTAGACTTGGAGAAAGCTTTAGACGATGTTGACTGGAATGCTCTGTTTCAAATTCTGAAAGTGGCAGGGGTGAAATACAGGGAGCGAAAGGCTATTTACAATTTGTACAGAAACCAGATGGCAGTTATAAGAGTTGAGGGGCATGAAAGGGAAGCAGTGGTTGGGAAGGGAGTGAAACAGGTTTGTAGCCTCTCCCCGATGCTATTCAATCTGTATATTGAGCATGCAGTAAAGGAAACAAAAGAAAAATTCGGAATAGGAATTAAAAGCCATGGAGAAGAAATAAAAACTTTGAGGTTCGCCGATGACATTGTAATTCTGTCAGAGACAGCAATGGACTTGGAAGAGCAATTGAATGGAATGGACAGTGTCTTGAAAGGAGGATATAAGATGAACATCAACAAAAGCAAAAGAAGGATAATGAAATGTAGCCGAATTAAATCGGGTGATGCTGAGGGTATTAGTTTAGGAAATGAGACACTTAGAGTAGTCAATGAGTTTTGCTATTTGGGAAGCAAAATAACTGATGATGGTCGAAGTAGAGAGGATATAAAAAGTAGTCTGACAATGGCAAGGAAAGCGTTTCTGAAGTGAAACGTGGATGATAAATAGATTGGACAAGAAGAAAATAGAAGCTTTCGAAATGTGGTGCTACAGAAGAATGCTGAAGATTGGATGGGTAGATCACATAACTAATGAGGAGATATTGAATGGAATTGGGGAGAACAGGAGTTTGTGGCACAACTTGACTAGAAGAAGGTATCGGTTGGTAGGACACGTTCTGAGGCATCAAGGGATTACCAATTTAGTGTTGGAGGGCAGTGTGGAGGGTAAAAATCGTAGAGGGAGACCAAGAGATGAATACACTAAAGAGATTAAGAAGGATGTAGATTGCAGTAGGTACTGGGAGATGAAGAAGCTTGCACGGGATAGAGTAGCATGGAGAGCTGCATCAAACCAATCTCAGGACTGAAGACCACACAACAACACTCGTGAGGTGATAGGCCATTCAAAATCGGTCTTTCCAGCAATTTGTAAAGATGAAAAAGTACTGCAACTGGTCTAAAATTCTTTGAAATGTAGGAAGAGGTACAGAGGAACGACGCCTGGTGCAGCGATCGGCAATGAAGCGTCGACATAAACAAATGTAACATAGTGCGCATAAAGAGTCAAAAAGACCCGTTATTGTATGATTACAAGAGTGCAAAATAATCAATGGAAGCAGTCACGTCCATAAAATATCTACAAGCGTGCGTACTGTAGGCGCCAGGGCATCAGAAGACTACTTCCTGACGCCCAATTTGTAGGCTTTCCCTTGATGTGGCCTCCTACGTGGATGTAGGATAGATGAGCAGAGGTGCAATGGTGGACCCCTGTGGAACGCCTGGGTCCTAATGAGACATGATTCAGCTAACAGTCATTCATTAGCAAGTGTTTTAAATTCACTGTGTCGTATTCCCGGCGCAGCCTGTCAGTGGTCATGCTGAGCCCAGGCTGCACGGAGGCGCAGAGTGGCACGTCAGCGGCCGGCGACGAACTCGCGGGAGCAGGTCAGGCTCTGGCGTTGTCGGTGGTCAGTGCTGCGGTCCCGCCGTAGCGTGGCTGTCGACGCCAGTCGGAGCCTCGGCACTCTCGCTACGTGAAGCTGCCCTTAGGCTCGGCCCCAGAAATCTGCACGCACTTGTTGTGGGTTATCAAGATGGCGTGTGTGTGGAACACCCAAGAACGACACGAAGGACAGCCCAAGAAGTGGTCCCAGCAACAGCTGGTAAAGTGTTGCCTATACTGCTCAGGACCCAGGAGTGCCGGTAGAGGCGCCCTGTTCCCAAGCTGACGGGCAGAATGGTTCTACACTGAAAGAAGATCGGCCCGACCCTCTGCTTCAGTCAGTCACTGTTGCGACCAGTAGGAGAGCAGTTCACGGAGTCGAAGTTTCCTCCACAGCCAGACGGGTGTTGACATGTAGCTGTGGACTCCTAGCAGGCGTCGGGCTGTAGATACTTCACTGTATTCACCAGGGCATTCGGCAGTTAGCAGAGCTGACATTCCATCGGTATCCATGATGCACATGAAAAGGCCTAAGTCTGAGAGTGAGAGGAAGGAAGGCGACCGTTTTATAGCAATTGATGACGTCATTCTCCCATATGGGTGGTCGAATGTGGGCCCATTTTGTGAACTGTCACCGCTCTTGGCTGGCCTGATGTTTAGGGGTACAGAACGGCCCATTATGCAGTTCGTAGGTTGAAAGGCTTCCTTGTGTCACCCTAGGTGGAGTTGCTACAGTTGCCTCATTACAGAAGAGCGTTGTGTCTGACTGCACCGCTGTCTAACTGCTGAATCCGGGGTTCCTGGTGTCTTCTCTCGCACACTGTGAAACAATAAGCTCCATGTATGTTTGTATTTTGGTTCTTTCGAGTCTCGACACCGGTTACGTCCACCGTTGAATTCCCGACGGACGTGTTCCACTTAGCGTCATCCCAGCCGCTTCTAACAAAATTTTATTCCTACACTTAACTACTATTCTGCTGTGCAACACCACAGAGCGCTTTTGAGTGGAACGACCACATAAAACTAATAGCAGATAAGGCAGACGCCAGACCGAGATTCAGGAACTGTGGTTCCGCCCACAAAAAGGTAGCTTACAGAACTCTCATTCGACCAGTACTTGACTATTGCCCGTCAGTCTGCGATCCGGGTCAGATAGGGCTAATAGAGACAAGATCCAAGGAACAGCAGCACGTTTCGTTACAGCTTAATTTAGTAAGCACGAAAGCCTCACGGAACTCCAGAGGCATACATACGCTGCTTGAGACGTAGTCTGAATTATGGTGTGGTTTACTGTTAAACTTCCCAGAGAGTACAGTCCTGGAAGTATCAACCAATATATAGCTTCCTCCTATGCGTATCTCACAAACAGACCATGAACGTAAAATCAGAAAGATTAGAGGTCACACGGAATCTTACCAACAATACAATCGCAAGCAATTCGTGTACGAAATACTAGCCCCCCTCCCCCCCCCCCCCAGACCCTTTTCCACGAACGGTAAGGTGGCTTGCGTAGTATAGATATAGACGTAAAGAAAGGAGCTTCGATAAAAAAAAGTCGTAACGCAAATAGGCTTTGTGCGGATACTAGAGAAACTTACACAGGTAATTAGTAACTAGTACAAAAACAAACAGCAACGATAACAATACTGCGAGAATAAACAAGACCATCCGCGATAGGGTGGAAAATCAGACAGGTATGTATTATATCATCGTTTGTTTTCAGTTTGTATAGTGCCTAAGTAATGAGAAGCGTGGGTCTATCGGATATAGAAAGAGAAATTTAAACTATCGGTTACAGCATAAGATGATACACGTGAAGACGACATAAAAACCTTGCTGGAAAGAATATGAAATGTGCTAAGGAAATGCAATCCGAAAACAAAGGAAGTAGGTTACAGTACACTTGTTCGCCCACTGCTTGAATACTGCTCACGGGTGTGGGATCCGAACCAGATAGGGTTGATAGTAGAGACAGAGAAGATTCAACGGAGAGCAACGCTCTTCGTTACAGGATCATTTAGTAATCGCGAAAGCGTTACGGAGATGACAGATAAACTCCAGTGGAAGACTCTGCAGGAGAGACGCTCAGTAGTTCGGTTCGGGCTTTTGTTGAAGTTTCGAGAACATACATTCACCGAGGAGTCAAGCAGTATATAGCTCCGTCCTACGTATACCTCGCGAAGAGACCATGAGGATAAAATCAGAGAGATTAGAACCCACACAGAGGCATACCGACAATCTTTCTTTCCACCAACAATACGAGACTGGAGTAGAAGGGAGAACCGATAGAGGTACTCAAAGTACCCTCTGCCACACACCGTCAGGTGGTTTGAGGAGTATGGATGTAGATGTAGATGTAGACATTACTGTATACTTTCATACTATCTGTACTTACCTTCGTGCTGAAACTGAGGGCTGTCAGCCTCAATGCAAGCATGACATCGGCGAATAGATTCTGACGTTCCTTGACAAATATCCCTGGTGTGTTTCGAATCACATCACAGGTAGCTACAATTCTGGCAACTAATTCCGTCTCCATATCCACTGGGGTCTCGTACACAAGTGACTTTAGATATCCCTATAGGGACTGATCAAGGGGATTCAGGTCAGATGACCTCGCAGGCCTTAGAATAGGACATCCCCTTCCAATACAGCGACCAGGAAATACTGCAGTGAGGTGGTTGCGGACGTCCACACCGATGTGAGGCGATGTACCATCATGTCGTATCCACATCCTCTCACGAACAGCCAAGGGTACTTTCTCCAACTTTTTTGCACGAACTTCAAGTACAGGTGGCCATTCAGACGGCTAGGTAGATGATAGAGATATTTGTAGCCTTCAGTGCCGCCCCAGATATTCCCAGCAAAACGTACTTGATGGTGTGAATCTACTACAGCATCAGGGTTTTCCTCATCCCACACATGGCTATTTCTGCTGTTCGAAACGACATCACGAAAAAAATGAGGCCTCGTCAGTAAACAGCACGGTTTGGAGCAAATCTTGTCGATTTGTTGGAGCGACCACTGACAGAATGCAACCCTTGGAACGAAGTCAGTAACAAACACTGCATGGACTCATTGTGGGTGATACGGGTGTAATTGTTGTTCGTGAAGTGGCTCGCCACCCGCTAGTATGTGCAGTGCCGACTTCATGTCCAGTACGACGAGTACTTGTAGTGGGGTCCACTGCACACGTTCTAGCACCTCCTCTTCAAAACAGGATGTGTGAATGGTCCTCGTGTTGCCAGGTCCCTCGTTTCCACTTTCCTATGAACCAGTCTCCCGCACTTGTCGATCGAGAGAAATAAAAAGTCGTCGTGACGGATTATGCCTGTTAGGAAATAATTCCCTGTGCAGCCTTTCAGCAGCGAGAGCATTGCAGCCTACTTCCCCGTACACCAAGTGCATGCCAGGGAATTCTGTGAAACTGTAACGGTACTGTTCCATCGCGTTGTACTGTAAGTCTCTGAATAATACTGAGTAATGAATGGGTCTTTCTTAGATTCATACCACGCTCTATCGTGGGGCAATGTAAGTACGATACAAGAGATCCACCTTATGGACAAGTAAAGTAAATAGAATCTGCATCATGACTTCCTAGTAATCACGCTCGTCCTCCTTGTTTCCTTGCAGTCAATAATGTACATGTAAATAAACAGCACAGTTCGTTTAAACTAGTTGTAAATAAGCTGGAAAAAAGTAATGCTGCTATTGACATCGGCATTAGTCTGTTTGCCGATGACGCTGTAGTCTAAGGGAAAGTAGTATCACACGAAAGTTATGAACAAATCAATGAGGATTTGCAGAAAATAAGTGTGTGGTGTAATGACTGGCAGTTATCTCTCAATATTAGTAAGTGTAACCTACTGCGTATAACAAGGCGAAAATCCCCATTAACGTAAGAGTACAAAATGAATGCCGAGTCTTTGGGAGCAGTAACATGCGTCAAGTATCTGGGCGTGACTATTCAAAATGATCTCAAATGGAATGATCAGATTACACAAGTAACGGGCAATGCGAACTGTGGATTGTGGACTATTGGTAGAATCCTGAAGCGATGCAGTCCTTCAACAAAGGAAATTGCTTACAATACGTTAGTTCGTCCGGTCTTGGAGTATTGTTAGTCTGTATGGGACCGTTACCAGTTAGGTCTCAAATAAGAGCGGAAAGATTCGTGACTGGTATATTTAGCCATCGCGAGAGCGTTACAAATCTCTTAGAAAGTTTGAAATGGGACACACTTGCATATAGACGACGCGCTAAACGGTAGGGGCTCCTCACTAAATTCCGAAATCCGACCTTCGCCGAGGATGTAGAGCATATATTGTTACCACCAACTTTCAAATCGCGCAATGATCACCATTCAAAGATAAGGGAAATTAGAGCTCGTACTGAGGCGTTCAGACAGTCGTTTTTCCCTCGCACGATCCGCGAGTGGAACAGAGGAGGGAAATATGAATTTGGCGCGAATTGTGCCCTCCGCACACACCGCTCGTTGGCTAGCGGAGTATATTTGTAGATGTAGATGTAAAACGGTACAGAAGTTTACTTCCATATCTCCTTAAGGTGGCTTCTCCGACCACAGGTTCCCTGCCTCAAATTGTTCAGTGGAGCATGCTCTACGTCCTGATAACACTTTTGCACGCCATGTAAACGTTTGAATGCTAGAATGACTTTTTCAGCGTAGTGGGTACACACTTATTTCCTGGTACACTGGCCAGCCGAGGCCGACCGACCGTCACGTCATTCTCTGCCAATGTCGTCACTGGATGCTGTATGCAGGGGCATCTGGTCAGGACGCCGCTGTCCCGGTTGTTGTGGGGTTTCTTGACCTTGGAACCGCTACTAATCGGCCTGGGCTTCACGAGAGTGAGTACACACCGCTACAGTCCTCCCACCAAGGTAAAATCCCTGCAGAACCGGGAATCGAACCCGCGTCCTCTAAATGGCAGTCGGCCGCTCTGACAACTCGGTGAAGGAGACGCACTATTTACTGGTATACGTTGCTGAAATGGTGATAAGCTCTTGATAATCTGCGCATGCTAATAATTTCCTATACTACACTACTTACATATTAATTCTCATTAAATTAGTACTGAGAGGTTATCATTGACTCCCGCATCTTTCGATGCTCTGATATTTCGTACGATACTGTGAAATTATCGAAAACATGATTTCGTTACTTACTCTTATCAGTAACAGTTACCAAATCACAATTGGTGAATTCTGAGTATCAGACTCGTTGCAAACTTTGAGTTAATTTAATATCTGATGACAATAAAGGAGTCTTAATTAAAAACATTACAACGGCACGGTGTTTCTGTTCGTCCATTTGAACGAAACCCGCAAGTCACTACTTTAAAACGTCGTATAAACAAAGCTCCTCGACGGATTGTGCGGACACTTGGAATGAATAGGCAGCGGGCTTGTCGAAACAATCTTCAAGTATGGAACGATGTTATTCAGGAAAGCCGGAGAAAACGTAAATCGTATGGCCAGAAGCGAATTACAAAGCCATTAGCTCACGAGCCATCTCTATCGCTGTCTTATCATTGCATTTCTTCACGATTGGCGGGTATAGATCCAAGTGAGATTATGGTTGGTTGGTTGTTTGGGGGAAGAGACCAAACAGCGAGGTCATCGGTCTCATCGGATTAGGGAAGGATGCGGAAGGAAGTCGGCCATGCCCTTTCAAAGGAACCATCCCGGCATTTGCCTGGAGAGATTGAGGGAAATCACGGAAAACCTAAATCAGGATGGCCGGACGCGGGATTGAACCGTCGTCCTCCCGAATGCGAGTCCAGTGTGCTAACCACTGCGCCAAGAGATTATGGAATTGACACGATGTTTCGCCAACGTACCAGCTAATATCACACACGAAGGATGTGAGTAGCTGCAGTATTGTGAGGCTTCTAAAATGCCATCTGGCTATATACGGGGAACACAATCAGAGGGGGTGGTCGAGCGGTTCTAGGCGCTACAGTCTGGAACTGCGCGACCGCTACGGTCGCAGGTTCGAATCCTGCCTCTGGCATGGATGTGTGTCATGTCCTTAGGTTAGTTAGGTTTAAGTAGTTATAAGTTGTAGGGGACCTCAGAAGTTACGTCCCATAGTGCTCAGAGCCATTTGAACCACAATCAGAGAAAACTCTCGGCGCGGTGACTTGTGGGAGTACCTGAATCGATATAAATCGAATAACGTAGACCGATATAAACTGTTTTACTGTTGTTGCCAACGTTAACCAGCGGACAACTCTTTCTTTAAGGCCTACGAAAGCAACAGCGACATGTGAAGTTAACGGTCTCTGAAATGCTGTGGGTAATTGAATTGAACATTATGTTTACTGACATACTGGAAGCAGAATACATTGTATCACCCGTATGGTAGCTAAAGTTGGTAGCTTAAAAGTCAATCAGCTACTATTTCGGCTTTATCGATTCTGTAACTTCGATTATCCGGTTCGCCGAGCGTCTTTTTGAGTTAGTGGACAGTGTGCAACACGCAAGAGAACTTAAGAATTATTAATCATTTTATCAAAAAGAACTGAAGCGGAACTAAAATTTCTGAAGGATTATATGTAACAACATTTTGTGACTTGCGTCTTTTCTTGCCGCACAGCTGATGAAAGCTGTTTTAGGTATCGTAAGCCACTTGCATACACAACCTCTTCAAAGAACGTTGCGCCGTATATCTTGAGCTGCGTCATCGAACCGGTGAAGCTATATGTCCTTCGTCAAAGTCAGGAAAGAAGTCAATACCGGTCGGCAGAGGTGCCTTTCAGACGTTAAGGCACTTTTCTTCTACGATACGACACACCAAAGTTAAAAATGGCGCATAAAAATCCGCCGCATCTATCAATACCACAACAAGCAGGCAGCTTCAATCAAGCGTTTATATTTTTCACTCCTTTCATGGCTCAAGGTTTGCCGTTCTCCCATCCCTCTTATCCCTGTCTCGGATGCGGTCGCAAGTCAAAGAAAGCTGAGTGTTGTTTTTACGCAGTATGTCTGCTTCCTTGTGCTTGTTCACTCATTCTGTAACGTAGATTATTTCTTATCAAGATGCACGCATTGATCTGCACATGCAATCATTAGTTCACTCTTCAGTTTCATTGTGGCAAATATTTCTTTTGTTGTTAAAGAATGCTTTATAGAAAACTGTAGAATTGTGTTTTTCACACGTGTGATTATTATCCTAGTTGTAATTATATTATGTGTTGTGACTTGGCAAGACAGCCAAGTCACTATGAGGTAGCCGAAGGCACGCGTTTAAGCTCACGCAGACTGGCGTGAGGTCTGGAACAGTTAAAGGAACAGAGACTAGCAAAAAAGGTACGTAGCTTCTGGAATACTTAACTTTAATCCATAATTGGTGAACATCGGTCTGACGGTACATGCATCACAAGATAAATAGCAAATGATAATGGCGCCTTGCTAGTTCGTAGCAAATGACGTAGCTGAAGGCTATGCTAACTATCGTCTCGGCAAATGAGAGCGTAATTTGTCAGTGAACCATCGCTAGCAAAGTCGGCTGTACAACTGGGGCGAGTGCTAGGAAGTCTCTCTAGACCTGTCGTGTGGCGGCGCTCGGTCTGCAATCACTGATAGTGGCGACACGCGGGTCCGACGTATACTAACGGACCGCGGCCGATTTAAAGGCTACCACCTAGCAAGTGTGGTGTCTGGCGGTGACACCACATTATGATCCGGAAATATTAGTCTGTACTTCAGGGCCGGCCGGAGTGGCCGTGCGGTTCTAGGCGCTACAGCTGGAGCCGAGCGACTGCTATGGTCGCAGGTTCGAATCCTGCCTCGGGCATGGATGTGTGTGATGTCCTTAGGTTAGTTAGGTTTAATTAGTTCTAAGTTCTAGGCGACTGATGACCTCAGAAGTTAAGTCGCATAGTGCTCAGAGCCATTTTTTTATACTTCAGGTAATGCGATGGGATGTATTTTATCTATATAAAACATTATCAATATCGAGAAAGTTTCGTTGAGGAAACAAGAGAATGTGAGTTAGCGTGTCGCGAGGAGAACGAGCGGGAGTATAGAGAAGCGCCATATGGACATTTTAATTTTATTGTGAGACATTATGGTAACACCTTTAACATTGCACTGTGGGTATTTCGGAATTGGTGACCCAGATATCTTGTGGCTCTACTTAGTTAAGTGTAGCCGATGTGGGGGCTGTGGAGTAGTAATTTCGCTGGCCGCAATCGTATGCAAATGGAGGTTACCCAACGATTACGATAGAGGATTCGAACTATGCGAGATGTGAAAGTTTAGTGATCGTAAATAAGCGACTAGAGGTATGCACTGTGCTAGTTAGATGATGAAGGGCATCGAATGTGAATTTGTTCTCTTTTTCTTTTCAGGACAGTATCAGCGAGAGAGTATAAGTAACTGACTTTTGTGTGCACAGTAAAGTCAAGTTTAAAAGTTTAACTAATTGGAATCTGATAGACTGTATCGCCAAGTTGCTCATTTTAAGTGTTGTGTGTGTGAACTAAAATAAATATGCACGCTTTGATAAAACTAGGACAGGCGTGTTCTTTTCACTGTATTAGCCGTGCTTGGACATAAACTTCCTTCCTTCCGTGACAGCTGCGGCTTCCACCGAAAAACTTAAACATTCTGAATTTTAGAATGAGATTCTCACTCTGCAGCGGCGTGTGCGCTGATATGAAACTTCCTGGCAGATTAAAACTGTGTGCCGGACCGAGACTCGAACTTCGGACCTTTGCCTTTCGCGGGCAAGTGTTCTACCAACTGAGCTACCCAAGCACGACTCACGACCCGTCCTCACAGCTGTAATTCTGCCAGTACCTCGTCTCCTACCTTCAAACTTCACACAAGACCTTGTGCGAACCTTGCAGAACTAGCACTTCTGGAAGAAAGGATATTACGGAGACATGGCTTTGCCACAGCCTGGGAGATGTTTCCAGAATGAAATTTTCACTCTGCAGCGGAATGTGCGCCGATATGAAAGGCAATGGTCTCGTGTTCGAGTCTCGGTCCAGCACACAGTTTTAATCTGCCGGGAAGTTTCATTCTGAGTTTTACATTTATGTTTGCTGATTTTAATCTTTGGAGGCACGCCATTACCAAAATCGGTGTAACGGCGTTCGCAGATTTTTATTGCAGACTCAGAAAGGCTGAACGGCCTGTTTCAGGAGGCACAAATCAACCGAATGGAATGGCCTAAATTATCTGATGGCCCCAACAGAGCATTTTAGCACATATTAAAAGCCACAGTGCGTCGGATTTTTTAAAAATTCACAGACCTTTTTTTAGTTTCACAGGGCTTATTCTAGCAGTCTCTGCTGCCCTTGAATATAAACCCAGCCGCCTCTGCCGATATTCAGGCCGGCCGGTGTGGCCGTGCGGTTCTAGGCGCTTCAGTGTGGAACCGCGTGACCGCTACGGTCGCAGGTTCGAATCCTGCCTCGGGCATGGATGTGTGTGATGTCCTTGGGTTAGTTAGGTTTAAGTAGTTCTAAGTTCTAGGGGACTGATGACCACAGATATTAAGTCCCTTAGTGCTCAGAGCCATTCGAACCATTTTTCTGCCGATATTCAAGGGGCCCGAAAACTTTTTTTGACAAAAATGGTACAAATGTCTCTGAGCACTATGGGATTTAACATCTGAGGTCATCAGTCCCTTAGAACTACTTTAACCTAACTAACCTAAGGACATCACACACATCCACGCCCGAGGCAGGATTCGAACCTGCGACCGTAGCGGTCGCGCGGTTCCAGACTGAAGCGCCTAGAACCGCTCGGCCACTGCGGCCGCCCCTTTTATGACCAGTTGCAAGAATGAAATAACGTGTTCTCGATACTGAGCAGCAGACATATACCCAACAACTCATGTCTAGAGTTATATTTTCTATTTTCTAAAAGACTATCTCACCGTTGTAGGGACACGCCTACAAACGAGTATCGAGTCTGAATCAATGTTCGCAAAAAATTTCTCTCAACAGCTTTCACCAGACGCTCGCAATAAATCTGACATTCTTCGGCGCGTTAAGTGCCTTAAAACAGTCGTCTCCCAGAGTGGCTTTCACAAATGAAATTAGGAACGGCTGCGCGCTGTGACGCCGGGATGAACGGGCGAGTGCGGTGAGAGGGCGGGAGGAACTGGCGCGACCACTTGCCGGCCGCGGTGCATTCTGGGACACGCGCGGAACACGAGCGTAATGGCTGTGGCGCGCGGTCCGCGGACAGAACGACCGGTCGTCAGCGCGAGCCGAGCCGAGCCGAGCCGACACTGGGTGGTTTGTCTGTGCTCCGGCTGAAACGTTCCTTTCGTCCGTAGCACGGAGATTCCATGGTGTCGTACAGAATCACACTCAGGGTGATGGGTGGTGCGAGACAAATTACGCCAGGTATTGATCTGCAGATTTAATTGGAAACGCTTACGGGCGGATCCAGATTAATTCTCTCCTCTGCTACAGTATCAGATCGGTCTGAATAAGGGTTGGCGGTCTCGCTTTGACCAGTGAGACGGGGAAACTTCCCACCACTCTAATGTCTATAATAAAACCCTGTACAGTCTGATTTAAAGTAGTTGTCACTGGACGTTTGCGCTGCGAAGTTGCGGCGTTGTCACTGGCTGGAGGCAGCCGCCTCACCGCATCGCTACCCCCGGCGATAGAAAATCGTTTTAAAGCCTGTATTTTCTACAAAAAGTAAGTAAAAAATTTCAAACCCACATATGATGTATATCTCTACAATGTCTCTCAATCTGTCAAATATCTATTCTTAATTTTAATTAGGACAAGAGTTGCGTTAATTTGTTTGAAACCATTTAAATTCTCGATTTCGCAAAGAGCTTCTAACTTATCACGTCATTACTGAAAAACTATTGGTGTCACAGCAAAATATTTTTTTCCATTCATTACCAAAATAATGCACTCGGCAAAGAATCCTTAAAAGTTTTCGTAGTGCATTACGTTTCCTGTATATAAATTTCTGGAAACAGCGTTTTTAAGGAACCCTATCTGTACTGAACTCGAAACAAGTATGACGTTTAAAATCTCTCTCTCCTATAAATACTATGAAAATATTTTGAAATTTACGTACAGTAAGCGGTCGCAGTGATATCTATAAGCATATCAAATATCTTTTTTTAATTTTAATCAGGGCCGTTGTTACATTAACTATTAAAGTGTGAGAAATTCTCGCTTCCGGAAAAGTTTTCTTCTTTAGATTGCAAATCTCGAAAACTATTACACACATTGAATAACATCTTGGTGTATATACAGTACGAAATAGAATTAAAATTCGGTCTAACTTACCGCCAGGAGATGACGAGAGCTGGCCAAACAGTATTTCTTAGTCTCACAACAAGAATAAGAATTAATAGAAATAAATTCACAAACACAATATTTAATGGCAGTAAGCACAATATTTAATGGCAGTAAGTACACTACACACTAATCAGACAATGCGAAAACACCGCTTAATTCAGAGTCAGAGTCAGTGGAACTATCCGTGTCGCTGCTCATATTGATAGATACAATCAAGTCTTCGACACTCTGTTGTAAGATACCTTCATTTTTCCATGCGTCCTGTATCACTCCTTTCACGTGATGCACTACCTTCTGCCAGTCTTCCGATGTCACAATTTCAACTGCCTCTTTCAAAAGGCGTTCCACTTCGGTTAATGTGAAAAATCTTATTTTCTGCAGCAATATGCCCCCCCCCCCCCCCATGAACCATGGACCTTGCCGTTGGTGGGGAGGCTTGCGTGCCTCAGCGAT
This sequence comes from Schistocerca serialis cubense, assembly GCF_023864345.2. NCBI lineage: Eukaryota > Metazoa > Arthropoda > Insecta > Orthoptera > Acrididae > Schistocerca > Schistocerca serialis. The sequence continues at coordinate 9,796,222 of NC_064646.1, forward strand.
ACAGATGGCCGTACCGTAGGTGCAGCCACAACGGAGGGGTATCTGTTGAGAGGCCACACAAACATGTGGTTCCTGAAGAGGGGCAGCAGCCTTTTCAGTAGTTGCAGGGGCAACAGTCTGGATGATTGACTGACCTGGCCTTGTAACATTAACCAAAATGGCCTTGCTGTGCTGGTACTGCGAACGGCTGAAAGCAAGGGGAAACTACAGCCGTAATTTCTCCAGAGGACATGCAGCTTTACTGTATGATTAAATGATGATGGCGTCCTCTTGGGTAAAATATTCCGGAGGTAAAATAGTCCCCCATTCGGATCTCCGGGCGGGGACTACTCAAGAGGACGTCGTTATCAGGAGAAAGAAAACTGGCATTCTACGGATCGGAGCGTGGAATGTCAGATCCCTTAATCGGGCAGGTAGGTTAGAAAATTTAAAAAGGGAAATGGATAGGTTAAAGTTAGATATAGTGGGAATTAGTGAAGTTCGGTGGCTGGAGGAACAAGACTTTCGGTCAGGTAAATACAGGGTTATAAATACAAAATCAAATAGGGGTAATGCAGGAGTAGGTTTAATAATGAATAAAAAATAGGAGTGCGGGTTAGCTACTACAAACAGCATAGTGAACGCATTATTGTGGCCAAGATAGACACAAAGCCCATGCCTACTACAGTAGTACAAGTTTATATGCCAACTAGCTCTGCAGATGATGAAGAAATTGATGAAATGTATGACGAGATAAAAGAAATTATTCAGGTAGTGAAGGGAGACGAAAATTTAATAGTCATGGGTGACTGGAATTCGAGTGCAGGAAAAGGGAGAGAAGGAAAAATAGTAAGTGAATATGGATTGGGGGGAAGAAATGAAAGAGGAAGCCGCCTTGTAGAATTTTGCACAGAGCATAACTTAATCATAGCTAACACTTGGTTCAAGAATCATGAAAGAAGGTTGTATACCTGGAAGAATCCTGGAGATATTAAAAGGTATCAGATAGATTACATAATGGTAAGACAGAGATTTAGGAACCAGGTTTTAAATTGTAAGACATTTCCAGGGGCAGATGTGGATTCTGACCACAATCTATTGGTTATGAACTGCAGATTGAAACTGAAGAAACTGCAAAAAGGCAGGAATTTTAGGAGATGGGACCTGGATAAACTGAAAGAACCAGAGGTTGTACAGAGTTTCAGGGAGAGCATAAGGGAACAATTGACAGGAATGGGGGAAAGAAATACAGTAGAAGAAGAATGGGTAGCTCTGAGGGATGAAGTAGTGAAGGCAGCAGAGGATCAAGTAGGTAAAAAGACGAGGGCTAATAGAAATCCTTGGGTAACAGAAGAAATATTGAATTTAATTGATGAAAGGAGAAAATATAAAAATGCAGTAAATGAAGCAGGCAAAAAGGAATACAAACGTCTCAAAAATGAGATGGAGAGGAAGAGCAAAATGTCCAAGCAGGGATGGCTAGAGGACAAATGTAAGGATGTAGAGGCTTGTCTCACTAGGGGTGAGATACATACTGCCTACAGGAAAATTAAAGAGGCCTTTGGAGAGAAGAAAACCACTTGTATGAATATCAAGAGCTCAGATGGCAACCCAGTTCTCAGCAAAGAAGGGAAGGCAGAAAGGTGGAAGGAGTATATAGAGGGTTTATACAAGGGCGATGTACTTGAGGACAATATTATGGAAATGGAAGAGGATGTAGATCAAGATGAAATGGGAGATAAGATACTGCGTGAAGAGTTTGACAGAGCACTGAAAGACCTGAGTCGAAACAAGGCCCCGGGAGTAGACAACATTCCATTAGAACTACTGATGGCCTTGGGAGAGCCAGTCATGACAAAACTCTACCAACTGGTGAGCAAGATGTATGAGACAGGCGAAATACCCACAGACTTCAAGAAGAATATAATAATTCCGATCCCAAAGAAAGCAGGTGTTGACAGATGTGAAAATTACCGAACTATCAGTTTAATAAGTCACAGCTGCAAAATACTAACGCGAATTCTTTACAGACGAATGGAAAAACTGGTAGAAGCGGACCTCGGGGAAGATCAGTTTGGATTCCGTAGAAATGTTGGAACACGTGAGGCAATACTAACCTTACGACTTACCTTAGAAGAAAGATTAAGAAAAGGCAAACCTACGTTTCTAGCATTCGTAGACTTAGAGAAAGTATTTGACAACGTTACTGGAATACTCTCTTTCAAATTCTGAAGGTGGCAGGGGTAAAATACAGGGAGCGAAAGGCTATTTACAATTTGTACAGAAACCAGATGGCAGTTATAAGAGTCGAGGGGCATGAAAGGGAAGCAGTGGTTGGGAAAGGAGTGAGACAGGGTTGTAGCCTCTCCCCGATGTTATTCAATCTGTATATTGAGCAAGCAGTAAAGGAAACAAAAGAAAAATTCGGAGTAGGTATTAAAATTCATGGACAAGAAGTAAAAACTTTGAGGTTCGCCGATGACATTGTAATTCTGTCAGAGACAGCAAAAGACTTGGAAGAGCAGTTGAACGGAATGGACAGTGTCTTGATAGGAGGATATAAGATGAACATCAACAAAAGCAAAACGAGGATAATGGAATGTAGTCAAATTAAGTCGGGTGATGCTGAGGGTATTAGATTAGGAAATGAGACACTTAAAGTAGTAAAGGAGTTTTGCTATTTAGGGAGTAAAATAACTAATGATGGTCGAAGTAGAGAGGATATAAGATGTAGACTGGCAATGGCAAGGAAATCGTTTCTGAAGAAGAGAAATTTGTTAACATCGAGCATAGATTTAAGTGTCAGGAAGTCGTTTCTGAAAGTATTTGTATGGAGTGTAGCCATGTATGGAAGTGAAACATGGACGATAACCAGTTTGGACAAGAAGAGAATAGAAGCTTTCGAAATGTGGTGCTACAGAAGAATGCTGAAGATAAGGTGGGTAGATCACGTAACTAATGAGGAGGTATTGAATAGGATTGGGGAGAAGAGAAGTTTGTGGCACAACTTGACTAGAAGAAGGGATCGGTTGGTAGGACATGTTTTGAGGCATCAAGGGATCACAAATTTAGCATTGGAGGGCAGCGTGGAGGGTAAAAATCGTAGAGGGAGACCAAGAGATCAATACACTAAGCAGATTCAGAAGGATGTTGGTTGCAGTAGGTACTGGGAGATGAAGAAGCTTGCACAGGATAGAGTAGCATGGAGAGCTGCATCAAACCAGTCTCAGGACTGAAGACCACAACAACAACAACAACAACATATGCCGTCTAACCTGAGCCCAAATCAGCTCTATTGCATTGAAATGGCAATGGTAAGGAGGCAATCTGAGCACTTTATGCCCGTATTTTTTTGTTACTTCATCCACAATGTAAATCGGGTTCTTTGGCTTGTGTTGCGATACAAGTTCTAATAATTCTGCCCTTGTCAAATTACTGTCGAACTATGCCTTATGTTTCTGTAACTAGCTAACAATGTCGTTTTGCCTCGTTGCTTTGTGGGTGCTTTATCTTGTACTACTGAGTGATAAGGAGCGTTATCCATAACAATGATTGATTTTTTCGTTAAGTTCTGGAGCACACAGTCTTCGAACCATTATAGTTCATCTCTTCGTTGTACTCGGAGGTCTTATTTGAACTGAATAGCAGCAGACAATTTGGACTGAAACCTTTCTAATTTCCGGCATGTGCTACAATTATCCTTTTTCCTCTGCCGATCGGAGCTGCCATACTACCGCTGATGGTACCGTCTGTCCAGCCTTTTTTTTTAAAACTGTGTCCTGCATTCATCCACGTTTCATCAAGCCAAACGATATCATCAAAATTTGTCCCCACTAATTCTCTAAGAAAGTGGCATCGCCAGGCTGCAATATCTCGGCGTTCCATTAGTAACTTTCTGCCAGAGATGGAATCCTAACATTTTCACGACTCGTAACAAACACAATTTACTACCCCGAAACAGGTCATCCGCTGTGAGGGTAGCATGTAGTTTTTTGAGTGTTGGATACTCCTTCCTCGAATAAAATGCGTATATTTGACGACGAATGGCATCTTCCTGCAAAGAGTCATGTTTTGTGACCCTCTTCTCCAGTCGCCTCTCTTTCCCAGGTGTCTCCAATTTAGGTGATTCACTTGAGCCTTCTTTCTTGAACTTCTCCTTGCAGATTCTTATTACTGATCGTTCGCTAACTTGCAGAGCAGCTGCAGTTCGCTCCACCACCTTATCCAAAGGAACGAGAGGCCCTCCTGCATCCCTCTCTCTCTCTCAAAATACTCCCTTAAGGAACACACGTATTCACGCGCCTGACTGCGTATAACGACGCCACGTCCGCCACTTTTTGGAGGTTTCCGAGGAGTGTGCAGCCTCGGCCTCCCTCTCTTGCGACTGCTTTCATCAGACATCGTAAGCACGAAAAGCTACAAGTCACTCAAATCTCTCACCCGCACGTCTACAACGGCTCGCTGAGGACTGGCTGGCTGGCACAATGCTTTCGTCAGCTCAGCAGAGTGAAGTGACAACGCAGTGCAAGCCGACAGCGCCGGCTGCCATTGGTTTATCGAAGGCGGGAGCCCTGGAGCCCGTTGCCTGTCAAGTGACAACTAGTTTAAATAATAGTATAGCAATCCGGCTACACTGGAGTGCGAAAATCAAGGATGAAAATAACTTTCACATGATATGTAACTGCCAGCTAACATAGCTCAATGAAACTGTAAACAAACATTCAGAGAATTGCTACAGTACAGTGTATACGGCAACTGAAAATGTGCGTAATGAGACGAACATAAATGTTATACGAAGACAATAATCACACTGAAGTCAACGCTATTCATGATGGTTCCCTTCAAATTACAAAAGTCAGGACATACTTCTCAATAGAGTGTGTCGTCGCCATGGACAGCACTGCATGCTCTGCAACGAGCTCCCATTCTGGCCACAAGTTTGGTAAGAAATTAATGTAAAATCCTCTCAGGATGCAGTGACCAGTTTTCGTCCAAAGTGCTGCGCGAGTTCAGACGTTTGTTCGGAACAGGTCGCCGACACTGCCGCAATTCCATCGATCGAAGATGGTAGAATCCACGCTCACGCCCTCCAATCTTTCTGCCGGCAAGGGTGGCCAAGCGGTTCTGCGCGCTACAGTCTGCAACCGCGCGACCGCTACGGTCGCAGTTTCGAATCCTGCCTCGGGCATGGGTGTGTGTGACGTCCTTAGGTTAGTTAGGTTTAAGCAGTTCTAAGTTCTAGGGGACTGATGGCCTCAGATGTTAAGTCCCATAGTGCTCAGAGCCATTTGAACCATTTTCCAATATTTCTCAAACAATTTTACGGCAATTGTTCGGTAAAAAAACTACATTTTTGCGTTACTTCTAGCTTTATAGGTCAAAATCATGAGAACCTGCACATCGTTTCGTTAATGGTCATAGTTATTGCAATATTTACATGGAGGTAAGACACTGCGCGAAATTCTAAAATGTTTGCAGTGGAAAATAGGGGTCGCTATGATTTTGCATTTGGTCCATATTACATAATACACTACTGGCCATTAAAATTGCTACACCAAGAAGAAATGCAGATGATAAACGGTATTCATTGGACAAATATATTATACTAGAACTGACATGTGATTACATTTTCCCGCAATTTGGGTAGATCCTGAGAAATCAGTACCCAGAACAACCACCTCTGGCCGTAATAACGGCCGTGATACGCCTGGGCATTGAGACAAACAGAGCTTGGATGGCGTGTACAGGTACAGCTGCCCATGCAGCTTCAACACGATACCACAGTTCATCACGAGTAGTGACTGGCGTATTGTGACGAGCCAGTTGCTCGGCCACCATTGACCAGACGTTTTCAATTGATGAGAGATCTGGAGAATGTGCTGGCCAGAGCAGCAGTCGAACATTTTCTGTATCTAGGAAGGCCCGTACAGGACCTGCAACATGCGGTCGTCCATTATCCTGCTGAAATGTAGGGTTTCGCAGGGATCGAATGAACGGTAGATGGTTCAAATGCCGCTGAGCACTATGCGACTTAACTTCTGAGGTCATGAGTCGCATAGAACTTAGAACTAATTAAACCTAACTAACCTAAGGACATCACACACATCCATGCCCGAGGCAGGATTCGAACCTGCGACCGTAGCGGTCGCTCGGTTCCAGACTGCAGCGCCTAGAACCGCACGGTCACTCCGGCCGGCTGAACGGTAGAGCCACGGGTCGTAACACATCTGAAATGTAACGTTCGCTGTTCAAAGTGCGCCGTCAATGCGAACAACAGGTGACCGAGACGTGTAACCAATGGCACCCCATACCATCACGCCGGGTGATAAGCCAGTATGGCGATGTCGAATACACGCTTCCAATGTGCGTTCATTGCGGTGACGCCAACCCCGGATACGACCATCATGATGCTGTAAACATAACCTGGATTCATCTGAAAAAATGACGTTTTGCCATTCGTGCACCCAGGTTCGTCGTTGAGTACACCATCGCAGGCGCTCCTGTCTGTGATGCAGCGTCAAGGGTAACTACAGCCATGGTCTCCGAGCTGATAGTCCATGCTGCTGCAAACGTCGTGGAACTGTTCGTGCAGATGGTTGTTGTCTTGCAAACGCCCCCATCTGCTGACTCGAGGATCGAGACGTGGCTGCACGATCTGTTACAGCCATACGGATAAGGTGCCTTTCATCTCGACTGCTAGCGATGCGAGGCCTTTGAGATCCAGTACGGCGTTCCGTATTACCCTCCTGAACCCACCGATTCCATATTCTGCTAACAGTCATTGGATCTCGACCAACGCGAGCAGCAATGTCGCGATACGATAAACCACAATCGTGATATGCTACAATCCGACCTTTATCAAAGTCGGAAACGTGATGGTACGAATTTCTCCTCGTTACACGAGGCATCACAACAACGTTTCACCAGGCAACGCCGGTCAACTGCTGTTTGTAGACGAGAAATCGGTTGGAAACTTTCATCATGTCAGCACGTTGTAGGAGTCGCCACCGGCGCCAACCTTGTGTGAATGCTCTGAAAAGCTTATCATTTGAATATCACAGCATCTTCTTCCAGTCGGTTAAATTTCACGTCTGTGGCCCGTCTTCTTCGTGGTGTAGCAATTTTAATGGCCGTTAGTGTACTACGGGGTGAGAACAGGAATATTGTTGATCATGATCGTTTTGGTGGTCCAGGTATTAGAGTGTGGTCAGGCCTAATGTTACATGGGCATATTGACCTGCAGATCTTTGAATACAGTACACTTACTGGTTAACAATGTTCTCTTGCTCCAGATGCGTCTTATAGGTGCACGTTCGACCCTGATACCGTGACCGTGCGTGGGCGTATCGAACAGCGCAGTCCGAGGAGCTCTAGGAACGAGAGGATACTCGGCGAATGCAGTGGGCTGCCCGCTCCTCCGACTTTAATCTCCTGGATTATTTGTGGAATGCGTTGGGGAGACGTATTGTAGCATGTCCACACGTCCCCACGACCATCCAGCATTGCCAACCGCGTTAGTGGAGGAATTGAACGATCTGTCGCTGAAGCACCTTACTACCATTGTGGCCAGCATGGAAGCTCAAATAGTTCAAATGGCTGTAAGCACTACGTGACTTAACTTCTAAGGTCATCAGTCCCCTACAACTTAGAACTACTTAAACCTAACTAACCTATGGACATCACACACATCCATACCCGAGGCAGATTTCGAACCTGCGGCCGTAGCGGTCGCGCGGTTCTAGACTGAAGCGCCTAGAACCGCTCGCCCACTCCGGCCGGCCAGCACGGAAGCCCGTTGTAGAGTATACAATGCCGTCCGTGTTGACGTGGTGATGACGCAGCCCATTAAGAACCATGCCCTGCCTTCTGTAATATACTGGGGACCCTCATGAATCGCGGTGGATTTAGTGTAGTTGACGTTGTTTCAGTTACCTGTTGTACTATTCTGCAGCAGTAAGGTCAAGTTTCATCGAGCTATGTTGCACGCAAACCATACGAAAGCTACTTTCATCCTTAAATTTTGCACTCCAGTGTACTTTCAGAAACGTTCCGAGAACCCACCTTTGGAGTTAAAAATTTACACTGCGGCTCCTACATCGCCTTCAGCTGGCTCCTAAGAGCTTCCGCCGAAAGAATCCACTTAAAAAAAGAACATACTTTAATGTCACTACGGGAAATGCCGTACAAAACCATCTCTTCCAAATTTCTACGGAAATAAATATAATTTACAGGCTTCTATTAAAGCTCATCCGCCGGCCGTGGTGGCCGAGTGGTTCTACTCGCTTCAGTCCGGAACCGCGTGACTGTTACGGTCGCAGGTTCGAATCCTGCTGCCTCGGGCATGGATGTGTGTGATATCCCTAGTTTAGTTTGGTTTTAGTAGTTCTGAGTTCTAGGGGACTGATGACCTCAGATGTCAAGTCCAATAGTGCTCAGAATCATCTGAACCACTTAAACCTCGTCCACCTAGCTGGCAGCTGTGCAGTCTGGTGTTTGGGCTTTGCCTACCGCGAAGGTGCAATTAAAGACAACACTCGCTTAGAAAAACGAAAAGTGCAGTTCCATGCTGGCTTACGGGAACGCCCTTTCGAATGTCTGAACACATTTCATGCTGCAGAAATAAGTAGTTTGAATATCGAATCAAACAAAAAGTTTACAGTCACAGTTTATTTATATCCCACAAGGTGTTTCTCATGTTTCAACCTCCACAATCAAGTGGACTTACATATGTATATTAATACGACGCTATGTGTTGCGGTACAGCTTCGGACTAACTTGTGGTAATGTCTAGCACAGAAGAATAAAACACAGTTTTAGTACATGGCTCATTGTTTTGTGGGGTCTTTCACTCAAAGGATGAACAATGGGGCCTATAAAAGTGAAAGTAAAATACGGAAGGCGTTCAATAAGTAATGCAACACATTTTCTTTTCTTGGCCAACTTACGATGAAAAAAATGCAGGATCTGTTGTGGGACAACGCGGAATATTCACGTTTCAGCTCCTATTGTTTCATGAAGTTCCCATGGGTGGCGGCGCTATATGGAGCCTTCAAAATGGCGTCTGTAACGGAGTTGCGTTCCAGGCTGAGAGCTGTCACTGAGTTTCTTTTGGCAAAAAACCAGAGCATCGCAGATATTCACATGCGCTTGCAGAATATCTATAGATAAATGGCAGTGAACAAAAGCACGGCGAGTCGTTGTGCAAGGCGTCTGTCATCGTCACAACAACGTCGCGCAGACCTGTCCGATCTCTCACGTGCCTGCCGGCAGCACAAAGCTGTGACTACTGCAATGTTGGAACGTGCGGACACTCTCATTGGAGGTGATCGACGGATCACAATAAAACGCCTCACTGCACAATTGGATATCTCTGCTGGTAGTGGTGACACACTTGTCCACCATTTCGGGTACTCAACGATGTGTCCCCCCTGGGTTCCTCGCGACCTAACAGAAGACCATAAAGAGCAAGGAAAAACCATCTGTGGGGAATTGCTTGCACATTGCGAGGCTGATCGTGACAATTGTTTGTCGAACATAGTCACGCCGCTTCTCCTCCAAATAAAAAGTACAAAGCTGGACCCTCAGCCGGTATAAGTCAAGGCGACGGTCTTTTGGGACGCTGAAGGGGTTATTCTGTCTTATGCCCTCCTTTAGGTGCAATGACAATCTCCGAAGCGTTTTGTAGTACCCTCGGAATACTGAAGAAATGACTCTACCTTGGGAATGCAGGCTTTCTCGGCGAATTTCATATATGAAGTCTTCGCGGGTTATCAGCCGAGTAGCATCGTCGTCTCGTGGCAACGTTTCAATGGAATGCGTCTCCATCATCTACAGGCCTGAAGGTGATGTAGACGCATTCCATCGAAACGTTGTCACGAGACGAAGATGCTACTCGGCTGACAACCCGCGAAGACTTCATATATGACTTCACCTTGTTCATCGCCACAAAAATGCAACAATTTCTCCTTCTCCTTGGCAACGCAAGGCCTCACACAAGTCTGCGCACCCGAGAGAAGCTCACAAAACTTCACTGGACTGTCCTTCATCCGCCCTACAGCCCTGATCTCGCTGCTTCCGACTCCATCTTTCTGAACCAATGAAGTGTGCACTCCGCGGGAGCAGTTCGTGGATGACAGGGAGGTTGCTGATGCGGGAAGGCGTTTGCTCCGACGTGGAGCAGCAGAGTGGTACCACGTGGGCATACACGCACTCCCAGTAAAGTGGCGTACGGCCGACGTGCTGAATGGAGATTGTGTTGAAAAATAGGGTTTTCTACCCAAAAGCGTGGGGGTACAGCATGTTGTATTGGAATCCTGAATAAAACCAATCTGCTTTCAGAAAGTAAGTGTAGCGTTACTTACTGAACGTTCCTCGTAAAAGAAATAATAATATTTCCAGTGGTCACAGGCTCCGTTCCCTGTGATGTTACACGGTATACACCAACACACTCTGTAAAACACTGAGGGAACAAATATATTTAGACGACAGGGAATGGAGTTTGTGACCACTGGAGGTCCTTTTTTCATTTATTTTACTTTCACGTTTATGTTTTCGTTCATCCTTTCAATCAGCAAAGGCCCCCACAAAACTATGAGCCAAGTACTGAAATAATATTTTGTTTTTGTCTATTAGACAGTGCCAGAGAGTCGCCATATTAATCAATATAAGTCCACAGGGTGACGCGTTTTTGGAGCAAATAAACAGAAATTTTGTTTTACTTTTATCTATATTTTGCATTTGTGGACGTGATTGTATTCATTACACAGGAAGTGTAACAGCGCCTTCAGCGAAAAAAAAAAATTGTATTTTAATAAATCACACGATGCATGATGCATTTCATAGCCTGTGGCACCATAATCAGTAGCAAATCACTTTAATACGTTACTTACTTCTGCTCCATGATTCCTGAAACTTTCCGAACATACATTTTGCATTAATTCGCTCAAGACCAGTTGGAAATAATGTATTATCACCATTTGCACATGAAGATGGAGCCGCAGGTTTCGAAATCGATCGTGCCATTTAATAAAACACGAAAATTTGTGAATGAAGGCGTTATTATTCATATTTCCGGTGTAGTAAATTTATTCTTTCACTCGATATCAATAACAGTTACTGTAAGGTTAATCAAAAATTCGCGTTTAAACGTATTTAAAGATAATTTCGTTGATCACTAAGGGCCCGTATCTCCCGCGTTCTGGAACACATCACGAAAACTTCACCTCTGTCTCAAGAGGGCAAAAGACGTCTACACCCCACAGTCATGCTGCCGGTCAACTTCTCGCTTTCGTGACCTCCAAATCGCTCCATGAAATAATTTAACATTTGGGCCCTCCATCCAGTCAGAATCCGGAACAGAATGTGTGCATTTTCATTGGCCATTTCCTGCTTCTGGTTGTAGCGCTTCTGTAAGGTGTTGCTTCCTGTCAGGACTTTTAGAAGTTTCCCTGCAATGGATGATGGACAGCCGGCCGGAGTGGCCGAGCGGTTCTAGGCGCTACAGTCTGGAACCACGCGACCGCTGCGGTCGCAGGTTCGAATCCTGCCTCGGGCATGGATGTGTGTGACGTCCTTAGGTTAGTTAGGTTTAAATAGTTCTAAGTTCTAGGGGACTGATGACCTCAGAAGTTAAGTCCCATAGCGCTCAGAGCCATTTGAACCATTGATAATGGACAACAATGACCATCACGGGGAAATTATTCGGTCTTTGGCCAGCCCCGTGTGTACATAGCAGTAGCCGTTTAGGGGGAGGGAAGAAGACAGGCGTATTACCTCCAGACTCGCGAAAACTTCTTTCTCTGGCGTGCGCAGTAGCCACGGAAACGAGGAAATAGGCACGGTCTAGAAACGATATTGTATACAATATCCGAATCCCACTGATATTTATAAGTTGCTACAGCATGGACTATTCTTTATACGAGGGGTGCTGAGAGACATAATGTCCTGTAGCCTCTTCGAACACCGAATTCAGTTCTGCACCACACAGCTGACGGCTCCTTCGACACAAAAGTTGTAGCTATCGATCATCCGGTGCACCTGTTCCACGTGAACGGCCTGTGCGGTGTAAGCCCTCGTCACTATCATTTGAGCCGATTCCATGTTCGCTTTGAATCACTTTGACTCCGGTGCACACGTCGAACGACGTCCTTGGTTGACAAACCTTCTTCATGTAACGTGATGTTGCGGGCCCAAGCATTGGTCTCCATTGACCTCCGTGGCACTAAGAATAATAACCCTGGTGTTCCACAGACGCCTCTAATGCGTCCCTATTGCGGTTTTATTGCCAACTGAAATGCTGCAATCCATTAGAGTGCTATAACCTACCCGTAGCTGTGTGTATGTTACCAATAACGTCAGGGGAGACCTTCCAAGTACGTGAACGGCAAAGTAGCAACACTCCTGGACGACAAATCGGGGTCCGCAGCTCGTGGTCGTGCCGTAGCGTTCTCGCTTCCCGCGCCCGGGTTCCCGGGTTCGATTCCCGGCGGAGTCAGGGATTTTCTCTGCCTCGTGATGACTGGGTGTTGTGTGATGTCCTTAGGTTAGTTCTAGGGGACTGATGACCATAGATGTTAAGTCTCATAGTGCTCAGAGCCATTTGATTTTTGACAAATCGGGGTGATGTAACACTTCTGTTGGTGTGTGTAGAAATGCAGAGGTTTTAATGGCGATGCCGGCTTCTGCGCTACGCTCTGATTGGAGAAGGGGAAGCGGCCAATGAGATGCGTCCCACCGGTGGACCGTAACTCGGCATCCGGCCGTTTCTTCGCCTTTTAGCCCAGATACGCCGCAGCCGGAATCGCGCCAGGCCTTCTGAATAAACCGCCGCTGCGTAACACCAGGCTTTCTCCAGCCCAGAAACACGGCACTCATACAGCGGGCAGAGTGCTCCTACCAGTGATGAGGTAAGTCAAGGTCACGCAGTGCCAGCAGCAGTCACGGTAGAAGTCGTTGTAAAGGAGAGGTCGCACCCTGAACTAAATGGCCGAACGTGGTTGAAATGGACATATGAGGTGATAAAAGACATGTGATACATTCTGATGTCGTGTTGGACCTCCTTTCGTTCGGCGTAATGCAGTAACTGGACTTGGCATTAATCCAACAAGTCGTATCAAGTCCCCTGTAAAAATATTGAGCCTTGCTACCTCTATAGTCGTCCATGATTGCGAAAGTGTTGACGGTGCAAGGTTTCGTGCACAAAATGACCTCTTGATCAGGTAATAAATGAAAAGCACCAGCTTGCTTTTGTTCTACAATATTACTTTTATTGTTAACCGATTTTCGGCTTACAAGGCCATCTTCAGACATTTACTGAGTATTATCACCAAAGAAGTTAAATGTTTGCCAATAACATTGGAAGAGAAGTAACACATCTAGTGAAGTAGAAACACACAGTAAGTAACATCTTTGCAATGAAAAAGTAAAAATTGAACAGTACATGAATAACAATGGAATAGACAGGAAAACGTTTAGCACAAAATAGGAATAGCATGCCTACATAACAGTTTCTATTAAGAAATTAAACTAATAAAATAAAATAAAATTAGTACTAGACAAGGCTACAATTTATTTTATTAGTTTCGTTTATTAATAGAAACTGTTATGTAGCCATGCTATTCCTATTTTGTGCTAAAGGTTTTCCTGTCTACTCCATTGCTATTCAAGTACTGTTCAATTTTTACTTTTTCATTGCAAAGATGTTACTTACTGTGTGTTTCTACTTCACTAGATTTTTTTTTTTTTTTTTTTTTTTTTTTTTTTTTTTTTTTTTTTTTTTTTTTTTAAGAACGCGCTCCCATTCCGCAAGACACCTTCCAGCACCTGACTGAACGTATGCCTGCCAGAGTGGAAGCTGTCATCAAGGCAAAGGGTGGGCCACTACCAAATTGAATTCCAGCATTACCAATGGGGGGCACCAGGAACTTGTAAATCATTTTCAGCCAGATGTCCGGATACTTTTGATCACATAGTATACGTGCTGTCGTCCAGCAGAACGAGCGTAAACGTTAGTTAAAAGTAAGACAAGAACTACAGAGCACAGGAAAAGCTTAACTGTGTGTGACAAATACATTTATCTTCCACAGGAAGGTTGGAAGAGCGTCAGATGGTCGTAGCAAGGGTCCTGGGTTCATATACTCATGATAATTTTTTTTACTGTGTTATGCGTGAAAGTGATATACGGGGCATGTTTACCAGATGTAAAAGGGCTGTCTGGAGTTGACAGGACTGTTCTCTTGGCTTTCGCTTCGTTTCCTTGAAAGTAGTAAACCTACATTTGTGGTTTCACAGAATATACCATCAACAGAGAAATAAAGAAACAATTTCATCACACGTGCGGAAGTGATAATAACAGTAATAATAACAGTAATAACAAACACTAGCCGCTTCATCACGAGTGGCGTGTATTCAGTCGCAAATGTCCGACAGAACACCACACCTATCTACACAAATGAACTCTACAGGTTTGCTACTTTCAACTAACGAAGCGACAGCAGACTGCTATAAACTCCGAAAAGTCCTTTACTTGCCAGGAACACACTCTCGCACATAATAGTTTTACGCGTAAACAGTTTAAAAAATTGTCACTAGTGAGGTTTGAACACAACTCCTCTGGGACGACGACCTCACTATAGCACCTCACCCGCGCGAAATCTACAAGACAAGCCCTCGCCGTTACGATTCTCACGTGCTTCGTAGTTCAGGTGCTACTTACTTTTTGACTGTCGTTTACGCATTGTCTATTGAACGACAGGACATAGCACCAACTAAATCGGTGTTTTGGTTGATACTCTATCTACATACAACGTTTGGTAGTGATCTGAGTGTCTGACATCTGGAGGCTTGGATGTTAGCTCCGAGGTAATGCACTGAAAACCGCACAGAACGCTGTTCTGATCACGACTGATATTTGTAAAGTATTGAGCACAGTGTACAGGTGCCGTTCGTGGTCAAATACAACAGCGTAACCTCCAGACTCGGTTAGCACCTGCGCTAAGGCTCAAGCACGCATTAATCACGGATTTTGCACTTTTTTGTCCAACACCTGTAAATTTGTACTCTAAACTAGTTGGGTTTCGACTGCTCTATGTGCTCCTTCGGTATGTTCACAGCCTTTTAAATCAGGAGCTACTGTACAGATTATCATACTTTTTACTAGTAGACTTATTCATGAGTAGGCTTTGTCTATGCAGTTTATTGTCGCAGCCGGCAGTGCATACGCTATGTGATCAGAAGTATCCGGACACCAGGCTGAAAATGACTTACAAGTTCGTGGCGCCCTCCATCGGTAATGCTGGAATTCAGTATGGTGTTGGCCCACCCTCAGCCTAGATGACAGTTTCCATTCTCGCAGGGATACGTTCAATCAGGTGCTGGAAGGTTTCTTGGGGAATTGCAGCCCATTCTTCACGGAGTGCTGCACTGAGAAAGGTATCGATGTCGGTCGGTGGGGCCTGGCACGAAGTGGCGTTCCAAGACATCCAAAAGGTGAGGATACAGGTCAGGACACTGTACAGGCCAGTTCATTACAGAGATGTTATTGTCATGTAACCGCTCCGCCACAGGCCGTGCATTACGAACAGGTGCTCGATCGTGTTGAAAGATGCAATCGCCATCCCCCATTTCTCTTCAACAGTGGGAAGCAAGAAAGTGCTTAAAACATCAATGTAGGCCTGTGTTGTGATAGTGCCGCGCAAAACAACAAAGGGTGCAAGAACCCTCCATCAAAAATACGACCACACTGTAACACCACCGCCTCCGAATTTTACTGTTGGCACTACACTTGCTGGCAGATGACGTTCACCGGGCATTCGTCACACTCACACCCTGTCATCGGATCGCACTTTGTGTACTGTGATTCGTCACTCCACACAACGTTTTTCCACTGTTCAATCGTCCAATGTTTACGTTTCTTACATCAAGCGAGGCGTCGTTTGGCATTTACCGGCGTGATGTGTGGCTTATGAGCAGCCGCTCGACCATGAAATCCAAGTTTTCTCTCCTCCTGCCTAACTGTCATAGTACTTGCAGTGGATCGTGATACAGTTTGGAATTTCTGTGTGATGGTCTGGATAGATGTCTTCCTATTACACATTACGAACCTCTTCAACTGTCGGCGGTCTGTCGGTCAGTAGACGAGGTCTGCCTGTTCGCTTTTGAGCTGTACGTGTCCCTTCACGTTTCTACTTCACTATCACATCGGAAACCGTGGACCTAGGGATATTTAGAAGTCTGGAAATATCGCGTACAGACATATGACACAAGTGACACCCAATCACCTGACCACGTTCGACGTCCGTGAGTTCCTCGGAGCGCCCCAGTCTGCTGCCTCACGATGTCTAATGACAACTGAGGTCGCTGAAATGGAGTACTTGGCAGTAGGTGGCACCACAATGCATCTAATATGAAAATCGTATGTTTTTGTGGAGTGTCCGGATACTTTTGATAACATAGTGTAGTTCGTGCTACCTGTGCGAAGTAGTATATATTTCAAATTGAAGTCGCCCTCTGAGTTTTTCTGTCCTACGTGAAGGCCAATCTTAGGAACTACTGTAGGGGTTTCGACGTTCTTTTCACCAATAGATGGTTTCATGAGGAAGGTTATTGCCTAGGCTTATAATTTATTATCGCTACAAGAGACATGTAGTCTGCCCATAGATACTTGCCGCTATCCTTACTAAGCCGGACATCAAAATTATTTGTTAAGATAATTATGCAATTGGATTCGGAGTCCAATTTATGCTGAGATTCCCTTATAAAGTACAGTGGACAAATAATGTGTCTGTCTTTCGTCCCACAGCTACAAAGCAGGGACCTTAGCAGAAAGCACCGTGAACTCTAGACGGTTATCACATCTGTACGCCTGAAATATTACATCCGTTTGCCGTTATGGTAGATTGCAACCGACGATATAGCGTTACCCTTGACTGTCCAGCCAATAAGCTGCTTGTCTCCGTGACAGAAGCAAACCTATCTTCTCGCGTAGTCATTTATAATATTCTGTTTACTATGCCAGAAGTAAGAAGACAATGCGACTTGAAATTTATCTACTAGTGCCAATGGTCACGCTTATTCTCGACAGGACAGCAAAACCGGAAGGGCAGTATTGCTGAAACGGCCGCATGCACCGGAACATAAATTATTACTTGCTGGGGAGGATTTCTGAACTGGGAAGGCCTTAGGTGAGCCCCTCGAATACGTTCTCGGGAATATGCTAATGCCCATTACTCGGTGACCAGAGAGTAAGCTTGGCGTGATCGAGTACAATAGCTGGAGAAATGCTAATGCCGTTTCTCATTTGCCGCCACTACACTAAAGTGGCGTCGCTTCTCGGTCAAACAAACGGCACGCATGTGGCAATTAAGTCAGAAACGCATGGCGTTACTTCTTCACCTCGAATATTGCAAACGCCATCAAGCACGTTTAACAGCCACCTATTCAGCAGCAGACGCCACATCTTGTATATTATATTTTACGAAGTAGAATCGAGACTATAGAATACGAGGCTGAAAAGCCGTCCCTTTATGCTCCGTAATTCTGAAAATTTTTTCGCACAGCCAGAAGAGATATCCTCGCGCACACGCGAGCGGTGCAGAGGAGATAAGGAAAGCCACGTGCAAACAAAGCCAGTGAGTCGGCGACGTAAACAAGCGGCTCTTCCAACTTTAATATAATAGCGGCCAGGGGGCACACAACAAGCGCATTACACTCATGTATCTAAACCGGAATTTACGACTTTTGAAAACAATTAGGTGAAAGACGTTTATCCGACAAGGGCAGTGGCTCCAAAGATCAGGTGCCGAGTTGACAAAAGCGCCGATAAGATGTGCTAGTGTTAGATGGTCCACCAAAGATTTCCTATGCTGTGCCAACCTCTTCATCTCAGAGCAGCACTTGCGCCCAACTTCGTCCATTATTTGTTCTACATATTTCAACTGCTATCTAGCTCAGCAGTTTTCGTCCTCTACAGCTCGCTCTATACCCAGTTTGCCAACCTTTCTGAGACTATTACTCCTGAGTGCATTCAGATATTGCCTAGTACCAAACTCCCTCCTCCCACCAAGAGCAACATTAGCGCCTATCTAAATTTTAGAATGAAAAAGAATTTTCTCTGAACGCTTTCATTTTTTAAATGATTGAAGATAAATGATATTTAGTTTTCGTATCTGTCTTACTACACCCCGAAATACGAGGGTGGTTTGAAAAGTTCTCAGAACGGAATAGGAAAAAAAATACTTAAATCACTGTAACTTTTTTTTATTTTTCAATGTAGTCTTGTTGTAGATTAATGCACTTGGTCCGACGATGTTCCAGTGCCCTGATACCATCTCCAAAATTAGTTTCCTCCAAGCCTTCAAAACAGTTGTCAACTCCGGCTATCATTTCTTCGTTTGAAGTGAATCTTCGTCCACCAAGAAAAATTTTCATTTTTGGGAAGAGACGGAAGTCTCACGGAGCCAGGTGAATAAGGCGGGTGTTGCACCAATTCATACCTTAGTTCGTGTAATTTTGTCATGTCGACGGCACATGTGTGAGGGCGCGCGTCAAGAGTCGCGGCACCCATCTTGCAGATAATTTTTTCATTTCTAATTCTTCACTTACAATGTGATATACCCATTCAGGTGACATCCGGCAAGCGTGAGCAATTTCACGCACTTTCAGCCGGTGATCCTCCACGACCATTTTGTGCACTTTTGCAATGATTTCTGGAGTAGTGGCACATCTTGCCCGACCACTGCGCGGACCATCATCTAACCTCTCCGGATCAAATTTAAATTCATTTGTCCACTTGGCAACAGTTGAATATGAAGGAGCAGAGCCCTCCGTGTAGTCTGGGAATCGGCATGAATGTCCTTTGCTTTCATACCTTTCTTTCCGAAATACTTAATCACTGCTCGAATATCGATCTTTCCCATTTTCGCAAATCACTTCGCGGGACCATTAACAGAGCCACGTCAGCGCCCCAGCTCTCTTCCAAGAGCACTGGCACGTGTTTACAGGCAACAGCCCAATGAATATCACGTGAACAACTCGTTGCGCTAGCGCTGACCTCTCGTGGTGATTTCAAGAACTTTTCAAACCACCCTCGTAAAGAGACAATGAGGCAACTGGTACCGCTTAATTCTAACAAGATTTTATTTATACTTACAGAAAGATGATGTAGTTCTCCTCCTCAGAAAAGAAAGCTGATTATCCACATGGACGGTAGGTACTTATTACAAAATGTGCTGCCCTGTACCATTCCTCTCCCCAGCGACATTTCCTTCACTCGCACCCTGCAGCCGCATTTTAAAGTCACCCAAGTCGAACGCTACTGCTTGTGTGCCACTAGATTCCTGGACTGAAATGATAGAAGCTGGGAGCCTTGAGGCTGCCAATGTGTTGCATCCAATCATTGGCGCACATCTATGTAGCAGCCATTACATAATAACAGCTGTGTTGTGACAGCAGTTGGATCGTTTACTGTTGCGGAATGAATAATGAAGCAGTTTCTGGTCCACTGTGGGAACTACACACACCTCGGAGAAGATATTTTCATGAGATATTTAAGCATATATGTATCAATTTTATTGTCACAGATAGACAATACGAAGTATATGTGCAGTAGGAGGGCTAAGTGAGGAAAAAGAAATATGATGATCACACATTCGTTTCACTGCTGTAACCTCCACCACATTGTCTCACGCGTTAATGCTAGTATTTTAAATAAAAAAAGTAGTTATTGGTGACTAATGCGATCAGTATTACAGTTTTGCGAAACAGTGGTGATAAGAATAATGTTCTTTTGAAAATAGTTCAGTTTGTAGACCCAAACACTACTGCACACTTTTCTTTTACCCCTTCCAAAATTTCATTTTATCCCTCAGAGGGTACCACTGCTCTAGTACCTTGGAACGAATTTCCTGATGTCTTAACCCTAATCCTATCACCCCGGCCTTCCTTCTGGTCAGTGCTTTCCATATATTTCTTTCGTCATCCGTTCTGCAAAGAGGATTCTCATTTTTTTTTATCAAACCACTTCATTTTCTACATCCTCGTGTTACATCACCTCTCAAACAACTCGATTCTTTACTTTATCTGATTTTAGGACATGAAAAATTCGGAGCAGGAATTAAAATCCAAGGAGAAGAAATAAAAACTTTGAGGTTCGCCGATGACATTGTAATTCTATCAGAGACAGCAAAGGACCTGGAAGAGCAGCTGAACGGAATGGACAGTGTCTTGAAAGGAGGAAATAAGATGAACATAAACAGAAGCAAAACGAGGATAATGGAATGTAGTCGATTTAAATCGGATGATGCTGCGGGAATTAGATTAGGAAATGAGAGGCTTAACGTAGTAAATTAGTTTTTCTATTTGGGGAGCAAAATAACTGATGATGTCGAAGTAGAGAGGATGTATGGAAGTGAAACGTGGACGATAAATAGTTTGGACAAGAAGAGAATAGAAGCTTTCGAAATGTGGTGCTACAGAAGAATGCTGAAGATTAGATGGGTAGATCACATAACTAATGAGAAGGTATTGAATAGAATTGGAGAGAAGAGAAATTTGTGGCACAACTTGACTAAAAAAAGGGGTCGGTTGGTAGGGCATATTCTGAGACATCAAAGGATCACCAATTTAGTATTGGGGGGCAGCGTGGAGGGTAAAAATCGTAGAGGGAGACCAAGAGATGAATACACTAAACAGATTCAGAAGGATGTAGGTTGCAGTAGGTACTGTGAGATGCACAAGCTTGCACAGGGTAGAGTAGCATGGAGAGCTGAATCAAACGAGTCTCTGGACTGAAAACCACAACAACAACAACAGTGCAGTCCTTAATTACTATCCATATAATGCTGTGTTCCAGAAGCACAATCTCAGAAACTTAGCGCTCAAGTTAAGATTTACGTTTGATGCCATTAAACTCGTTTTGGCTGGAAGGCTTCCCGTTGCCTGTGCTGGTCTGCTTCATGCTTGGTTCGTCCAACAAGCATTATTTTGCTTCCAAGGGAGCTTCGTTTCTACTTGTCCCCTAGCTGTAATAAGAGGTTTGCATGTCAATATTATTTCTGTTGCTGCTTAATACTTTCGTCTCTATCCGAAGGAATCCTTAATAAGTGGTGCAAATCACAAGTACCCTCTACTACGAACATCACAGTGGTTTGCAGAATGTAAATTTAGATGCGAAGGGTCAGGTGGATCACCAGTGGGAAAAAGAAGTGGCGGCGTAGTTTGTAACTGGTAGAGTGGATAGAAATCAGGAATGGGAAGGCGGTTGGATATGGCCTGGGTGAGGACACGGGTGTATGGAGATGTCACCATTGAGGAACGTGATTATGGTAGACTCAATGGTTCTCATTTTTTCTTAGACCATTACCCCTCAGTGCAATCAGACATTAGCCATTAGCTAGTACCCCCGCTCTTCACCCCGCCCCCCTCACCCGTGCAGTTTGTTGCCGTCCCCCTTCCCTACATTATCACCTAACTAAACTACAGAGCGAAAGACTTTCCTCGGACCACTTTTATTTTTAAAATGATGACAGATGAGTGATATTTATTTTGTGTGTGTGTGTGTGTGTGTGTGTGTGTCTGTGTGTGTTAGAATGAATGACGAAGGCATTCCTGGTGCATCGCAAGTGCTACCCACAACTCTTTCCCAGAAAAGAAAACTAACTATCCATAGTGAGGGCACACATTTTTTACAAAACTTGCTTCCCCTGCATTACTCATCTCCATTGCGCCACTTGCTTGACCTGAACACTGCAACCTCATTTAAAATCAAACAAATTCAGATGTGTGCACTATACTTAGCTACTGTTCGTAAATCACTTCATTGCTGCACATCTTACTTCCGAACAGACAAATTGGACGCCGGCCGTTGTGGCCGAGCGGTTCTAGGCGCTTCAGTCTGGAACCGCGCTGCTGTTACGGTCACAGGTTCGAATCCTACCTCGGGCGTGGATGTGTGTGATGTCCTTAGGTGAGTTAGGTTTAAGTAGTTCTAAGTCCAGGGGACTGATGATCTCAGAAGTTAAGTCCCATAGTGCTCAGAACCATTTGAACAAATTGGACGACTTCAGGATGTTAATGCTATATGTCTAACCACTCTAATAACAATAATAATAAAACTGTGCCCAGTACAATAGTAGACATTACGTAGTTAGTACTGCGTCGTGCTGTCAATTTATTCATTTATCTGTTTCGAAGCGAGTAGTTAAGCAATTTCTGGATTATTTCAAGTACTACCAACAACTTGAAGAAAACATTTTCTTGAGATATTTAGTATTTCTTAAGTATAAAAAAATGTGTGTGAAATCTTATGGGACTTAACTGCTAAGGTCATCAGTCCCTAAGCTTACACACTATTTAGCCTGAATTATCCTAAGGACAAACACTTACACCCATGCCCGAGGGAGGACTCGAACCTCCACCGGGACCAGCCGCACAGTCCATGACTGCAGCGCCCTCGACCGCTCGGCTAATCCCGCGCGGCTCTTAAGTATATGTCTCACTTTTATCATCAGCGATGTACGGAACATACTACAACGTATGTTATAGTGGGGGGGGGGGGGGGGGGGGGGGCGGGGGGTGGACTAAGTAAGAAATCCACAGCATTAATACCACTAATTGAGAAAAAGTAATTATTGATAACTTATATAACAAGTATTAGAGTCTTACAAAATCGTGATAATAGTAACGATCTTTTTAAAATAATTTAGTTTCATGACAAATAGAATCGAATCGTTTAGTTTCTACCCCACAGAAAATTTCATTTTACGCCTCAGGGGGTAATTACCCCACGTTGGGAGACACGGTACTAGAGGGCTCTCAAAGATGACGGAGACAGAGGGATGTTGGGATTCGAGCTTTCGGAAGACACAGGACTGGTGGAGGTATTCCAGGAAAATAAACTGTATTGCTCGGGTGTTCAGCCAGGTGGACTCGCTTACGCAACACGATATCTCGGCAGCGTACCTTTCCGTCAACTTCACGTGATACCTGTAGGACGAGCGCCTCTGCTACGTCGCTCCTCTTTCATACTCTGCGCAAGACGCTGTCGAACGACGTTGCGACTTCAGTTGGCTGAGTGCTGGGTTCCACGTTTTACTGAGATTGAAGCAATTGCCTCTATTGATGAGACCGGCGGCCACTGCATTTCAAAAGCGTCCTTTAGAACACAACCCCAAACGAAGTGGTCTATCGCAGCAGTTCAGTTTCTTCAAGTTCTTTGTGGGTAAGCGATCTCATATTATAGTGGTTGGTTCAAACGGCTCTGAGAACTATGGGACTTAACATCTATGGTCATCAGTCCCCTAGAACTTAGAACTACTGAAACCTAACTAACCTAAGGACATCACACAACACCCAGTCATCACGAGGCAGAGAAAAATCCCTGACCCCGCCGGGAATCGAACCCGGGAACCCGGGCGCGTGAAGTGAGAACGCTACCGCACGACCACTCATATTCTAGTCACTTGCTCGAGTTCGATGGTTCTCCCATTCTCCTGGCAACTTTCTTCTATTGCCCGCATGATCTGCTCGTTGTACTCCTGACCGTATCTGCATGGAAAACATTATACACGAGGTTTTGGAGTCACAAGTCACCTTTCACCGTACCTAACAGTGCAAGCATTTTCCGGGTTGGGCAGAAAAAGCATTGAATTCTACATCGGTACGAGATTCTGTTCGATACTTTTCTCGCGTACCGCAGTTTCGCCGTTGTCATATTCTTCTCATCGTATTCTATTTACCGGTCTTGTAGCTTTTGCCTGGAGTCACGTCGGATTTGTCTCTGACAAAACATTAAATTCTTTTTGCGTCCTCTCTGACAAAGCAAATTCTTTTCCCGTCCTACACCGAAAACGCGTGAACCATTAGGTAAGCTCCCAGGATGACATGGGGCTCCGTAAACGGGCTGTCTATGTATCCCACGCAAAAGGGGCGAGGCGTACGCCGCGCAACTACTGCCGACAGTCGAAAAAATGTGTCATGAGCACATGGGACAAATCGAACCCAGGCAACAAACAGTATCTGCTATCGCGGGATAATGTATACCTACAGGGGTCTCAATGAAATAAGTCAAACCCAAGTGCTACGACAGACCTCGTCATTTTGGGATTATCTTCTGTAATAGGCTGTTGAAATACGGCAGAAGCACTAAGGGACCGGAGTTGGCGCCGGGCATTCGGCGATGGCGTAGGGCAATACCATCTCTGGCGGGCCGCATAAATTTTAGCGTGCAACAGCCTAGAAGTGTAACTTCAATACTAATTAACTCGAAAATGGCGCAACGTATCGAATTTTTTTTCTCAAGGTTATTTTTCAGTGCAACCTAAACTGCACCCCCACACTTACTGTACAAGCTTCTAGGAATGTTTTTGACCATCCTGTAAATAATATCCAGCTTGTCGCGAAAAGTAGCCTTAACCAATCAGGATTAGCTTAAAAAATGTCCAAAAATACTTACTAAAATATATAAAATTCAAAAAATATTTTTCAGATAACTGCGAAAATCACTTTTTCAAGTCCCGTTAACGTTTTCATAGATTTGTATTGAATGATGAAAGAAATACGGAAAATGTTTTCAAACATAGTTTTGAATAGTTTTAAGCATGCCAATTTCTCAGCGACTGTATACAATGTTCAAACATAGGATTATACAGCCAACTGGTTGACGATAACTGTTTGATACGATTTACCTAGGTTTCGACACCTACTAAAGATGTCTTCATCAGAATGAAATGTTAATTAACCGTAAAATTACACTGCGAGAACGCAATGGTCGGAATTTATAGCAGTGTAATTTTACGGTCAGTCAAAATTTCATTCTGATGGCGATATCCTTAGTAGGTGTCGAAATCTAGGTCAACCGTATCAAACAGTTTCCTGCAACCGGTTGCCTGTATAATTACTATGTTTGAAAAAAAAAAAAGACAGTTTCGGATATCATTAAAGTGTATCGTCAGAGAACTATATACACTATCTGATCAAAAGTATCCGGAAACCTTCAAAAACATACGTTTTTCCTTGAGCTGTGGCGCCATTTAATTAGTAGACTGTTCTGTCTGGCGCCACTGGCTCAGGTGTAGTATCGACTATCCCTCTTGCGGCCTCATTTCCAATGTTTATGAGGAAGAGTTGGTATCTGTGGGTTGCCGATATAATATACACGGGCTTCGCTGGCCCGAGATGGAGACACGAAGTTTGGGGCTTGGCGGTAGCGTCGCGACAAGAGGTGGTCACGAGCTCCGAGCGGCCGAAGCCACGAGCTGCGCACAGCGAAGATACCGGACCACTTCACCGGGGTCAGCGTCGACTACAAGCAGCAGGCCGACATCCCGTCGGTTGGTTGGCAACATTCGTTACAATGAAATGAACACCCTTAGCTGCTTACAGGCGTTGACATACGTCAACGGGGACAGATGAAAATGAGTACCCCGACCGGGACTCGAACCCGGGATCTCCTGCTTACATGGCAGACGCTCTATCCATCTGAGCCACCGAGCACACAGAGGATAACGCTGCTGCAGGGATTTATCTCTGGCACGCCTCCCGCGAAACGTATTGTCCCGCACTCATTAGTCGCGGCGCGTTGCCGATTCCCGTAAGAGTTCGGGCACTGTTTGTGCATTCGCACAGAAGAAGAAGATGGTCAAGTGGCCGGTGAGTCTTAACTATATATATACTAAGAAGGTATCTGTTCTTTCGGACATCCGCGGCACCCTTACAGCACAGAGGTACACCGATGACATTCTACACCTCGTTTTGGTTCAAATGGCTCTGAGCACTATGAGACTTAACTTCTGAGGTCATCAGTCCCCTAGAACTTAGAACTACTTAAACCTAACTAACCTAAGGACAGCACACACATCGATGCCCGAGGCAGGATTCGGACCTGACACCGTAGCGGTCGCGCGGTTCCAGACTGTAGCGCCTAGAACCGCTCGGCCACCCCTGCCGGCACGCCTCGTTTTGTTGCCTTTCACGGCAAGCCCCCTGGGCTTACATTGATGATGATGATGATGATGAGGTCCCAAATTCCGAAGAGCGTAGGGGACGATGTGGGAAACCTGCACCGCCTTACTAGGCAAGGTCCTAGCGGAGGTGGTTTGCCATTGCGTTCCTCCTACCGTAATCAGGATGAATGATGATGATGATGATGATGATGATGATGATGAAGACGACAAAATTGCACGCAGTCATCTCGAGGCAGGGAAAATCCCTGACCCCTCCGGGAACCGAACACGGGACCCAGTCCGTGAGAAGCGAGAACGCTACCGCAAGACCACGAGCTGCAGGTTGGGCTTACATTACAGCAAGATAATGCCCGCCCATACACAGCAAGAGTTTCTACTGTCTGTTGGGTTGGGTTGTTTGAGGAAGGAGACCAGACAGCGAGGTCATCGGTCTCATCGGATTAGGGAAGGATGGGGAAGGAAGTCGGCCGTGCCCTTTCAAAGGAACCATCCCGGCATTTGCCTGGAACGATTTAGGGAAATCACGGAAAACCTAAATCAGGATGGCCGGACGCGGGATTGAACCGTCGTCCTCCCGAATGCGAGTCCAGTGTCTAACCACTGCGCCACCTCGTTCGTTTTCTACTGTCTGTTTTCGTGCTTTCGAAACCCTATCTTGCCCAACAAGGTCGCCTGATCCTTTCCAAACGGAGCGTTGTGGGCAGGGCCCTCCAACTGTCTCGGGATTTTGACGATTTAGCGGTCTAATTGGACAGAATTTGGCACGATACCACTCAGGAAGACATCAAACACCTCTATCAATCAAAGCCAAGCCGAATAACTATTTGCATAAGGGCCAAAAGTGGACCAACGCTTTTTTGAATTGTTCAACTTGTGAAGTTCTTTCTCTTGATTAAATTATCCAATTTTTGTTTAATTACAATTATTTGTTTGTCTGTACATGTACATCACCTCTACCGATTTCTGTCCCATTCAGATAATTCGTTAGTGGTGTCTCTTTCTTTCTTTTTTCGCAGAGTGTATGAGAAATCGTATTTCATACATAACAGCAATCCGCAAAGGCAACCAAAGTTCTAAGACATGTGACATGCATAAAGAATATTAAACATGAGAAAGAAATGTTGATAGTGTGAATGTTCTGTATTTACGTTATTCGTTTGCGCTGCCTAAATAACGTGAATTACACGCAACCGCTACGGTCGCAGGTTCGAATCCTGCCTCGGGCATGGATGTGTGTGATGTCCTTAGGTTAGTTAGGTTTAAGTAGTTCTAAGTTCTAGGGGACTGATGACCTCAGAAGTTAAGTCTCATAGCGCTCAGAGCCATTTTTTTTAATTATACGAAGAAGAGCCCTCAATTAGCAAACTGCACCGTAAATTCATTAATTGCTGCAGTTTAAAAGGTTCCGGCTGCTACCGGTACAAAACCGCTAATACTACGTTAATGATCTGACGACTCGATCTTGTTGTACTGCGAGAATGCAGCCCACTTGGAATGAAGTGAATCGTCCATATAAATTTAGCTTGTGTGCTACAGTCGTAAATGTTGAGCTAACGAGAGCAATAAATTTGACAGTTTTTGCATCGAGCTCATCTGCCTTTACGGCTGTCTACCATGTTAAGAATGGCACGCGCCCCTAGTACTGCAGGCGGCTGACTTCAGTTCGCTTCACTTCATCGATTCGCCTCCCACCTATAAGGTGCTTCAGGTGCTAACACACATCGGTCGTGCGTGTTGACAGCACATGTATCAAGCTGATCAGAATACACTACGGTGCATGACATATCGATGGTAGGCAATAAAAACCTCGTAACTCCATTTTGTTAAACTTTGCACCAGAAGCAAAAAAGGTTTCTTAAAAAAACATGAAGTGATACAGAAAGTTGTTGTATGTATGAGCGTACAGTAGAAGCCTGGTTATTGATAGATTAAAGAAATTACCACCCGTTCAAAGGGTCGACAGAAGCGTCCGATCCCACGCGCCGGCTTTGACCCGTGACGTAAGGGTGGTGTTGTGTGTGACGTCATGACGGCGCGGAGTTTGGTTTGTGAGTGTGGCGTGTTTGTAGATGCCGTCGTGTTGTGGTTTGTTGTGCTCTCTGGTGGTATGTTCAGGGTTTTCGTTTGTGTGGCGTAAAGGGCTCCGTTTGCTTTTGCTCATTATCCAGAATTGTTCGAGTGTCGGCTGTGTCTGTAGTGGAATTCGTTTCAGTGAGTTAACGATTTTGTGTGAAGGTTAATTTAGTGTTGTTCGCTGTACATCGTGTGGTAATTTTAGTAAAATTAATCGGTTGTTGTTTTTGTTCAGGAATGGATACGACGGATAAAATTAACAGTGCGCAGGTCAAGGGAAGTGTTCGATCCCAGTGTGTGGCTGTGTATGTTGATATTGCTATCGGGAGATGTTTTTGAGCTATATAGGCCAAGGGAAGTGGTTGATCCTAATTTATGGGATCGGGAACTGCTGTTGAGCTATATAGGTCAAGGGAAGTGTCAGATTGCAGATGTATTGTGTTTAGTGGAATTTGGGGAGTTTTGTGATGTCGGTTTTTTTCGTCGTTTTGTGTGGGTTTGTATGCGGGTGGGTGTCTAAATTTGTTTATATTTAGTATATTTAGTTTGCCCCCCCCCTCCAAAACACCCCATTTCCCGCGCTTGTCATTAGGCTTTTTGTGGAAAGTATGTGTGTTTGTTTTTCGATGTATTTTCGTCCTCATAATGCGTACGTACCGACTATATATGCGCCATATTGGAATCGTGGTTTATGGTCGTTTCCGCCATATTTGTGACGTCAAGAGTCAAAGCAGACGGGCGGGATCGGACGCTTCCGTATTTCCCGAGGTTTTATTGCCTACCATCGATATATGGGAGCAGAATGTGAAATTGTTGAGTGCGAATATCCCAGTTTTTTCAGTCTGTTGGGAAACTGTAATTGTATTTTTGAAGCATCCCCACAAGAAAAATTCGAGAGGATCTACATCCGTTCAAAAAGCAGGCTGAAATATTGTGCAAAACTGAGCCATGGCGGCTTATTGTGCGATATAGAGTTCGGTAGTCGCCTCTCATCTTTGACCGCAGGGCTTTGAAACGTGTGTGTTTTCCTCCGGTGGCACCGTGGCGAAGGGGGGGTCGGTTGTCTTTGGTCGTGGCAGCATGGGCTGTGGAGCGGAATCAAAAACATGTTTTCTGGCAGCGTCCGGTCGGTCGGTGTAATAGGGGAAAAAGGCTTTCCAAATCGCGACCTGGAGGAACCTTGTATTCATCTTAGAGGAATGTGGAGTTGGTTACCAGGAAGGCATCGAGCTGTCAGAGGCGGGCTCACCACCTTGGAGACGAGAATAGTCTCGTCTCCATGGTGATAGATTGTAGTGGCTTTCCTCTCGTTAAGAAAGCTGACATTACGGTCTGTTAAATTTTGTTTCTGTTAGACATTAAAGTTGTGTACTGGAACTTTTGGTCTCATATGCCGGGTGTATGAATTTTTATTATGTTACTGGATTATCTTACTGGTCTGTAATTCATGTCAGGTGTTCTTGAAAGGAGACTGCCACTATGCTACGCAGCGCTGTCTGTTATTGTGTTCTTAGAGGTGCCATCTTTTTCCATGATGGCAGTTTCATAACTCAGCTAGGTATTTAAAAGAAACTTGAATTTGTAATTCTCGTGCGTGTCTGGGGCACGAGTCAGAATTAATGTCGAATGTTCAGTGCGATGAATTTTCATATTGGCGTTGGCTCTGGCTTGCCGTGTCGGCACGAAATTGTGTAACCCGACTAACGTGGCCTTATTCGTTAGTGCATGTTTAATGAGTGGAATGCTATTGTTCTTAAATATCAGCATTAAATTAAAATTTATCTAGGTTCTTCTTCGGCTGCAGTGGTGTAATACAGTGGCTCACGTAGTAACCAATCTGTTCAGCATATACGAGTACTTTAGGCCGATGTCTCAATATTTCTCCGGAGAAATGACCTGATAACGAGGTGATGAGCCGTCTTTTGAAGCGTTTCTACGCCTCCATCAAATACACTCCTGGAAATTGAAATAAGAACACCGTGAATTCATTGTCCCAGGAAGGGGAAACTTTATTGACACATTCCTGGGGTCAGATACATCACATGATCACACTGACAGAACCACAGGCACATAGACACAGGCAACAGAGCATGCACAATGTCGGCACTAGTACAGTGTATATCCAACTTTCGCAGCAATGCAGGCTGCTATTCTCCCATGGAGACGATCGTAGAGATGCTGGATGTAGTCCTGTGGAACGGCTTGCCATGCCATTTCCACCTGGCGCCTCAGTTGGACCAGCGTTCGTGCTGGACGTGCAGACCGCGTGAGACGACGCTTCATCCAGTCCCAAACATGCTCAATGGGGGACAGATCCGGAGATCTTGCTGGCCAGGGTAGTTGACGTACACATTCTAGAGCACGTTGGGTGGCACGGGATACATGCGGACGTGCATTGTCCTGTTGGAACAGCAAGTTCCCTTGCCGGTCTAGGAATGGTAGAACGATGGGTTCGATGACGGTTTGGATGTACCGTGCACTATTCAGTGTCCCCTCGACGATCAGCAGTGGTGTACGGCCAGTGTAGGAGATCGCTCCCCACACCATGATGCCGGGTGTTGGCCCTGTGTGCCTCGGTCGTATGCAGTCCTGATTGTGGCGCTCACCTGCACGGCGCCAAACACGCATACGACCATCATTGGCACCAAGGCAGAAGCGACTCTCATCGCTGAAGACGACACGTCACCATTCGTCCCTCCATTCACGCCTGTCGCGACACCACTGGAGGCAGGCTGCACGATGTTGGGGCGTGAGCGGAAGACGGCCTAACGGTGTGCGGGACCGTAGCCCAGCTTCATGGAGACGATTGCGAATGGTCCTCGCCGATACCCCAGGAGCAACAGTGTCCCTAATTTGCTGGGAAGTGGCGGTGCGGTCCCCTACGGCACTGCGTAGGATCCTACGGTCTTGCCGTGCATCCGTGCGTCGCTGCGGTCCGGTCCCAGGTCGACGGGCACGTGCACCTTCCGCCGACCACTGGCGACAACATCGATGTACTGTGGAGACCTCACGCCCCACGTGTTGAGCAATTCGGCGGTACGTCCACCCGGCCTCCCGCATGCCCACTATACGCCCTCGCTCGAAGTCCGTCAACTGCACATACGGTTCACGTCCACGCTGTCGCGGCATGCTACCAGTGTTAAAGACTGCGATGGAGCTCCGTATGCCACGGCAAACTGGCTGACACTGACGGCGGCGGTGCACAAATGCTGCGCAGCTAGCGCCATTCGACGGCCAACACCGCGGTTCCTGGTGTGTCCGCTGTGCCGTGCGTGTGATCATTGCTTGTACAGCCCTCTCGCAGTGTCCGGAGCAAGTATGGTGGGTCTGACACACAGGTGTCAATGTGTTCTTTTTTCCATTTCCAGGAGTGTACACTACTGGCCATTAAAATTGCTACACCACGAAGATGACGTGCTACAGACGCGAAATTTAACCGACAGGAAGAAGATGCTATGATATGCAAGTGATTAGCTTTTCAGAGCATTCACACAAGGTTGCCGCCGGTGGCGACACCTACAATGTGCTGACATGAGGAAGGTTCCAACCGATTTCTCATACACAAACAGTAGTTCACCGGCGTTGCCTGGTGAAACGTTGTTGTGATGACTCGTATAAGGAGGACAAATGCGTAACATCACGTTTTCGACTTTGATAAAGGTCGGATTGTAACCAGTCGCGATTGAGCTTTATCGTATCGCGACACTGCTGCTCACGTTGGTCGAGAACCCATGACAGTTAGAATATGGAATCGGTGGGTTCAGGAGGGTAATACGGAACGCCGTGCTGGGTCCCAACGGCCTCGTATCACTAGCAGTCGAGACGACAGGCATCTTATCCGCATGGCTGTAACGAACCGTACAGCCACGTCTCGATCCCTGAGTCAACAGATGGGGACGTTTGCAAGACAACAACCATCTGCACGAACAGTTCGACGACGTTTGCAGCAGCATGGACTATCACCTCGGAGACTATGGCTGCGGTTACCCTTGACGCTGCATCATAGACAGGAGCGCCTGCGATGGTGTACTCAACGACGAACCTGGGTGCACGAATGGCAAAATGTCATTTTTTCGGATGATTCCAGGGTTATGTTTACAGCATCATGATGGTCAAATCCATGTTTGGCGACTTCGCGGTGAATGCACATTGGAAGAATGTATTCGTCATGGCCGTACTGGCGTATCACCCGGCGTGATTGTATGGAGTGCCATTGGTTACACGTCTCGGTAACCTCTTGTTCGCATTGACGGCACTTTGAACAGTGGACGTTACATTTCAGATGTGTTACGACCCGTGGCTCTACCCTTCATTCGATCCCTGCGAAACCCTACATTTCAGCAGGATAATGCACGACCGCATGTTGAAGCTCCAGTACGGGCCTTTCTGGATACAGAAAACGTCCGACTGCTGCCGTGGCCAGCACATTCTCCAGTTCTCTCACCAATTGAAAACGTCTGGTCAATGGTGGCCGAGCAACTGGCTCGCCACAATACGCCAGTCACTACTCTTGATGAACTGTGGTATCGTGTTGAAACTGCATGGGTAGTTGTACCTGTACACGCCATCCAAGCTCTGTTTGACTCAATGCCCCGGTGTATCAAGGCCGTTATTATGGCCAGAGGTAGTTGTTCTGGGTACTGATTTCTCAGGATCTATGCACCCAAATTGCGTGAAAATGAAAGCACATGTCAGTTCTAGTATAATATATTTGTCCAATGAATACCCGTTTATCATCTGCATTTCTTCTTGATTTAGCAATTGTAATGGCCAGTAGTGTATATTGTGAGATGAAAATTCACTATTTTAGCTTTAATTTTTTAAAGCTTCAAGTTTGAATTTCCACGGTGTCTGCGGGCTCTGCGGAGACCGTTAGATTGTTATTTTCAGATTAAAGGAGACCATCCTCAGTCTCTTTGTGTGCCTGGAGTCAGAATATATGTTTGGGAGGGAGTCACGTAATTCCATGTCTTAGGGAAACATTTTGAGATTTGTCTGAGGTGATCATCGGTGACGGGATTCGTACGGAAACGGCCCATCCAACTTCAGGCTGTCGGCCGAGCTGGGGCCGCTCGCGAGCTGTCCTCCCTCGTGATCGATCTTTAGCACGGCCGCGGTCTCTGCTCCCTCGCCGCCACACATCCGTCGCGTTCTCCGTTGGCCGGGCGGAGCGCCAGCCACAGTTCCACCCACATATACTGTTAGCAAGTTAAGTTGTCGTGATTCGGACACACCGGATTTCTAGACACTCCATGAGCGTCAGCTTTCAGGGCTTCCTGAGCTCTCTGACGATTAACCTGTTTAAATGAGTCCGCCGTCATTCTTATTGCCGTTCTGTCACGGCTAATTTCAGTTTTAGTAAATTAATATTTGTTTGAAACTATGTCTGGGTATTTTCTCTAAGGTAGGGGAATTTGAGTTACGCCCTTCTAGATTTAAAACTGCAATGTAAGTTAATATTCACTTAAAGCAAACCGAGAGTTTCTATTTTATGCGGTTTGTTAAAGAATGACTTAAGTCTGTTGTTATTTGGAAGTAGGTAGGTACCGCGTGTTCATATTATCCAGGGGCGTTTGCATACTGGCAGTCCATCCTGTTAAAATTGTTCATCTTTTGTATTGTAAATGGTTATAATATTTTTTTAAAAGTAACTTGTTACTTGGCGTAACTGCTCTGTTTGTTACAGCGTATTTCTTATATTAAATCTGCCCATAAATGGTTTGGATCATATCTGTCGGACAGGTATCAGAAGATGGAGACAAGCCATGCAGATAGGACATATTCATCAAGATTCGAGAGATTTTTATACGGAGTATGTCAGGGATCTGTATTAGGGCCATTACTGTTTATAATATTTATCACTGATCTACCAAGTCAACTATCTGAAGCTGAGGCAGTACTGTTTGCTGACGATACAAGTTTGTTTGTTAAAGCAAATAGTGAAGCTGACTTACAGGAAAAAGTCACATTAGCAACAGACGAAGCAGACAGATGGTGTAATGAAAACAGACTCATTGTGAATGCCAAAAAAACAACGTGGATCAACTTCAGACATATTACAAATAAAATAAAAACTAACCTTAAAATAGAACTGGGTAAGTGTAAGACTGAACAAGCATCATACACTAAATTCTTGGGAGTATGGTTTGATGAACACTTAAGATGGGAAAAGCATGTAATATCATTGAACAAAAAATTAAGTCAAACATGTTATATACACTTAGAATGCTTAAAAGCTCATGTAATATTAAAATAGTGTTATGTGTTTATTTCTCATTCATGCACAGTTTATTAAGATACGGTGTACAGTTTTGGGGAAACAACAGTCAAACAAAACATTCATTTAGACTAGAAAAGAAGGCAGTCATAATAATAAAAGGTATATGATATAGAGACTCTTGTAGGCATGCTTTCAAAGAATTAAAAATCATGAAACTACCATCCTTACACGTATGTGAAACAATATGTTTCTTAAAAGAACACGAGGAATTTTCTACACTAAACAGAGAATTTCACAACTACGAAACGAGGAATAGGCATGATTTCCACAGAGAAATTCATAAAACAGCTATGTATCACAAAAGTGTACTATACCAATCCAAAATCCTCTACCTTGCTCTCCCCAAAGAACTAAAGATAATACCAGAACTGCACATATTTAAAAGAGAATTAAAAAAACATGTTAATAAGCAATAGTTTTTACAGTATTGAAGAGTTTATGAATCATTGACGATAAAAGAGCAGTTAATATTTCCCTGACATAATAAATATGTGTAATTGCTCACATTTAAATACTTGCTGTTTCTATGAAAGTGTGAAACAGTGGTAATGTAAGAATGGAAATACACTCCTGGAAATGGAAAAAAGAACACATTGACACCGTTGTGTCAGACCCACCATACTTGCTCCGGACACTGTGAGAGGGCTGTACAAGCAATGATCACACGCACGGCACAGCGGACACACCAGAAACCGCGGTGTTGGCCGTCGAATGGCGCTAGCTGCGCAGCATTGGTGCACCGCCGCCGTCAGTGTCAGCCAGTTTGCCGTGGCATACGGAGCTCCATCGCAGTCTTTAACACTGGTAGCATGCCGCGACAGCGTGGACGTGAACCGTACGTGCAGCTGACGGACTTTGAGCGAGGGCGTATAGTGGGCATGCGGGAGGCCGGGTGGACGTACCAGCCGAATTGCTCAACACGTGGGGCGTGAGGTCTCCACAGTACATCGATGTTGTCGCCAGTGGTCGGCGGAAGGTGCACGTGCCCGTCGACCTGGGACCGGACCGAAGCGACGCACGGATGCACGCCAAGACCGTAGGATCCCACGCAGTGCCGTAGGGGACCGCACCGCCACTTCTCAGCAAATTAGGGACACTGTTGCTCCCGGGGTATCGGCGAGGACCATTCGCAACCGTCTCCATGAAGCTGGGCTACGGTCCCGCACACCGTTAGGCCGTCTTCCGCTCACGCCCCAACATCGTGCAGCCCGCCTCCAGTGGTGTCGCGACAGGCGTGAATGGAGGGACGAATGGAGACGTGTCGTCTTCAGCGATGAGAGTCGCTTCTGCTTTGGTGCCAATGATGGTCGTATGCGTGTTTGGCGCCGTGCAGGTGAGCGCCACAATCAGGACTGCATACGACAGAGTCACACAGGGCCAACACCCGGCATCATGGTGTGGGGAGCGATCTCCTACACTGGCCGTACACCACTGCTGATCGTCGAGGGGACACTGAATAGTGCACGGTACATCCAAACCGTCATCGAACCCATCGTTCTACCATTCCTAGACCGGCAAGGGAACTTGCTGTTCCAACAGGACAATGCACGTCCGCATGTATCCCGTGCCACCCAACGTGCTCTACAAGGTGTAAGTCAACTACCCTGGCCAGCAAGATCTCCGGATCTGTCCCCCATTGAGCATGTTTGGGACTGGATGAAGCGTCGTCTCGCGCGGTCTGCACGTCCAGCACGAACGCTGGTCCAACTGAGGCGCCAGGTGGAAATGGCATGGCAAGCCGTTCCACAGGACTACATCCAGCATCTCTACGATCGTCTCCATGGGAGAATAGCAGCCTGCATTGCTGCGAAAGGTGGATATACACTGTACTAGTGCCGACATTGAGCATGCTCTGTTGCCTGTGTCTATGTGCCTGTGGTTATGTCAGTGTGATCATGTGATGTATCTGTCCCCAGGAATGTGTCAATAAAGTTTCCCCTTCCTGGGACAATGAATTCACGGTGTTCTTTTTTCAATTTCCAGGAGTGTATTTGATGTGAGAATCACTAGCTTTTATTTGTATGTTGTTATCCTACTTGTATATTTTTATGTTACTGTTCATATAGTTCTATTAAAATTGTAATGTCTAAGTGACAAGGAAATTCAATTATAAATTTTCATGTACATGTATTTTAAATTGTAATGTTTATTGACAAGTCCTATGCCATTTTCATGATGTACTACAAGGACGCTAATAAATTCAATTGAATTGAATTATTTTAAACTTTACGTAATTTTTAACGAAGATTGGTTCACAAATTATGTGTATGTATTAACCAACGAATGAAGCATTTGGAATCCCTTAGGCCATTTAAGAGGTCGTAATTTCCCATTACAGAAAAAAATGGTTAAGTTGTGGAAAGTGGACGCTATTGATGTTATAATTACGGACGCTACCGTTAGTCCAGGAGTAGCATCTCTGACTAGTTATCAAAACGACAGGGTGCCAAAGGTCCTGTCAAAGACGGAGGAGGAACGGACAGAGGTCCAGGCCACGCTCTTGTCGTTGGGGTGGGAAACTGCCCCTAAAAACCCGAACAATCAGCAGTGAACAACGGCGTGTGGGCACAGAAGGCAATATAAACAACTCCATTGAACGCACTTAATGTGTATCCACATGACATGCGGCCCGTAATTGAAAACGTGTCATGATCTCTCTCCACCGGCAGAAGATCCCAAATTATTCCCTCGTTCGGGACTGCCAAAGGTGAGGTGATCACGAGGAAAATACTAAATAACCAACGTCAGGGTAACATTCCGAGTGCCGGGAAACGGAGTGTAAGGAGTTTGAACGTGGTAGGGAAGCAACAAGTTTTAAAAAAAGGGCTCAATTTATACAGCTTGTTACAAAAAGGTACGGCCAAACTTTCAGGAAACATTCCTCACACACAAAGAAAGAAAATATGTTATGTGGACATGTGTCCGGAAACGCTTACTTTCCATGTTAGAGCTCATTTTATTATTTCTCTTCAAATCACATTAATCATGGAATGGAAACACACAGCAACAGAACGTACCAGCGTGACTTCAAACACTTTGTTACAGGAAATGTTCAAAATGTCCTCCGTTAGCGAGGATACATGCATCCATCCTCCGTCGCATGGAATCCCTGATGCGCTGATGCATCCCTGGAGAATGGCGTATTGTATCACAGCCGTCCACAATACGAGCACGAAGAGTCTCTATATTTGGTACCGGGGTTGCGTAGACAAGAGCTTTCAAATGAGCCCATAAATGAAAGTTGAGAGAGTTGAGGTCAGGAGAGCGTGGAGGCCATGGAATTGGTCCGCCTCTACCAATCCATCGATCACTGAATCTGTTATTGAGAAGCGTACGAACACTTCGACTGAAATGTGCAGGAGCTCCATCGTGCATGAACCACATGTTGTGTCGTACTTGTAAAGGCACATGTTCTACCAGCACAGGTAGAGTATCCCGTATGAAATCATGATAACGTGCTCCATTGAGCGTAGGTGGAAGAACATGGGGCCCAATCAAGACATCACCAACAATGCCTGCCCAAACTTTCACAGAAAATCTGTTTGATGACGTGATTGCACAATTGCGTGCGGATTCTCGTCAGCCCACACATGTTGATTGTGAAAATTTACAATTTGATCATGTTGGAACGAAGCCTCATCCGTAAAGAGAACATTTGCACTGAAATGAGGATTGACACATTGTTGGATGAACCATTCGCAGAAGTGTACCCGTGGAGGCCAATCAGCTGTTGATAGTGTCTGCACGCACTGTACATGGTACGGAAACAACTGGTTCTCCCGTAGCACTCTCCATACAGTGACGTGGTCAACGTTACCTTGTACAGCAGCAACTTCTCTGACGCTGACATTAGGGTTTTCTAGGTCTTCCGCAGTCGCGAGTCATAGGCTGGAATGCTCCGTGCTCCCTAAGACGCCGATCAATTGCTTCGAACGTCTTCCTGTCGGGACACCTTCGTTCTGGAAATCTGTTTCGATACAAACGTACCGCGCCACGGCTATTGCCCCGTGCTAATCCATACATCAAATGGGCATCTGCCAACTCCGCATTTGTAATCATTGCACTGACTGCAAAACCACGTTCGTGATGAACACTAACCTGTTGATGCTACGTACTGATGTTCTTGATGCTAGTACTGTAGAGCAATGAGTCGCATGTCAACACAAGCACCGAAGTCAACATTACCTTCCTGTAATTAGGCCAACTGGCGGTGAATGGAGGAAGTACAGTACATACTGACGAAACTAAAATAA
Source organism: Schistocerca serialis cubense (assembly GCF_023864345.2). Classification (NCBI taxonomy): domain Eukaryota; kingdom Metazoa; phylum Arthropoda; class Insecta; order Orthoptera; family Acrididae; genus Schistocerca; species Schistocerca serialis. Next base: position 9,834,765 of record NC_064646.1, read on the forward strand.
GCTCTAACATGGAAATTAAGTGTTTCCGGACACATGTCCACATAACATCTTTTCTTTATTTGTGTGTGAGGAATGTTTCCTGAAAGTTTGGCCGTACCTTTTTGTAACACCCTGTATATGAATATATAAAGGAGACTAACGTGGGGGTCAGTGAAGTGAAATGGAAAGAAGACAAGGATTTCTGCTCAGATAAGTACAGGGTAATATGAACAGCAGCAGGAAATCGTGCATCGGGAGTAGGATTCATTATGAACACGAAATCAAGGCAGAGTGAGATCTACTGCGAAGAGTTCGGTGACGCGTTGTTGTCATAAGAACCTACAACAAACGAACACCGACAACAACAGTTCGAGTATACACGCCGAACGTCGCAAGCAGAAGATGAAGAGATAGAGAAAAGTATGTGAGGATATTGAAAGGGTAATACACCATGCAAAGGGAAATGAGAATCTAATAGCCACAGGGAATAGGAACGTGGTTGTACGTAAAGCAGTAGAAGAGAATGTTACGGGATAATATGGGCATGGTAGTAGAAATGAGAGAGGAGAAAGACTAAGTGAGTTCTGTAAATAAATTTCAGATAGTTACAGAGAATCACAAGAGGAGGCGGTCTACTTCCAATAGGCTGGGACATACAGGAAGATTTCAATTAGATTACATCATGGTCGGGTAGAGATTCAGAAATCAGATACGGGATTGTAAGGCGTACCCAGGAGCAGACTTAGATCACAAATTAATAGTGATGAAGTGTAGGGTGAAGTTTAAGAAAACAGACATGAACAATCAATGCCCAAAGAAGTGAGATACGGATGTGCCAATGAATAGCTCAGTAGGCAGTTGAAGCGGAATGGACATCTGTAAAAAGGGCAATCGCAAAAGCTGGTAAAAAACACATAGGTACAAGGAAGAAGAAACCATGGGTCAACGGGAGAAATACTTGAGCTGATCGATAAAAGCAGTAAGTACAAAGGAGTTCACAGAAATTCAAGAATACAGAAATAGAAGTCTCACTGCAATGAAATTAATAGGAAATGCAGGGCAGCTAAGGCAAAATGGCTGCATGAAAAATGTGAAGAAGTCGAAAACGAAATGATTGTGACAACTATTGACTCAGCATACAGATGACTCAAAACAACATTTGGTGAAATTAGAAGCAAAGGTTTTAATATTAATAGCGAAAAGAGAATTCTACTGTCAGGTACAGAGGAGAGAGCGAATGGGTAGAAAGAGTATATTGAAGGGCTCTATGAGGGGAAGACTTACCTGACGACGTTATAAAAGAAGAAACAGGACTCGATAAAGGGGTGACAGTGGATGCAGTATTAGAATCAGAATTTAAAAGAGCACTGGAAGACTTAAGATCAGATAACTCAGAACGGATAGATAACATTCCATTTGAATTTCTGAATTCATTGGGGGAAATGGCAACAAAACGATTATTCATGTTGGTGTGTAGAATTTATGAGTCTGGCGATATACCATCAGACTCTCGAAAAAAAATTCACACAATTCCGAATATTACAAGAGCCCACAAGTGCAAGAATTATCGCACAATCAGTTTAGACAGCTCATGCATACAAGTTGCTGACGAGAATATTATACAGAAGAATGGGAAAGAAAATTGACGATCTATTACTGACGATCCATTTGGGTTTAGGAAAGGGAAAGACACCAGAGATGCAGTTTGGTAATGGAAGCAAGACTGAAGAAAATCAAGACACTTTCATAGGATCTGTTGACTTTGAAAAAGCTTTCGACAATGTACAATTGTATAAGATGTTCGAAATTCTGATAACAATAGGACAGGGTATAGGTAAAGACGGATGATATACAACAGGTACAAGAACGAAGAGGGAACAATAAGGGTGGAAGACCAAGAACGAAGTGCTCGGATTAAAAAGGGTTTAAGACAGGGATGTAGTCTTTCGCTCCCTATTCAGTCTATACATCAAATAAGAAAACACGGAAATAAAAGGAAGATTCAAGAGTGAGGTTAAGGCGAAAGGACATCAATGATAAGATTTGCTGAGGACACTGTTAACCTTAGTGAAAGTGAAGAAGAATTACGGGATTTTTTGAATGGGATGAAGAGTGTAACGAGTACAGAATATAGACTGAGAGTAAATCGAAGGAAGCCGAAAGTAATGAGAAGTAGTAAAAATGAAGCCAGCGAGAAACTTCACATAAAAATATGGGATCCCAAAGTGTATGAAATGAAGGAATTCTGCGATCTAGACAGCAAAACAACCAGTAACAGACGGAGCAAGGAGGACATAAATAGCAGATTAGCTCTGGAAAAAAGGGCATTCCTGGCCAAGAGAAGTCTGCTAGTATCAAACATCGGCCTTAATTTGAGGAAGAAGTTTTTGAGAGCACAGAACTGCATGGTAGTGAAACTTGGATTGTGGGAAGAGAGTCGAAACGTCTGAGATGTGTTGCTACAGAAGGAAACTGATAATTAGGTGGTCTGATAGAGTAATGAATGAGAAGGTTCTCCACAGAATCGCCGAGGAAAGGAATATGAGAAAACCACTGAAAACAAGAAGGGACAGGATGATAGGACATTTGTTAAGACATAAGGCACTAACTTCAGCGGTATTAGAGGGAGCTGTAGAGAATAAAAACAGTAGAAGAGGACAGAAGTTGGGATACAGCGAATTGATAACGTAGGTTGCAAGTGCTACTCTGAGGTGAACAGTTTGGCACAGGAGAGAAATTCGTGATGAGTCACAGCAAATCAGTTAGTACACCGGCGGCTAATTATTTTGATATCAACATACTTCAATGGCAGTAAATCTATTGTTTCCTGAGCATGTGGTTACATTTGCTTCGAGGATGGACGTCGGATGTGCTCCTTGCAGCAAGTTTCTGCGCTATGAGACTTTGGGTCTTAGTGTGGAATCGTCACAGGAACGTAATTTAATTACTATATGTAGAAAAGAGAATTCAGTGACTTTTTCTTCAGCGGGAATCACTACACCTGCATCAGATCTACAGAATACCGACGATGAATTATTACATTAACTAACAATCTAAATACCAACTCAAAGCTTTCCACACTTCCCACTGACACAATTTGTAAAATATTATTTAATTTAGTAACCTGTTAGTAATTATTTTAAATTCCTGTTTCTGGATGTCTGCTGTTCAAACTGAGATAAGATACTGTATTTACTGGTATGTTTAAAACACTGCGAGGTTTGCTTTTGTATAGATACAACGTCGTTGCAGCATGTTTTCTGCATCTGTTATCGCATGTGAAATATCAGTTTCGAATTCATTAGAGATAAAACTAATGTTGAGGGCTCGTACGGTTTTGAGTAATTATAATTCAAGTGTGCAATGAAATATAAGTTAATATGAGACAACATCACCCAAGCTATCCTATTTAAATTTTACACAATTAACTTTTATTCAACAATTATCTAATTTTCCATAAATGTCAGAAACAATGTGGAACCTTAGTCGTTTTAAAGCATGATACTGTAGTGAAGAGATAGTGAATTTTCAAATCCCTTTGTTTACTACTTACCGTATTACCTTTCCTATAAAAATGAACATAGTTAACTCTGATAACTTGCTAATTGAAAACAGCAAGTGTCCTTACGGACTGACGACTGTTCTTACGGGATGTGAATTAAAAATCACCCTGTTTTAAGGAACTGCTTGTAACGTCGCGAGTCAATACACGATAACTTTATCGCAGTAAGCTACTTCGCAGAACAGCCCGTAGCACTGGAGGCATTGGCTGTTAGGGAGACAGCCAGTTGTGTCTTAGCAATGACTCATTCGCACCTGTCGCTATGCTAGTCGTGGGATGCGGTATCTACACTCCTGGAAATGGAAAAAAGAACACATTGACACCGGTGTGTCAGACCCACCATACTTGCTCCGGACACTGCGAGAGGGCTGTACAAGCAATGATCACACGCACGGCACAGCGGACACACCAGGAACCGCGGTGTTGGCCGTCGAATGGCGCTAGCTGCGCAGCATTTGTGCACCGCCGCCGTCAGTGTCAGCCAGTTTGCCGTGGCATACGGAGCTCCATCGCAGTCTTTAACACTGGTAGCATGCCGCGACAGCGTGGACGTGAACCGTATGTGCAGTTGACGGACTTTGAGCGAGGGCGTATAGTGGGCATGCGGGAGGCCGGGTGGACGTACCGCCGAATTGCTCAACACGTGGGGCGTGAGGTCTCCACAGTACATCGATGTTGTCGCCAGTGGTCGGCGGAAGGTGCACGTGCCCGTCGACCTGGGACCGGACCGCAGCGACGCACGGATGCACGCCAAGACCGTAGGATCCTACGCAGTGCCGTAGGGGACCGCACCGCCACTTCCCAGCAAATTAGGGACACTGTTGCTCCTGGGGTATCGGCGAGGACCATTCGCAACCGTCTCCATGAAGCTGGGCTACGGTCCCGCACACCGTTAGGCCGTCTTCCGCTCACGCCTCAACATCGTGCAGCCCGCCTCCAGTGGTGTCGCGACAGGCGTGAATGGAGGGACGAATGGAGACGTGTCGTCTTCAGCGATGAGAGTCACTTCTGCCTTGGTGCCAATGATGGTCGTATGCGTGTTTGGCGCCGTGCAGGTGAGCGCCACAATCAGGACTGCATACGACCGAGGCACACAGGGCCAACACCCGGCATCATGGTGTGGGGAGCGATCTCCTACACTGGCCGTACACCACTGCTGATCGTCGAGGGGACACTGAATAGTGCACGGTACATCCAAACCGTCATCGAACCCATCGTTCTACCATTCCTAGACCGGCAAGGGAACTTGCTGTTCCAACAGGACAATGCACGTCCGCATGTATCCCGTGCCACCCAACGTGCTCTAGAAGGTGTAAGTCAACTACCCTGGCCATCAAGATCTCCGGATCTGTCCCCCATTGAGCATGTTTGGGACTGGATGAAGCGTCGTCTCACGCGGTCTGCACGTCCAGCACGAACGCTGGTCCAACTGAGGCGCCAGGTGGAAATGGCATGGCAAGCCGTTCCACAGGACTACATCCAGCATCTCTACGATCGTCTCCATGGGAGAATAGCAGCCTGCATTGCTGCGAAAGGTGAATATACACTGTACTAGTGCCGACATTGTGCATGCTCTGTTGCCTGTGTCTATGTGCCTGTGGTTCTGTCAGTGTGATCATGTGATGTATCTGACCCCAGGAATGTGTCAATAAAGTTTGCCCTTCCTGGGGCAATGAATTCACGGTGTTCTTATTTCAATTTCCAGGAGTGTATGTCACTTCGAGCGATTGAATATTCAAACCCTTAAGAATCTAAATAAACTATATTAAATATTATTTAATACTGTTTAAAGTCGATACACTGCCTTTTGTTATTCAAGAGAATATGGTATAAAAATTTCAGCCTTCTATCTGTCATAGTTTCGGAGTTAGAGGAAATTACCTAAAACACCCCAAACCGACACTCAGACAAAAACCTCAGGAATAATAACAGTTTTTCTTTTAGTATCATTTGAAATTATTACTGGAGTTCACAAAATGTCGGGTCAATTTATTTGGATTTTCATATTAAAAACGTTAACAACTTTAATTTTCGTAGTATAAAATCCAGAAAAGATTATTATTTAATTAATATCTATTTGTTTTGTTGTTGTGGAATGAATGAGAATGAGTGAGAGTGTGTAAGTGGGACACAGTAGAAATTCAATATTGTATAATTTACCACATTACGTAACTGTGTAGTGGGAAAGTTGTGGTTCCCCTCATTGCTGATGACTTATGTCTAAGAGTACTTGCTTTTGTAAGAAGGCAACCAGAATAGCAGTTTGCAGAGTAATAGTTTTCTAAATAAATTCCCAGATTAGTTTTGCTTTCGTTTGGTTTTGTTAAACATTATATTAATATTTACATATTGAAATGACGTGAATGCAACTGGGAATAGTGATTGGCGCGAGAATGATCTCGAACTATTGTTCTGTTTGGGTGGTCATTTTGATCAACCAATCAGAGTTTAGCAGTTCCCGCGCAATGCCAGGTAGTTATAGGCAGTGGAAGGAGCAGCATTGGGGAGTTTCTGGGTAGCTATTGAACGGGCAGGTCATGTTGAACGTGTCTGTCTGCATAATGTGTAAAATGAAGATGTTATTGGAATTTCGCGTCCAGATTGCGTTGCCGTGGAAGCAGTTCCATTTACGGACAGTTTTGTGAAGTTTGGAAGTTCTAGAATTGTTTTGTTGGAAAGGTAAACGCGTGTGAACTCTCGGCGTATGTAAAAATTGCGCGTGGCATGTTTTGTTTCCGTATAATTGAAATCCACTGTAAAGGATTAAATGTGAAACTCGGATATAGTAGCTGAGTATTGACTGTGAAATCGCGTAATTCTTCGGGTTCGACTTAAGTACATTTCTGGCTGCCTTGCCTATGTACCGGGTTGCATGAACTGTGAACCGAGAACAGTGATGTTCGCTAATTACATGTGGGCTGATGGCAGTTTTTTTTTTAACTGTAATGGAATAAAATATTCGTTTCAGAATTTTGACATTGTACTGAGACAACGCAGCAGTCGCTTTCCGCTCGAAAAGTATTACGAGAATTTAAAGGATAGCTTGCTTCCAGACTTTACGCGGACTTTGCAACGGAAGTATTGACGGCGTTTTCTTCAACGTTGCTTTTACGTCGTCAGCGCTGTACATACACGTATGCAGAGAAACGGGCCGGCGATCTGCCCCCGTACTGAGGTAGGTGGAACTTTTGCAGTGAACAGTACGACCAACGAGCAAACGTTTAAGGCCCGCCCAGCCGTATACTCTCTATCTTAGTGTATCTAATAGCACTAAAAGATCTTTATCCACTATATTAGGCAAAACATGGTCATTTCTAACTAAAATCGATACGCCTGACGTACAGCTGCGGTAGTTATTGCCTGTAAAAGATGGTAGTGACGTTCCAACCTAAATAACATATCCACCTTCAAAAGACTCGTAAATACCTGCCTTTTATACGCGTGTACATACAATTTGAATTTTATACTGTCATTATTATTATTATTATTATTATTATTATTATTATTACTACTAACCTTTGCAATAGCTACTGTTATTGTTATTACTTCTTAGTCAGTGCTATTGCTCCAAATGATCTTAGGCATATTGAAATATTCTTTCAAGTGACTTTCTTTCAATTCAGTTACCACTATTTACATTGTCATTATTATCAGTATTTATGTACTGTAATATAAAAAAAAGTATTGTATGCCCAAACCGTGGACTGATCTAAGAAAGATCCAGAAGCTCATAATATTCTAATCTTAAATACGTCATTAAACAAATTAGCACATCGTGTTTACTGCCGTGTAACTCAGATTACGCCGAATGGATGGATTGTACAGCTGAACACCGACTACGAGAACTTTTCGATGTGTGTTACCTTGAGCGTTACGTTACATCTTCCCATCTTTTTTCCATAAGAGTTTATGTTCCTTTCGAGACTTAGTGACGTATTACTTATATATTGGCTACCTGTGTCTGACATTTCGTCCTTGTTAAAACAAAGATTTCTTAATAGTATAAAACGTTTTGCATCACATTTTCATGAGAACCTTTCACTTAAGAGTTAACAGCACATCCGTGGAATTTTCCGTGGCTTTCGCCTAGACGTGCGGAATCTACTCGAGTATTAGAAAGTATCCTGTGTACGGCTAAGTAACGTATGTAGGTTATCGTCTTTCGCTCCGTATACACACTGGTATCCAAATGCGTTACGTTCGTTCGTCCTTTTACTTTAATTAGTCTAGTGAAAAAGGAAGATGCACTTTATATCCTAAAAGCAGCTGAGAATTAATGCTCGTGGATTTAGAGATTAAAGGCTCACGCGTAAATCAAAGATGCAGTACATCGACAGCAAAAGTTTGCCTGGGACATATGCAAATAAGTGGAAATAAATGGAAATTGCATAGTCACAATCCTATTTCTTCTTGTCGAAATTTTGTGCGATAAAATGATACCTGTTTGCAGGATGTAAATGAACGCAGTGAAATATCGTTAACCACCTTGAAACTTCCCTAAAGTTTAAAATAAAACAGCTTCAGCCGTCTAATTTTTCAGTTATTTTATTTGAGCAACGACTTTCAGGGCTACATTATTTCATCTTCAGGCGCCCTGACCGACGTGTAGGAAGAGTCCCACGTCTGGTCAAATCAGAATAGGGGCCAGCATAAAGTGACTGTTATCCGTAGATTTCTTCTTAACACAGCGATCCCTTGGATCATCACTTGCCGAAAACAAAGTCGAGCCACGATTCCCAAGCGGAGTCTTCCGTTCAAGAGCAACCTTCTTATGGACACAAGTCTGTCGGGTAGTAAATTTGTCTCACGCTTAAGTTATTGCTTAGAGAATGCTGTTATTTGTGATATGCTCCACTGCAATGTTGTACAAACTGTCTCTTCCGTATATTCTACGCCATGGCTGATAAGGAAGTGTCACCGCCTCTGTCACTTCCATCTGTCATCGAGACGGTAAATAAACAATTGTGTTATGAAGCACTTGAAGGGTGTATTAATTATGGTGAGACGTATTAACCAATAAATTAGCTCTATTACGTACTTCTCCACCGTAAGTAATTATGATTTGAATTTGTACGAATAATAATTGCTTTCAGTTGTTCTAATATGTCAGCCTTTAGCTGTATAGCACATGATAAACAGGACTCTACAGACGAATGCATTTGAAACAGCTGTTTAACATACTCGTAAATCTCTCTTTAATACTTGCTAAGCAAGATTGTAACGGTTCTGTCACCCATCATTTATTAAATTTTCTGAGTTATTCGCCTCATTACCAGTGCTGCTCCTACTAAGACTACTTTCATTCATTCATTCATATCGTACAGGCCATCTTTGGACCACGTTATTGCAATTGTCCTGCTTCACGTGTTCTGATGTTTGCCCAGTGCTCCCACATCTCAGTGTTGCTCTGTCCTCTCCGGGGGCCGGCCGGTGTGGCCGAGAGGTTCTAGGCGCTTCAGTCTGGAACCGCGAGACCGCTACGGTCGCAGGTTCGAATCCTGCCTCGGGCATGGATGTGTGTGATGTCCTTAGGTTAGTTAGGTTTAAGTAGTTCTAAGTTCTAGGGGGACTGATGACCTTAGATGTTAAGTCCCATAGTGCTCAGAGCCATTTGAACCATTTGAACCTTTCCTGGGTCCAAGCCATTCCTGTTTTTGGTTTTAGCTTTTCTTGGAAACCCTGCCACGCCATAAGTTCCTCCTTGAGTGGGGAACGCACCAAGATGTCATCATGAGTGATGCCCACTTCTTTAAGATCTTTCTCAACCTCTGTGAACCAGGCCCATTTTGTTTTCTTCTCCTGAAAGTGGGTGATCATACGATTGGTGAGTCTTCTAGGGCTCATTCTGCTCATATGGGCATAAAGCATAATCCTTCTTTTCCGGATGGTATCGGTTATCTTCTCTACGTGGGAATACAGTTCATTATTATGACGTCTTCTATATTCCCCATTCTCTCTGATGGGACCTAAGATCTTTCTCAAAATCTTCCTTTCCTTGGCCTCCAGTTTTTCGATCACACCTTTTTTGTTCATTACAAGGCATTCAGAAGCGTACAAGACCTCCGGAAGGATACCACTGCTGTAATGTCTTAACTTTGCATTGAACGATACTGATCTTTTGTTGTAGATGTTTTTGGTTAAATGGAATGTCATTTCCATTTTGTTCCTGCGTGATGTGAAGGCTTCTTTCTCTGATAAGGTGGCTGTTATCCATTCTCCGATATATTTAAACTTTTCAACTCAATTTTGGCTTGACCCACTACAAGCTCCCTTGGTGGTGAATTTACGTTCGTTATAAACTCGGTTTTCTCAAATGAAATTTGGAGGCCAGTCTTCTGTACTTGTACGTTAAGATCATTAATCTGTCTCTCAGTTGTTTCCGTGGAATCAGAAAAAAACTGGAAGATCACCTGCAAAAGTGAAACAATCGATTTCAAGATTTTGTTTCTTGTAACTCAGCCTGACACCATTTTTAATTCCTTGGTTTTCCATTCCTTTGCGCCGCTCACGAATCACCTTCTCGCGGGCACAGTTGAAGAGGAGAGGTGAGAGCCCATCTCCTTGCCTAACTCGTCTTCATTTCAAAAGCTTCTGATATTTCTCCTCTAAATTTCACTTTTGAGGTTGTGTTGGTTAGTGTTTGCTGGATCAGGGTTTTATGATCAGTGGAGTCGTATGCCTTTTTGAAATTCGCAAAAGGTCACAACAAAATTATTATTACTGAGCTTCAGGTACGAAAGCATGGACTTGGGGTTCATTATCTGTTCGACGCATGATCGCCCCTTCGTGAAACCTCCTTGATGCTCTCCCAGCTGTGAGTCTAGTTGTTCTTCTGGCCTAGTTTGCAGAGCTTTCGACAGAATCTTATAGGTTGTTGATATGAGAGTGATACCACGACACTACTACTACTACTACTACTACTACTACTATTATTATTATTATTATTGCTGTAGTCTTCATCCTGAATGTTGGTTGGTTGTAGTTCTCCCCTTTGGTCTGTAACGTACAAGTCTCTCAATGTAACTGCTTAAACGTGAATTCATTTGCTCTGTTTACTGTATTGAAGCCCTCTATAATTTTTATGGCTCACACTTTCACTATCAAATTAAATATGGATGATGATGTGAACCCATCAACTATCCCATCTTTACGTCAAGTTGTGACAAAAATCTGTCTCTTCTTCATTATTATCCGATTTACCTGTCTACAACATTCTATTGTAACACTACATTCCGAAAGCTCTTATACCTTCCTTAACTGTAATGTTTTCCTCCCACGCTTCATTTCCGTATAACTACACTCTATACAAATGCTTTCTGAAAAGAGGTCCTAATTCATAAATTTAAATACGATGTTAACATATTCCTCATTTTCTGAAAAATCTTTTCAGACTATATTGTTGCTGCCGTCCGTTATTATACTGCCCAACAGCAAACCTCGTCTAGTACTTTTAGCATTGAGTCCGCAACTACTCTATTTTAACAATGTTTTATTATTATTGGTGTTTGCCTTATAACTTCTTTTCAGTTATAATTTCTTTTCACGCGATGTTTCAAGTCCTTGCCGTGTCTGAAAGAATTTCCAATGTAAACGGTGAACCTTAAATATTTTTTTAAAATATGGTGATCTTTAATTTCTTCTAAAAATTTCTCCTCAGTTTTCCTTTCCCATCTACTTTCTGTAAGTGTGAAGATTGAATTACGTGAGGAATAATCTAAACCCCAGTCTCACTCTCTTCTCAACTGCTGCTTCCATTTCACTCTCCTTCGTATCTTATAACTGCAGTCTGTTTCTTTACAAGTTGCAGATAAGCTTTCTTTACCTTTCTACAAACATAACTTCAGAACTGTGTAGGGTATATTACAGCCAACATTGTCAAAAGAATTATCTAAATCTGAAAACGCCATAAATGTGGGATTGTTTTTGTTGTTGTTGTTTTCAGTCCGAAGACTGGTTTGATGCAACTATCCATGTGATTCTATCCTTTGGAAGCCTCTTCGTTTTTGAGTTACTACTGCAACCTCCATCCTTCTGAATCTGCATACTGTATTCATCCCTCTACAATCCCCCCTCCCCTCCAGTACTGAACTGGTGATCCCTTGATGCCTCAGAATGCGTCCTAGCAACCGACCCCTTCTTTTAGCCGAGTTATGGCACACATTTCTTTTCTCCCAGTTCCATTCAGTACCTCCCGTCTAATTTTTAGCGTTCTTCTGTAACACCACATTCCAAAAGCTTCTCTTCTCTTTTTGTCTAAGCTGTTTATCATGCAAGTTTCACTTTCATACTTGACTATACTCCATACAAATATCTTCAGGAAAGACGTGTTAACACTTAAACCTGTATCCAAGGTAACAAATTTATCTTCTCCAGGAATGCTTGTCTTGCCGTTGCGAATCTACATTTTTTATCATCTCTACTTTGGCCAGCATCAGTTATTTTTCTGCCCAAATAACAAAGCTCATCTACTACTTTAAAAGCCTCTTTTCCTAATTTAATTCCTTCAGCATCACCAGATTTAATTCGACTACATTCCGTTATCCTTGTTTAACCATAAAATACAGCCGCATGCCGTCGGGAAAAATTACGGCTTTAATTTTCCCTCGCGTTCAGCCGTTCGCAATGCCAGTACATAAAGGCCATTTTGGTTGATGCTACAAGGCCAGATCAAACATCCAGGCTGTTGACCCTACAGCTGCTGATGCTCATCAGGAATAATACGTTTGGCCTCTCAACACTAAGACAACCCATCACGGCAAGATACACGGTTCATGTACGCGATCTGTGGGCTTCTCTTTATTTGACCTATTTTCTAAGAGTAGTCATAGGGTCATCATTGACTCGCCTATTTCTACGAAGGCGTACTGAAAAGTAACGCCTCCGTATTTTGTATATGAATACTCTTAAAGTTTTCTGAATAAAACAAACTTTACTAACATTCTAGATCTTTATTTCTCAACATAGTCACCCCTGCGACGAATACGTCTCTCCCAACGACCAGTTTATACCATCATTGCAGAATGTTTAACATTATTGACACACAACCTCACCTCTGCTTGCGCCGATTCACCACTATCGATATGAAATCCTCGAAGGTGTTCTTCAAGTTTTGGAAATAGATAACAATCGGATCGGACTAAGTCGAGACTGTATGCAGGAGCCGGCCGCTGTGACCGAGCGGTTCCAGACACTTCAGTCCGGAACCGCGCTGCTGCTACGGTCGCAGGTTCGAATCCTGCCTCGGGCATGGATGTGTGTGATGTCCTTAGGTTAGTTAGGTTTAAGTAGTTCTAAGTTCTAGGGGACTGATGACCTCAGATGTTAAGTCCCATAGTGCTCAGAGCCATTTGAACCTTTTTTTTTTACTGTATGCAGGATGGTTCATGACAGTGAATACAAGGCGTCGGATTTTGATTTCGAATAAACAATGCGAGTGATAGTTTGCATGTGTGTGGATTTATGAATAATAAAGGAAACAGTACCTGGAAGTAAAAAGAGGAAAAATAGTATTTTTTAGCGCCAGCATGTAAAAATATTACATAATTTATTTTATCCAATTTTCCAACAGCAGTCGCTCGCAAAGACGACTGCAGGGAAAGATAGGCGGAACACCACACACGATAACATCACATAAAATACCGATGTAAATTTTTGCACTTGTTAATGAGAATAACTTCTCGACATTCATCGTACTACACATGTAAGATATGCAACTGGTTCAGTTTTTTTTATTTAAATCACGAAATCGAAGTGAACGTAAGGGGGTCTTTCACTATGAAATCCAACGTCAGGTCTCCAGAAAATTAAAAAAAAAAAAGAAAAAATCTGTCACGGAGGCCAGCCTTGCTCCACTTGCTTTTACATTGCAGACATGCCGAAACCAAAATAAGGGATGCCGACGACTGTGTATTTGCAACAATTGAACTGTTACAAGAAGTCCTAGCGGAGGACCGCAATGTAATGGTAAAATACTGTCGCAAATGGAGACTCCAACCAAACGTTACCAAAACGGAGGTTTCCTGCTTGCACTTATATAACGAACATGCCGGAAGAAACTCAAAATATAGTTTTAAAACATTACACTTGTACTAAAACAAAGCACTTGGGGACAACCATTGATAGAAATCTATCTTTCAGAGAGAGAATCTAACAAAAACAGCCGGAAAACAGAAAACAAGAAACAATATCATTCAAAAGATATGTGGTACAACCTGGGGAACATCTGCATCCACCCACCGCTTCTGCTCTGCGCCATTTGAACAGCTGAACATCGTGTACCAGTCTCGCTAAATAGGCCTCATTCACAATAGATAGATGTCCAGTTCAATAACGTCATGAGAATGATTTCTGCTGTTATAAAATCACCTCGTACGGAATGACTGCCAGTCCAGCTCCTCTAATACGACGGATAAATGCTCTCATTGAGGAGTACAAAAAGATCATGGATAATAAAATCTACAAAGCCATCAAGACGTCGACGATGTAACCCGGAACCGACTCCGCTGTGGGCCACTGACATCAGTAACAGAAAAGGCCGCTGTGGAAGAGGAGATCAACATTGGCGATGCATGGACTCAAGAACAGACTGGACAACAAAACAATAAAATGCCGCGTATCACCAAAGAACCACAGGAATACGACTTGCCACGCAAAGCATGGTCAATGCCAAACAGATTTAGAACCCAAAAGGTGGTTCAAAAAATGGTTCTGAGCACTATGGTACTTAACTTCTGAGGTCATCAGTTCAAAATGGTTCAAATGGTTCTGAGCACTATGGGACTTAACATCTGTGGTCATCAGTCCCCTAGAACTTAGAACTACTTAAACCTAACTAACCTAAGGACACCACACACATCCATGCCCGAGGCACGATTCGAACCTGCGACCGTAGCGGTCGCGCGGTTCCAGACTGTAGCGTCTAGAACCGCTCGGTCACTCCGGCCGGCCCCAAAAGGTGGACAGGCATGTGTTTTTTTTTTTTTTTCATACACATGGGATAAGCAATCATCCCCCACGTGAGTGCGGAGTTTCACAGAAAATCAAATATATCACAGAAAAATGCCCCACAAGATCATACGATGGTCTTAGACTTCTTGCAGGCGACTCCAAAGTCGATATATTGCATAAACGCTCTACATGTTTATTTATATGATTTTATATTGTAAATATTATGCTCTTCGCTCTTTGTACAGGATGGTTATAATTAAGAATGAAGAACGAATGATCGTAGGACAATGAAACTTTGAGGGAACATCTGTGAGGACATGCGGAAGAGAAATAACGAATAAATCTTTAAAAAGAAACCTTTTTAATTTCCACACAAGAGGATAACGTTTGTTAATTGCCTACCGTGTTTGCGTTCCAGGTTACAACGATGCTCAATGTGACGACAGCCTCGAACCGTGCTAGAGATACCATTTCACAGTTTTTCGCTGTACTTTTCGAGAGGTGGACCATGGACTGTTCAGATGTCGCGACACAGCCCGTGCACTGCTTGAGGATCGCACATTGCGTCCAGCATTCTCAGGCAATGCAACAATAACTTCTTCGACGATTTGTTGTGCAATTGGCCCTTGGCCTCTCTCAACAGCAGTTCCGAAATCGCCAGTTAATTCGAACTTCCGAATCATATTAACTCCGGTGCGGAAATAGAGCATCTGGGCATTCCTTTAACACGAAGAACAGCAGCACTATTGCTGTTGGTTTCACAAAACAGCTTTATGAGTAAATCCCTGTTCATCTTCTCCAGAGCCATGTTGACTGTCTGCAGCTGTAATGCACACTGATGCTTGTGTTTCAACAATACGTCGCCGTCCCAGTACTGACACCCATTGGCAAGTCATGACAGTACAACTAGTATCAACGCAACTCCTTTAGTGCACAGTGTGAACATCATTCCTATAAACTTGGGTGCTTCGATGGTAAATAGCTTTCCGTCTACGCTGGCTCAAATAGCGGGAGTTCAGTTATAACTACCCTGTATTTTTTTTTTTTTTGTGTGTCAAAAGAACCATTCGATAAATGAATAACTATGGAATAAAAAGCAGGCGACGTATCTTTGTCTTTTTACACGGTTGTAACGTGGAAAATCGACTCAGAAGCAAATTTCAATTAAGGGTATGCATCTGTTAATTAGAATGGGTTGATGAGCTGTTGCATGAGGAGAAGAGACGCAGCGGGACAAAACGAAAAAAGAAATCGGCAGCGGCAACAGCTGTCCGGATTGCGAAGATTATACTTCTTGTAAAAGAACACTTTGCCACCTGTCATCGAGAAATCACAGCACAGGTCTAAATGGCTGGTGTAAAGGAACGTAAAGCGGATTTACAGCGCGCTGTATCGGAAACAGCAGACTTTCAGGACAATAAGGAAGCCGTTGTAAAGGTGTAATGAGCATTATCAACAGCTCCCAGTGTTAGGAAGAGTGTTATTAGACGTACGCGAACGATTTATCGCCCATAATAATACGAATGAACAGTGAAACGCCGGGACGAGATGATGCTGCCCGCTTAACATGCATCGCGTAGTATGCACGCTATTTTCACCGCCTTCGGGCAGAGTGGGGGCCCCACGGCCACAACAAACCTAGTTCCACAGGCCTGAAGTGCCGAAGTGTACGAGCTATCAGTAAACTGCCTTACGCTGCCGTACTGTGATAGCTACCTATACAAGATGTTATAGCACCGACGACGATGATTACTACGTACCTAATGCGAAACCGAGGAAGACATCCTTGCAGCTTTCATAAAGGATGACGACAACGGACAATTTCCAGCCCTAAGTACTTGCCTTCATTATTACTGACAGACTAAGTGGGCGCTGTATCGTATAGTTGGGCTAGGGGCAGACGTGCACGATAAAAAATTACGACGATCAGAAAGTCTTATTCAGGATAGAGCGTGCCTTACAACCATTGGAGCGGAATGGCTGTACTGTGTACAGCTTCGAATTTTTAAAAAATGAAATTCTCTAACACTACAGAATACGTGAAAATTTCAAAATCTGCAAGATTGTGGAGAATATTACATAAAATATTATGAAGTTTCTGGGGAAAACAGGCTCTCTCAAAGAATCAGTACGGAACCACAGCCTACTTGATGGTTCAAATGGCTCTGAGCACTATGGGACTTAACATCTATGGTCATTAGTCCCCTAGAACTTAGAACTACTTAAACCTAACTAACCTAAGGACAGACTACTTGACTCATACACACTTCTTGCAAATAGTATATATAGGTGAAAAGGTATATTCCGTCTTCCTAGATTCCCGAAACCTGTGACACTACCACACCGTCGACTACTAACAAGTACACACGCAGTATCTTCGCAAATATGTTACCGGTCCGAGGAACAAGCAGCAGAACCTAGTCTCAAATACAGGGACAAAATGTTTTCACCGACAAACTCGGGAGCGCTGCACGGGACACCAAAACAAACATTTTTCTCTAATCTGATAACTACCTTTGGGGTCCGCCTCCGTAACGCAGCGGTAGCGTAACCGCCTACCATACAAGGGGCCCGGGTTCAATTCCCGGCAGCGGAGTGTGTGTTGTGTCCTTCATCATCATTGACACGCAAGTCGCCGAAGTGGCCTCAACTAAAGACTTGCAACACGGCGACCGAACCCCGAAGGGGATATGCCAGCCAATAAATGCCATACGATCATTTCACATTACCTATGGGCTTTTTTTAATCAGGCAGAGAGTGTAATCGTTCTAAGCGCTCGTGCAATTGCGCATACTACGGGGACGAATCAGATGAATGTAAGGAACGTCTTTCATGAGCAATTGTTAATCCATTTGACATACAGCGCCTCCACAACCAGGAACCAAATGATCATCCACTCAGAGCAAAGCTTTCGCAGTGGTACCTTGTATTGTGTTACATGCATCCCACACTTCAGCCCTCTGTGTTGTTTACACATGAAGCAACGTTCGGACGTGATGAGGTCTTCAACAGTCACAATTCGCACGTTTCGAGTGATGTTACTCCACTTGCTACATGTACCAGCGCTCATCAAGTGCGATTCTACGTGAATAGTGGGCAGGTTTTGTGGTGACTATTTGATTGAGCCACATCTCCTACCTGAGACGCCCGCTAAACCCGCTGAGCAGAACAGGTGATTAGGGTTGTGGAAAGGGCCAAATGAGGTATGGGTCAGTTTCACTTCAAAATTGTGATTTATTGTAATTTAATATCACCTTCAAACCAAAACGGCACATAGCCGAACCTTTACAACTATGGGTTTCAATATCCAATTCTTTCACGGCTGAAGGCCTGCAAACAAGAAATCTTAAAAAGCAACAAGTTAAATTTCAAGTGACTAATGACATGCAGTTAAAATTGCAAATAAAATAATATACATATATATCATAGCTAGGCGGAAAGCCTCAAGGCAAAGTGGATGTTGTTGTGGTTTTCAGTCCTGAGACTGGTTTGATGCAGCTCTCCATGCTACTCTATCCTGTGCAAGCTTCTTCATCTCCCAATACGTAATGCAGCCTACATCCTTATGAATCTGTTTAGTGTATTCATCTCTTGGTCTCCGTCTACGATTTTTACCCTCCACACTGCCCTCCAATACTAAATTGGTGATCCCTTGATGCCTCAGAACATGTCCTACCAACCGATCCCTTCTTCTTGTCAAGTTGTGCCACAAACTCCTCTTCTCCCCAATCCTATTCAATACTTCCTCATTAGTTACGTGATCTGCTCATCTAATCTTCAGCATTCTTCTGTAGCACCACATTTCAAAGGCTTCTATTCTCTTCTTGTCCAAACTATTTATCGTCCATGTTTCACTTCCATACATGGCTACACTCCAAACAAATACTTTCAGAAACGACTTCCTGACACTTAAATCTATACTCGATGTTAACAAATTTCTCTTCTTCAGAAACGCTTTCCTTGCCAGTCTATATATGTATGTGTGTGTGTATCTTCCACATGTCCTCTTAAACCAAAAGATCGACTCGATTTCAACCAAACCTGGTACACATATCCCTTACGGTCAGGCGACAAGCGCTGTGGGGGTAAGAACCACATACCCCTCAAAGGGGTAGGGCCTTAAGACGAAGCGCAGCCCGCGAGTCGTGAATTTCCAGACTTTATGCGTCCAGTATTTGACAACGAGAGCACTTTACGACTTGCAACAACCTTACACATAATTTCAAACCCGTACGAATTTTTTTTATCCACTGACAGCCGCTACGAAGTGATGAAAGGAAAAAAATTTATCGCTTACTACTTTTCCGCTGTTCTTGCAATAAAAGTACCGCATGAGGCATGTCCTTATAATTTATTACCTCTGTACTACTAACTGTAGTTGCGACATGTTTTAGATAGTATGGACATATATCACTGAATGTAAGTGCACAATTACGTCATTGTACGACTCATAGTTCTGGAGGTATGACGACATAAAATATGACGACATAAAGACCAGACGCTACGTCGTATGAGCGAGGACGCACAGATGTAAACAAACATCTGGGCCACGCTGGGTTTCTCCGCTAGTTGTTTAACGCGTGCTACACGACGCGATTCAACGTAATGAATACAATGCTTATATAATCCTCAAAGTGTTTAATCCATACTTTCATACAAGCTCGTAGTACTTTAGCCGCGTATCTCAGCTTCTGAGACGCTTGAGGACTCACAGCGACGATGGCTCAGGGATCCTGGCTTCTTAATATTCAGTAAAATATCATACACCAGTTATAATGCCTCAATAACCTTTTTTACTATCGCTCAACATGGCAGTTACAGAGAAATTGCTACTACAAAAAAAAAGCAGATTTAAATAAACAAATAGTAACCGTACTCTCTTCTCCGTTCTCTTCAAAGCACAACACTTCACTGTGCGCTTTCTCAAAAATGGCTCTGAGCACTATGGGACTTAACATCTGAGGTCATCAGTCCCCTAGAACTTAGAACTACTTAAACCTAACTAACCTAAGGACATCACACACATCCAAGCCCGAGGCAGGAATCGAACCTGCGACCGTAGCGGTCGCGCGGTTCCGGACTGAAGCGCCTAGAACCGCACGGCCACACCGGCCGGCGTTTGGGGAAGGCGAAACTAATTAGCCTTCCTCCACTTCTTATTATTAATTGTTGCAGTCTATATGTTATTATTCGTGAAGTTCAAAAAAATGGTTCAAATGGCTCTGAGCACTATGGGACTCAACTGCTGAGGTCATTAGTCCCGTAGAACTTAGAACTAGTTAAACCTAACTAACCTAAGGACATCACAAACATCCATGCCCGAGGCAGGATTCGAACCTGCGACCGTAGCGGTCTTGCGGTTCCAGACTGCAGCGCCTTTAACCGCACGGCCACTTCGGCCGGCTCGTGAAGTTCAACCAGTGGTATTTTTCCTGCCTAGTGGCCGCTAACGCCCCAGTTACCTGCCCTGGAGTTTAGTGTATGTTACGGCAGTGTGCTTTTCCTCGCCTTGCCGCTGCTGTCCGGTAAGGGGTGTAGTTCGAAAGCTTCCTTGATTTGTGGGCCGGGTGGTGTTTTTTTTTCCCCCTACTCTCGTAGTAGTGGTTCCTTTCTGCTTCCGGGTGCTCTAAACACCGGAGTCTGAAGACGTAATCCTGACCGCCGGTTCCGGCTTGGGTGTGTTATTCCATCGTTGCATTGGTCATCGGACGTTAGGTAGATTCGGCAAATGATTATTGGTCATGCGTTTAAACTGCCGCTAGTCTGAGTTACCTTTCGTGAAGTGAATTCAACTCTTGGCTGCCTGTCTCATCGCTTGCGAAGTTCTGAGGGACTTTCCCAGGTCGATCCTTGGAGGAACGTCTGCCGGACAGAGATGTGCACATCACAAGCATCACAAATCGGGGGATCCTCCCGCCGTAATGGAAAGCTATGTGTGAGAGGGCAGTGCCCAATCCGAAGACGCGTGAGGGTCACTTCTTCCTGCCTCAGCAACCGGCAGAAGGAACGCCACGGCCGAGTTGTTGACTTCACCAACCGCAGTTTACTAGCCGTCACCGCCAGCCATTCTTCCTCCCACAACTCCATGTGACTTCTTGTGGAGTGCAGAAATGACACACTGCAAGGGAATAGGACACTGGACCACATCCTGCTCTCTGCAGGCCTCTTTGGCAGCCCGATCGGCCTGTCCATTGCCCCATTTTCCTACATGACCAGGCACCCAGGAAAAGGACACCTCATTTCCCCGCCGTTGGAGCAGGTACAGTTGGTCATATATCAGCTGGACCATCTTCTCAGTTGGGTACAGACTTTGCAATGATTGTAAGGCACTAAGAGAATCGGAACAGAGGAGAAATCGATCGCCCCAAACACGATTCATCTGCTCCAGTGCCTTCAGGATCGCGTGGAGCTCCGCTGCGAAAACGGTATATTCATCAGGGGGGCGAATCTGGGTAACATGATCAGGGAACACTACAGAACAGCCAAGGAAATACTCCTGTTTGGAGCCATCAGTGTAAACGATGGTAAAACCGTGATGCACATCTAAAATCTTAAAAAACAGATTGGAATGTAAAATCTGGTGTACTAATTTTCTTAAAATTTGTCAAATCTAAAATAAGTCTGGGTCTCCGGAGGAACCAAGGTAGAAATCTGCTCCAACCGCGACGGAAAACATGATGGCCAGCCATATCTATCGCAGAGAGGCAACCCTGTGCGCGAATCCCATAGGGCCGCGTCGCTCGTTGCCGGTTATGAAATAGCCGTGCCAGAGGAAGCTGAGCAACGGTATGGTATGCAGGTGTGTATGGCGTGGACAAAGTTTTATACGCCTGGCGCACCGTAAGTAGCCGCCGCCGCATATGAAGTGGCGGTTCACCAGCCTCAGCACAGAGGCTTGGTATGGGGCTCGTTCTGAATGCCCCAGTGGCCAACCGAAGCCCTTCATGGTGTACGACGTCCGAAGTAATGGGGCCCCTTAGGGAAATCGCAGCAAGAGAGGGGAAGAAAACCAATGTGCACTCCGTGTGCATACCGGGGGGAGTCATTCCAGATGTGGAAAGGGTCCTTCCAGATGCCATGAAGGGTACAGGGTGCACCCATCTGCAGGTGGTCGCTCATGTCGGCACCAATGATGTGTGTCGCTATGGATCGGAGAAAATCCTCTCTTGCTTCCGGCGGCTATCTGATTTGGTGAAGACTGCCAGTCTCGCTAGCGGGATGAAAGCAGAGCTCACCATCTGCAGCATCGTCGACAGGACTGACTGCGGACCTTTGGTACAGAGCCGAGTGGAGGGTCTGAATCAGAGGCTGAGACGGTTCTGCGACCGTGTGGGCTGCAGATTCCTCGACTTGCGCCATAGGGTGATGGGGTTTCGGGTTCCGCTGGATAGGTCAGGAGTCCACTACACGCAACAAGCGGTTACACGGGTAGCAGGGGTTGTGTGGCTTGGGCTGGGCGGTTTTTTAGGTTAGATGGCCTTGGGCAAGTACAGAAAGGGCAACAGCCTCAACGGGCGCGGGGCAAAGTCAGGACATGCGGGGACCAAGCAGCAATCGGTATTGAAATTGTCAACTGTCGAAGCTGCGTTGGTAAAGTACCAGAACTTCAAGCGCTGATAGAAAGCACCGAAGCTGAAATCGTTATAGGTACAGAAAGCTGGCTTAAGCCAGAGATAAATTCTGCCGAAATTTTTACAAAGGTACAGACGGTGTTTAGAAAGGATAGATTGCATGCAACCGGTGATGGAGTGTTCGTCGCTGTTAGTAGTAGTTTATCCTGTAGTGAAGTAGAAGTGGATGGTTCCTGTGAATTATTATGGGTGGAGGTTACACTCAACAACCGAGCTAGGTTAATAATTGGCTCCTTTTACCGACCTCCCGACTCAGCAGCATTAGTGGCAGAACAACTGAGAGAAAATTTGGAATACATTTCACATAAATTTTCTCAGCATGTTATAGTCTTAGGTGGAGATTTCAATTTACCAGATATAGACTGGGACACTCAGATGTTTAGGACGGGTGGTAGGGACAGAGCATCGAGTGACATTATACTGAGTGCACTATCCGAAAATTACCTCGAGCAATTAAACAGAGAACCGACTCGTGGAGATAACATCTTGGACCTACTGATAACAAACAGTCCCGAACTTTTCGACTCTTTAAGTGCAGAACAGGGGATCAGTGATCATAAGGCCGTTGCAGCATCCCTGAATATGGAAGTTAATAGGAATATAAAAAAAGGGAGGAAGGTTTATCTGTTTAGCAAGAGTAATAGAAGGCAGATTTCAGACTACCTAACAGATCAAAACGAAAATTTCTGTTCCGACACTGACAATGTTGAGTGTTTATGGAAAAAGTTCAAGGCAATCGTAAAATGCGTTTTAGACAGGTACGTGCCGAGTAAAACTGTGAGGGACGGGAAAAACCCACCGTGGTACAACAACAAAGTTAGGAAACTACTGCGAAATCAAAGAGAGCTTCACTGCAAGTTTAAACGCAGCCAAAACCTCTCAGACAAACAGAAGCTAAACGATGTCAAAGTTAGCGTAAGGAGGGCTATGCGTGAAGCGTTCAGTGAATTCGAAAGTAAAATTCTATGTACCGACTTGACAGAAAATCCTAGGAAGTTCTGGTCTTACGTTAAATCAGCAAGTGGCTCGAAACAGCATATCCAGACACTCCGGGATGATGATGGCATTGAAACACAGGATGACACGCGTAAAGCTGAAATACTAAACACCTTTTTCCAAAGCTGTTTCACAGAGGAAGACCGCACTGCAGTTCCTTCTCTAAATCCTCGCACAAACGAAAAAATGGCTGACATCGAAATAAGTGTCCAAGGAATAGAAAAGCAACTGGAATCACTCAATAGAGAGAAGTCCACTGGACCTGACGGGATACCAATTCGATTCTACACAGAGTACGCGAAAGAACTTGACCCCCTTCTAACAGCCGTGTACCGCAAGTCTCTAGAAGAACGGATGGTTCCAAATGATTGGAAAAGAGCACAGGTAGTCCCACTCTTCAAGAAGTGTCGTCGAGCAGATGCGCAAAACTATAGACCTATATCTCTGACGTCGATCTGTTGTAGAATTTTAGAACATGTTTTTTGCTCGAGTATCATGTCGTTTTTGGAAACCCAGAATCTACTATGTAGGAATCAACATGGATTCCGGAAACAGCGATCGTGTGAGACCCAACTCGCTTTATTTGTTCATGAGACCCAGAAAATATTAGATACAGGCTCCCAGGTAGATGCTATTTTTCTTGACTTCCGGAAGGCGTTCGATACAGTTCCGTACTGTCGCCTGATAAACAAAGTAAGAGCCTACGGAATATCAGACCAGCTGTGTGGCTGGATTGAAGAGTTTTTAGCAAACAGAACACAGCATGTTGTTATCAATGGAGAGACGTCTACAGACGTTAGAGTAACCTCTGGCGTGCCACAGGGGAGTGTTATGGGACCATTGCTTTTCACAATATATATAAATGACCTAGTAGATAGTGTCGGAAGTTCCATGCGGCTTTTCGCGGATGATGCTGTAGTATACTGAGAAGTTGCAGCATTCGAAAATTGTAGCGAATTGCAGGAAGATCTGCAGCGGATAGGCACTTGGTGCAGGGGGTGGCAACTGTCCCTTAACATAGACAAATGTAATGTATTGCGAATACATAGAAAGAAGGATCCTTTATTGTATGATTATATGATAGCGGAACAAACACTGGTAGCAGTTACTTCTGTAAAATATCTGCGAGTATGCGTGCGGAACGATTTGAAGTGGAATGATCATATAAAATTAATTGTTGGTAAGGCGGGTACCAGGTTGAGATTCATTGGGAGAGTGCTTAGAAAATGTAGTCCATCAACAAAGGAGGTGGCTTACAAAACACTCGTTCGACCTATACTTGAGTATTGCTCATCAGTGTGGGATCCGTACCAGATCGGTTTGACGGAGGAGATGGAGAAGATCCAAAGAAGAGCGGCGCGTTTCGTCACAGGGTTACTTGGTAACCGTAATAGCGTTACGGAGATGTTTAATAAACTCAAGTGGCAGACTCTGCAAGAGAGGCGCTCTGCATCGCGGTGTAGCTTGCTGTCCAGGTTTCGAGAGGGTGCGTTTCTGGATGAGGTATCGAATATATTGCTTCCCCCTTCTTATATCTCCCGAGGAGATCACGAATGTAAAATTAGAGAGATTAGAGCGCGCACGGAGGCTTTCAGACAGTCGTTCTTCCTGCAAACCATACGCGACTGGAACAGGAAAGGGAGGTAGTGACAGTGGCACGTAAAGTGCCCTCCGCCACACACCGTTGGGTGGCTTGCGGAGTATAAATGTAGATGTAGATGTAGATGTAGAAGTTCTCGCAGACCCATACACCGTGCACCCGTAATCGAGCCGAGATCGCACAGAGGCCCTGTGAAACTGTCGGCTCCCCATGTGCTGTGGCTAAGACACTTTAAAATACTTAAACCATTAAGTGACCGTAGTTTCAGGTCTTTAAGATGAGATAACCACGTAAGCTTCGAGTAAAAAATGAGCCCCAGAAATCTCACCGTGTTTTTAAAAGTAAGCCATATCTGTACTACGTATTGCTGAAACTGCTCGAGATACTCCAGAGTTATGCTTCCATATCACTACCTTCACACCCCGTTAGCCACAAATTATCCTCAGTAATTGTTCTCTGGTAGCAGGGCATATTCGTACCAAGTTTGGTTGCAGTTGCTCCAGGACCTCCAGAACTATGTTGAACACACACACACACACACACACACACACACACACACACACACACATACATACATACACTCACTCACACACACACACACACACACACACACACACACAGCGTGTTCGAAACAGAGTCGAATATTTTGAGAGGTGGTAATACTCATCGAAACAAGAAAAATAAGTTCAGTAAACATGGGCCCTGAAATGCACACTTTCTACGAGAAACACGTATTTACAGGAGGTGTGCAACGTGACATCCATTCATGGCAATGTATCCCTCTGGATTCCGGCGGAAGGAATGACGCACAATTTGAAGTGAACCTGGTTGCTGTTGTACCTGCTGGCATGCATTGAAGACGCGACCGTCTAGTGCCCATCGTTGATGGGCGCGGCACAGATCAATTCCTTCAAGTGTTCTCATAACCAGAAGTCTGGGGGATTGAGGTCATGGAAACCTGCAAGCCACGGTGTGCACCCCCCCCCCCCCCCCCCCCGCCGCCGCCCCTGCCCCCTTTCCACCACCTATCCAGCGGCTCTGAAATGTCTGCCTCAGTTGGTCGCGCACATTGGACGCGAAAGTGTGGTGGTGCGGAAGCACTTAAGTACCCATTAATCCATCGCCATCTACGCCTGTCCATACGTTGATTTTGAATCGTTGCTGACGCCCTCTTCCCTGAATTGTTCGGGAATTTACATCTGTCCATACATGCTGATTACGGAAAGTGACAACACTATCTCTTGTGAACCCTGCCTCATTGGTAAATAAAATCTTGGATATGAGCAGTGGACCTGAGGCATACTTCTGTAACAGCCATTGACAGAACCGCCGCCTGCCATGATGACTCTGTGACCTTGGAGCCTGAACGCGCTGTAGATGGTATGAGTACAGCAATTGTTCATGAAGATGAGGGAGTGAGACCCGCCTTCTGTTGCTGCTAATTGTCTCACACTGGTCCCAGTGATTTCTTCCACGTCGGGCGTGTGAACAGTACGGGGCCTTCCTCTGACAATTTTCCGTACCCGAAGACGGGAAAGTTGCACAGGTCACACCAACATTCAAGAGAGGTAGTAGGAGTAATCCACTAAATTACAGGCCCATATCGTTAACGTCGATATGCAGCACCATTTTGGAACATATATTGTTTTCGAACATTATGAATTACCTCGAAGAAAACGGTCTATTGACACACAGTCAACATGGGTTTAGAAAACATCGTTCCCGTGAAACACAACTAGCTCTTTATTCACATGAAGTGCTGAGTGCTATTGACAAGAGATTTCAGTTCGATTCCGTATTTCTGGATTTCCGGAAGGCTTTTGACACTGTACCACACAAGCGGCTCGTAGTGAAAATTGCGTGCTTATGGAATATCGTCTCAGTTATGTGACTGGATTTGTGATGTCCTGTCAGAGAGGTCACAGTTCGTAGTAATTGACGGAAAGTCGTCGAGTACAAAAAGAAGTGATTTCTGGCGTACCCCAAGGTAGTGTTATAGGCTCTTTGCTGTTCCTTATCTATATAAACAATTTGGGAGACAAATTCGGTTGTTTGCAGATGACGCTGTCGTTTATCGACTAATAAACTCATCAGAAGATCAAAACAAACTGCAAAACGATTTAGAAAAGATATCTGAATGGTGCGAAAAGTGGCAGTTGACCCTAAATGACGAAAAGTGTGAGGTCATCCACATGAGTGTAAACGGAAACTTCGGTTACACGATAAATCAGTCTCATCTAAAAGCCGTAAATTCTTCTAAATACCTAGGTATTACAATTATGAACAACTTAAATTGGAAGGAACACATAGAAAATGTTGTGGGGGAAGCTAACCAAAGAGTGCGTTTATTGGCAGGACACTTAGAAAATGTAACAGACCTACTAAGGAGACTGCCTACACTACCTTTGTCCGTCCTCATTTAGAATACTGCTGCGCGGTGTGGGATTCTTACCAGATAGTACTGACGAACTACATCGAAAAAGTTCAAAGAAAGGCAGCACGTTTTGTATTATCGCGAAATACGGGAGAGAGTGTCACAGAAATGATACAGGATTTGGGCTGGACATCATTAAAAGAAAGGCGTTTTTCGTTGCGACGGAATCTTCTCACGAAATTCCAATGACCAAGGTTCTCCTCCGAATGCGAAAATATTCTGTTGACACCGATCTACATAGGGAGGAACGATCACCGTGGTAAAATAAGGGAAATCAGAGCTCGTACCGAAAGACATAGGTGTTCATTCTTTCCGCGCACTATACGAGATTGGAATAATAGAGAATTGTGAATGTGGTTCGATGAACCCTCTGCGAGGCACTTAAATGTGATTTGCAGAGTATCCATGTAGATGTAGAAAGGTACCTATGTCCTGTCAGGCGCTAGAAAAGGCTGCCGAACAGCTTATCAGAGGACACATGAATAACCCCGCGTTTGGTAGAAGGTAAAGCACCACGTTACGTACCCACGCTTGACAGTACTGTACAATAAGGCACTCAAACACGACGAACACAAACGTACGCTACAAAACGACACGAACCACACAACTGACTGCAGACTACCTAATGGTAGGTAGAGTACAGTGAGTAAGACATCGCAGTACCCTGCCGACAGCCGCGCGGTAGCCGTGCGGTCTAGGGCGTGTTGTCACGGTTCGTGCAGCTTCCCCCCGTCGGAGGTCCGAGTCCTCCCTCGGGCACGGGTGTTTGTGTTGTCCTTAGTGTAAGTTTGTTTAAGTTAGATTAAGTAGTGCGTAAGCCTAGGGACCGATGACCTCAGCAGTTTGGTCCCATAGTCGTTACCGCAAATTTCCAAATTTCCCTGCCGGCACATTTCACGGAGCGCCGATGCAACGATTGTGCTAACATCCGCAACCAAGCGTCGCGCAGAATTCCTACGAACACACGCTTATCTCGGAAAGAATGCGTTTCCGAAGCCATGTTTATTGGACTTAATTTTCTTGTTTAGACGAGTACTACCACCTCTCGAAGTATTCGACACATTTTTGAACGCTATTTACACATTTTTCAACGCCCTGTACATATATAATATACACTCCTGGAAATTGAAATAAGAACACCGTGAATTCATTGTCCCAGGAAGGGGAAACTTTATTGACACATTCCTGGGGTCAGATACATCACATGATCACACTGACAGAACCACAGGCACATAGACACAGGCAACAGAGCATGCACAATGTAGGCACTAGTACAGTGTATATCCACCTTTTGCAGCAATGCAGGCTGCTATTCTCCCATGGAGACGATCGTAGAGATGCTGGATGTAGTCCTGTGGAACGGCTTGCCATGCCATTTCCACCTGGCGCCTCAGTTGGACCAGCGTTCGTGCTGGACGTGCAGACCGCGTGAGACGACGCTTCATCCAGTCCCAAACATGCTCAATGGGGGACAGATCCGGAGATCTTGCTGGCCAGGGTAGTTGACTTACACCTTCTAGAGCACGTTGGGTGGCACGGGATACATGCGGACGTGCATTGTCCTGTTGGAACAGCAATTTCCCTTGCCGGTCTAGGAATGGTAGAACGATGGGTTCGATAACGGTTTGGATGTACCGTGAACTATTCAGTGTCCCCTCGACGATCACCAGTGGTGTACGGCCAGTGTAGGAGATCGCTCCCCACACCATGATGCCGGGTGTTGGCCCTGTGTGCCTCGGTCGTATGCAGTCCTGATTGTGGCGCTCACCTGCACGGCGCCAAACACGCATACGACCATCATTGGCACCAAGGCAGAAGCGACTCTCATCGCTGAAGACAACACGTCTCCATTCGTCCCTCCATTCACGCCTGTCGCGACACCACTGGAGGCGGGCTGCACGATGTTTGGGCGTGAGCGGAAGACGACCTAACGGTGTGCGGGACCGTAGCCCAGCTTCATGGAGACGGTTGCGAATGGTCCTCGCCGAGACCCCAGGAGCAACAGTGTCCCTAATTTGCTGGGAAGTGGCGGTGCGGTCCCCTACGGCACTGCGTAGGATCCTACGGTCTTGGCGTGCATCCGTGCGTCGCTGCGGTCCGGTCCCAGGTCGACGGGCACGTGCACCTTCCGCCGACCACTGGCGACAACATCGATGTACTGTGGAGACCTCACGCCCCACGTGTTGAGCAATTCGGCGGTACGTCCACCCGGCTTCCCGCATGCCCACTATACGCCCTCGCTCAAAGTCCGTCAACTGCACATACGGTTCACGTCCACGCTGTCGCGGCATGCTACCAGTGTTAAAGACTGCGATGGAGCTCCGTATGCCACGGCAAACTGGCTGACACTGACGGCGGCGGTGCACAAATGCTGCGCAGCTAGCACCATTCGACGGCCAGCACCGCGGTTCCTGGTGTGTCCGCTGTGCCGTGCGTGTGATCATTGCTTGTACAGCCCTCTCGCAGTGTCCGGAGCAAGTATGGTGGGTCTGACACACCGATGTCAATGTGTTCTTTTTTCCATTTCCAGGAGTGTACATACAGGGTGAGACAGCTAAGTCATAACACCCCTTGAGATGCCGTCTGGACAGTGAATTGAAAGGACAGGGGCTACTTGAATTCATCACATTTCATGTTTGTGCTATTTTTTATATTGTCTGCTGCAAGAAACTGTGACGGAAATGCGATGTCTCATTACCCCAGCAGCACATTTATACCCTTCTCTCCAGCTACCTAGTGCGTCACCTTTCGGCGTTATCGAGAAGCAGGAAAACAGCGTCTTCCCTGTTAAGATCCTCAGTGGTCAACAGGAAAGGTCGCATTAGACGACGCCGCTTCGAAGGACGAACACGACACGAGAACATATCTGTGTCTCAAAAACTATTCGCCTAAATATTATGATATACACATATTTTAAACCATCTTTAAGCCCATCATGTTAAGCTAATATTTAACATACGGTTCCATTTAAAAAAACCAAAGATGGCCTCATATTTCTGAAATAAAAAATAACACAGACATGAAATGTGATGTATTCAAGTAGCCCCTGTTCCTGCAATTCACTGTCCAAAAATGTTCAAATGTGTGTGAAATCTTATGGCACTTAACTGCTAAGGTCATCACTCCCTAAGCTTACACACTACTTAATCTAAATTATCCTAAGGACAAACACACACACCCATGCCCGAGGGAGAACTGGAACCTCCGCCGGGACCAGCCGCACAGTCCATGACTGCAGCGCCTTGGACCGCTCGGCTAATCCCGCGCGGCCACGGTCAAAACGGCATCTTTGTATCTATTACGGCTGGGGAGATTCAAGAGGTGTTATGACGTAGCTGCCTCAAGCTGTGTAAGGGGCATAAGTGCAGATATTGTGATCATTGGTACCGTAATATGAACCTACTTCTGTGTGTCAGTTATTTTTTCTCTGTGTCTAACAGTTTTCCCGCAAACACATCACATAATTTGCTACCTGGTGTTTCCTACACGGTCGTAACTGCTGCTCCACAAAGTGGACAATGCTGGCCAGTATAAACTAACCGTTTTGCATCCATGTGTCCAGACGTCAATACCTGATTTGGTGCTCAGGGGAAGATGTACGTTAATGGCTTGCTTGTTTCTTGTGTTACCTGGAGGTACTATCTAACCTAAAAACATACTACTCGTAATTATTAGTCTGCAAATGACGAAAATACTCGTGTAATGTTATTCACTACACTGTCCTCATTCCTCAATAGAAATAACTGCACTTATACTCCTAACACCCTGTAGGTATATGGTGAACCTAGACTCCACTGATAAACTTCACTCTTTAACAGACCGTTTAGGAACTTTTTAAGTATTTTGGCATAAGGCACCCCATCCGAAGCCTGCGATGCCTTGTTATAGAGCAACATCATGGTGATTTATTCGGTGTGTTACCCGAATTACCATGGTTTCTGTGAAAATAACCATACATCAGTAAAAAGCCTGTAATGTGGAATAACCAAAACGTATAACAGAAAACAACGAGTGATGCGACAATGTAAAAGTGCAGTGACGTGGTTGCCGCCGCCGCGGGAATAGCTCAGCATAGCATCGATGCAGCGCTCTTCCACTGCGTTTAGTAAACCCTGACACGAAGTGCATATCGAACACTACATTAGTACATCTATTTAAAGTGCTGTACAACACAGTTAATCAGTACTGTTGGAATAAGGAACCAGCGACAGAAGCCATTACTGAATACAACGTTGAGTGCGAAGAGTAAAACCATTTTCAACATCCATTATCACGGCAGAGTGGAACGAGTTCGATTCAAAACAATACATACAGCGTACGTTTTCGACATTTGCACTGTTGTGCATATATTTTCAGAGCAATACTGATACAGAGATAAAAGAATACCAGAGATCAAACGAAATGCTATTGTGAACATGAAGTGTGCTGGAGTAGCTTGGCTCAGCAAAATCAGTAGAACTAAAAAGCAGTTCACGTTGCAAATTTTTACTTTTTTTATTCACACGATGACTAGTGGCCCATTTGCAAAATGCAAATTGGACTGGTTTTTCGTTCCACTGAAATGCTAGTAGTCCTTAACGAACCACCGGAGACTACGGATATCAGGTACCAAATTTCTCAGAAAATTGCCATAAACTACTACTTATTGGTGGCGCTCTGGTTCGCCCTGTGCGTTTCAGCTGAAAGATTTTGGCATTCAGTACTCACAGAATACTACCCTTCCGAAGTGAAAGGAGTCTCGCTTCATATACACTGTCGTGACGTCTGCGCTTCCAGCAACTTACCACTCCCGAAGCTGACGAGTGGAGTCCATCCGGAGTATGCTTACCTGCAAAAAAATAGAAAATTTTTGAGAATTGTTTCAAACAACGATTTAGACATCCATATTACGAGTAACGTACTAATAGACACTGTTGACTCTGAAACGATATACATTCAGAGTTGGTTCACAGATTTTTGTCGAGTGGCTGAATATACTCATAATATGCTCATTTGTTATAGTTTTCAGATACACAACCTGTGAAATTTTGACAGTAGAGATTGGATACACCAGAAAGTGATTTGTACAGATTTTGAACGTGGGCGATAAATAGTTCTGAGAGGAAGAAGCTTTTGAAATGTGACGTGACAGAAGGATTCCATGTCTGGGAAGATCGGATAACTATTAAGTAATACTGAGTGGCATTGGGGAGAAAAGAAATTTATGACAAAATTCGACTAAAAGAAGGCGTCGGCTGAGGGAAGACATCCTGAGGCATCAAAGAAAGAATCGTCAGTTTGTTAAGGGAGGGAAATCTGTGTGTGTGTGTGTGTGTGTGTGTGTGTGTGTGTGCGTGTGTGTGTGTGTGTACGGGGGGGGGGGGGATTAGGGAGAGAACAATAAGCAGGTCTAAATGGATGTAGGTTGCAGTCGTTATGCAGACATTAAGAGCCTTGACCAGTATAGACTAGTATGGGAAGCTGCATCAAACCATTCTTGGGACTGAAGAACATCACATCATCATATGGGAATGGATTGTCTTGGGTGAAGTGCGAAAGAATCTACACCTATACAAACATGTACGTCGTCTCCATACCTACTCCACAAGTCACCGTGTGATGCTTGGCGGCGGGTATCCTGTACCACCACTAGACATTTCCTTTTCTGTTCCACTCGCAAATAGACCGAGGGAAAACTGACATTCTATATGCTTCCGCTGGAGCCCTAATTTCTCTTATCTTCGTGGTCCTCACTCGAAATGTACGTTGGCGGCAACAGAATCCAGAATGAGATTTTCACTCTGCAGCGGAGTGTGCGCTGAAATGAAACTTCCTGGCAGATTTAAACTGTATGCCGGACCGAGACTCGAAGCAGGTGACAGAGAAAAAGTAATTGTAAAGAGATTGATCCAGTCCTTCTATTTAGAGGGTACAGTACCTGATGATAATATAGAGATTAGAGGATATTAAAAAAAGGACCACCTGTACCAAAAAAAAAAAAAAACCTTCAAAAACGAAAGTAGTTTATTAAGATAAAGAGATGAAGAAACAGACCAAAATGTTTGGGTTGCTTTAAGCTATTGTTATTAAAGGACTAAAGCAAAGAGCACCGCCGTTCTCGCAACAGAAGGGGCAGTCGAGCTCGACCGACCACCCTGCCATCCTCAGCCAATGGCGTCATCGAGATGCGGGTGGACGGGTGGGAGCCAGCATACTGCTCTCCCGGCTGTTGTCAGTTTAGCAGACGTGGCACCGCTACTTCTCACTCGAGCGACTGCTCAGCTCGCATCACGACGCTGACTGAACCCCGTTCCAGCCTTCCCACAAAGCAAAAGTCTATGCCAGTACATGGATTTGTACCCGGGACCGCAACACGGGGGTCAGACGCGCTGACGACTCAGCTACGAAGGCGGACAGTGATGAAGGGTTGACTCTCAGAAAAAGAAGAGAGTAAAACAGAAGGAACAGAGATGTGGACACAGAGCAAAGTCACAAAAGCATTTTGATTGTAGGAGATCCCGACGGGCAGGCACCAAAATAAGTAAACGAGGAAAGGACAGTTGTTGACTCCGTGCACAAAAAGGAAAATTAAAATTGTTGTACACTTAATGTGTCACAACGGATTCATAAAAGAACTCAAAATATGTCTGTATTCTCACACTCAAGATATTCAACTCCCCACTGGTCAAGATGCGGAGGGAAGAGAAAGATAGATTATGGTTTAACGAATCGTCAAAACCTGGGATTAAGGAAAGATGGAGAACAAATCGGTCGTGTCAATGCAGGCTCCAAGGAAAACCTAAAGTACCGCTGGACTCGTACTTGAACTGTGTTACACATCCTGCAATTGCGATGTCTCTGGTTCCCCCTCAGCTTGGCGGCCCAAGCAGGGGCTTGCGTCGCTTGGGACCTCAACGGGCTCTGGCTGATACTTAAGATGTGTGTGCAAACTAAATTTAAAGGATCCTTTTTAGTACTCACGAGAAGAACCTTACAATTTTCATTATTTAGATTCAGGTGGCACTTTTCGGACCATACAGATATGTTATCTAAATAATTTTGTATTTCGTATTGAGGTTATGCTGATTTTACTAGACGGTAAACGACAGCACCATGTGCAAAGAATCTAAGCGAGCTGTTCACATCTTCTATCATACCGTTTATACAGATTAGAAACATCAGAGTGCCTGAAACATTTCAATAGCTGTTGTTGAAATAAAGTGCCTGAAATTGTCCGGGCGTTGTTTCTCTTTTATGAAAGCATACACGTCTGACTCAAATTACGCCAAACCTTTCGTTGGAAATTGTTCCGCAATGGACTACCATACAAGATACCAACATATGGGCTTCATTGCCGCCGTTTGTGGACTAGTGGGGTATCTCGACGGAAATATCTACGTGGTGGATGAAGCCGTCAGAATGCCCAGAACAGGCTGGGGGGGGAAAAAAATCGTCCACCTCACGAAGCACATGCAACAAATCACGATGTGGCACCCTCGCCCACGAGGCAACACACCACGTTAGACGAAATGTGAAAATTATGCAGCGGTGATTTGGAAAATTCTTCCGTATAAATCTGGCTGCGACGAGCGCCTGTTCCCCGCCCCCCCCCCCCCCTGCCACCCCGTTTCCTACAGCAGCGAGCAAGTAAATCAGAGACTTCAAACATATCATCTTTTCTATATGCTCCACTGTGGAAACACGGCGCAGGTCAGCGATCAATAACACGCCACGCAGGGCTCGCTTACTTCCGTGAAGGGACGGCAGGGGTGTGAGAAGGGGTAAAAGAAGGCTGATGGCACGGGAGAGCGGACTGGGCAGGAAAGAAAGCGGAAGAAGAAGAAGAAGTGGAGGAGGAGGAGTAGGAGGAGATGGGGCAGAGGAAAGGAACAGCAGAGCCCGGCCTGGGCCGAGAGTAACTAAGACAATGGTCATCGATCTGAGTGCGGCCAATGGGGGCGGTCGGCGCGGCCGGCGGGGGCGGCCAGTGGCGAGGCCGGCCGGCTGGGGGGCGTGGCCTGCGGGGGTGGACGACTGCCCGCCGGGCAGGCGGTCGATAGCCGCCGGGTCACCCTGGCCTGCCCTGGCCTGGCCGCGGACCGGTCGAACGCCGGCCGCCGCGCTACGAATACACTGCCGACAGCTCCCCCACTGGGCGCTGCCACACAACGTAGCGTGTACACACGGTGTTCACATGAAACCTCGGTTACTCCCAAACGCAACTGAAAAAACTGTGACTCATAGGTACATGCAGTATGCGGTATCACGTAAACGAACTCAAAAAGGTCTGTGCCAAAGAATTAACACACTTCATCAAAGGGCTCCATTCGTAACCCTTAACCACAGACTGATGCGACATCGGCACATGCGTGAATAAAATGACAAAGTGTCACACCAACACCTCCTAGTTCGGTGGCACCTGCCTACATTTACTGAGAATTTTAAAAATGTGCCTTTACAGTGAAAACCTGCCAAGTAACCCTATGTGCCTGAAGGTAAGCAACCACTTGACGCATCTCCGATGTGCAGGCGCCTAGGACTACACTACTGGTCATTAAAATTGCTACACCAAGCAGAAATGCAGATGATAAACGGGTATTCATTGGACAATTATATTATACTACAACTGACAAGTGATTACATTTTCACGCAATTTGAGTGCATAGATCTTGAGAAATAAATACCCGGAAAAACCACCCCTTGCCGTAATTACGGCCTTGATACGCCTGGGCATTGAGTCGAACAGAGCTTGGATGGCGTGTACAGGTACAGCTGCCCACGCAGCTACAACACGATACCACAGTTCATCAAGAGTAGTGACTGGCGTATTGTGACGAGCCAGTTGCTCGGTTACCATTGACCAGACGTTTCCAATTGGTGAGAGATCTGGAGAATAAGCTGGCCATGGCAGCAGTCGAACATTTTCTGTGTCGAGAAAGGCCCGTACAGGACCACCAACATGCGGTCGTGCATTATCCTGTGTAAGTAGGCTATTTAGGTTTTTTTATTGGTAACGCCAAGTAGCGCTCTGTATGAAAATCACTGGATGTGCTGTGTGCAGTCTGTGGCTGCTTTGCATTGTTGTTTGCTATTGTAGTCTTGGGCAGCTGGATGTTAACAGCGCGAAGCGCTGCGCAGTTGGAGGTGAGCCGCCAGCAGTGGTGGATGTGAGGAGAGAAATGGCAGAGTTCTGAGAGCGGATGATCTGGACGTGTGTCCATCAGAGACAGTAAATTTGTAAGACTGGATGTCATGAACTGCTATATATATTATGACTTTTGAACACTATTAAGGTAAATACATTGTTTGTTCTCTATCAAAATCTTTCATTTGCTAACTATGCCTATCAGTAGTTAGTGCCTTCAGTAGTTTGAACTTTTTATTTAGCTGGCAGTAGTGGCGCTCGCTGTATTGCAGTAGTTCGAGTAACGAACATTTTTGTGAGGTAAGTGATTCATGAAAGGTTTAGGTTAATGTTAGTCAGGGCCATTCTTTTGTAGGGATGATTGAAAGTCAGATTGCGTTGCGCTAAAAACATTGTGTGTCAGTTTAGTGTTGACCAGAATACGTAAAGACAGTAATGTCTGAGTACGTTCAGTTTTGCTAAGCTGTTTGAAAATCAAATAACGCAAGGGGTTTATTAGCACAGTAATTCATTAATTTTTCAAAGGGGACATTACACCTGTTCAAATGTAGGGTTTCGCAGGGATCGAATGAAGGGTTGAACGTCCACTGTTCAAAGTGCCGTCAATGCGAACAAGAGGTCACCGAGACGTGTAACCAATGGTACCCCATACCATCACGCCGAGTGATACGCCAGTATGGCGATGACGAATACACGCTTCCAATGTGCGTTCACCGCGATGTCGCTAAACACGGATGCGGCCATCATAATGCTGTAAACAGAACCTGGATTCATCCGAAAATGTGTCGTTTTGCCATTCGTGCACCCAGGTTCGTCGCCGAGTACACCATCGCAGGCACTCCTGTCTGTGATGCAGCGTCGAGGGTAACCGCAGCCATGGTCTCCAAGCTGGTAGTCCATGCTGCTGCAAACGTCGTCGAACTGTTCGTGCAGATGGTTGTTGTCTTGCAAACGTCCCCATCTGTTGACTCGCGGATCGAGACGTGGCTGCACGATCCGTTACAGCGATGAGGATAAGATGCCTGTCATCTCGACTGCTAGTGATACGAGGCCGTTGGGATCCAGCACGGCGTTCCGTATTACCCGCCTGAACACACCGATTCCATATTCTGCTAACAGTCATTGGATCTCGACCAACGCGAGCAGCAATGTCGCGATAAGATAAACCGCAATCGCGATAGACTACAATCCGACCTTTATCAAAGTCGGAAACGAGATGGTACGCATTTCTCCTCCTTACACGAGGCATCACAACGTTTCACTAGGAAACGCTGGTCAACTGCTGTTTGAGTATGAGAAATCGGCTGGAAA
Source organism: Schistocerca serialis cubense (assembly GCF_023864345.2). NCBI lineage: Eukaryota > Metazoa > Arthropoda > Insecta > Orthoptera > Acrididae > Schistocerca > Schistocerca serialis. Next base: position 9,872,349 of record NC_064646.1, read on the forward strand.
CGTTCCTCATGTCAGCACGTTGTAGGTGTCGCGACCGGCGCCAACCTTGTGTGAATGCTCTGAAAAGATAATCATTTGCGTATCACAGCATCTTTTTCCTGTCGGTTAAATTTCGCGTCTGTAGTTCGTCATCTTCGTGGTGCAGCAATTTTAATGGCCAGTAGTGTATTTCGCAGGTTTTCTCTGCAAAGCCTTCGAGAGCTATGCTGAAGCCAGATGGCCTAATGGACTCTTCGCCATTTTATTCACGCATAAGTCTATGTCGCAACCCTCTGTGATCACGCCACAGGACAAGTGAAAAAGCATAAGCATCCTTTGCTATTTCGGATTTTGGGATCACGTTCAAATTTTGTCGAATGCTTTGAATTGTCGCTAGTCGTTCCACCCTGTACACAAGAGCAAAAATTGAGATCGCACAGCGCTCCAGAGGGGCGACATCACGTTCAGTGAGGTTGCAACCCTGTGACGTCCGTCTAGAAGAGTTGAATAGCCCAGGAAAGGTCAACAGCGTCAAAGGTTGTCAACAACGTCGTCCTTTTGTACATCCCACCGCGAACTGTCGTTAACGACCGCGAAAGGAAAGGAAATGGGTGGCTTCTGTTGAAGCCCTTTATACTAAATCTTGAGGCTTGTGGGCAGCTGTGTGTCCGAAATGGTTTCCTCAGCCACTCGCAGCGGTTCTAAGTCTTTGCGTCGCGGTTCTGGCCTCCATCGCAGAGGCGTCAAATTAACGGGTGAAGTGTGGGTAAGAGAGGATGTGACGGCCTTGCCATCGTGTGCGGCTTGAGATCTGGAGACCCGGTAAGCCAAGCATAGCGGACGTGGCCTGCTCAACACGCGATCCTCACCAAACTATGTGTGCAAGAGATCTTTTACTCGTGCAAAAATATGAGGTGGAGGGCGATCCTGCATTAAAATCACATCTTCCGGCAGGTTTTTATCAGCCAGGCTGCGGATGATCTGACTCCCTCTCTCACTACCGCTCATTATATACACGATTCTCATACGGCGTCACTGACGTGGTGCTATCCAGCGCCATCTGTTGGCCACTTTTTACACTATATTTTTCCGTGAATTAGTCCATTTTCAAATGTTAACGTACCTTTGGGACACCCTCTATAATGTCTCCGTTCGTAGCGTTAATGCTGACTATTAATATAGCATTAATGACTGCACTGTCTGGTACATTTTATGATCGACGATCACGATGCGACTCAATGACGAATTCGTGGGTTTTATTATCTGACGCCATTGATTTTACATCGCCTAGGATGATACTGTAAACGCTTTAATGAACCTGATTATGGATATTCCGTGGACGGAAACTCGTTGGTTCAAAATGGTTCAAATGGCTCTGAGCACTATGGGACTTAACTTCTGAGGTCATCAGTCCCCTAGAACTTAGAACTACTTAAACCTAACTAACCTAAGGATATCACACACATCCATGGCCGAGGCAGGATTCGAACCTGCGACCGTAGCGATCGTGCGGTTCCAGACTGAAGCGCCTAGAACAGCTAGACCACAACGGCCGGCCGGAAACTGGTTGTTCAGCAAAGAAATTTCATCAGCAGCTCTTGGTGGTAAGTCATGACGTTCTTCAAATATTTACGAGCCGTGGGGCACTACCTTCTGAAAAATACATCAGTATGGATGGCTGCAGCGTTGTCCCTCCTCAAACGCAGGAAACGAATTCCGCCCAAACTCCGCTTTAACAATGTGCTGCACAGTTTTGGTTTGGCTCCTCTAACAGTGTGCTAGGGCACTTTGGCGCGGGAATTTTAATGTGGACCAGTATTCCAAAAACAAAAACTAATTACATACCTTTTATTTTTTCAGGTGATAATTAAAGCTTCATGAGCACCCATCGTGTACGGGGAGATTGTACCTATTGTAGTTTCTAGAGAAATGAAATGTAGCTTCGTCATTCAGAACTATTTGTATAGGTCAGGAAACTATCAGTTTTGTAACAACAATAAAATTCTTACAATGCCCCCTGCACTAGATTACAGTTCACGTAGTAGTTGGGATTAGCGCTTCATCAGACGCAAGAGTATCGTCAGGAGTGCCCCAGAGAAGTGTAATAGGACCGGTATTATTTTCTTTATAAATGGTTCAAATGACTCTAAGCACTATGGGACTTAACTTCTGAGATCATCAGTCCCCTGGACTTAGAACTACTTAAACCTAACTATCCTAAGGACATCACACACATCCATTCCCGAGGCAGGATTCAAATCTGTCACCGTAGCGGAAGCGCGGTTCCAGAGTGAAGAGCCTAGAACCGCTCGGTCACAACGGCCGCCTATTTTCTGTACAGATAAATGATCTGGCAGAGAGGATGGGTAGCAATCTGCGGTTGTCTGCTGATGACGCTTTGGTACTTGGGAATCTGTCGAGGTTGAATGACTAGAAAATGACCTAGACAAAATTTCTAGTTGGCATGATGCATAGCACCTAGCTCTGAATGAAGAAAAGTGTAGATTAATGTGGATGAGTAGGCGAAGCAAACCAGTGATGTTTGGATACTGCATTATTAATTTCCTGTTTGACATGGTCAAGTCTCTGAACGTCTAGGCGTAACGTTGCAAAACAGTATGAAATGGAATGAGCATATGACTATAGTAGGGAAGGCTAATGATCCAATTCGGTTCATTGGGAGAGTTTTGGGAAAGTGTGGTTCATCTGTGAAGGAGACAGCGTATAAGACGCTAGAGCTTCCTGTTCTCGTGTACTGTCCTGTTGTTTGCGATCCGCACCAGGTCGGATTAAAGGAAGACATCAGTTCAGAACCCGCCAGGGTAGCCGCGACCGCTAACGCGCTGCTTCCTGGACTCGGGTAGGCGCGCCGGCCGCGGATCGAATCCGCCCGCCGGATTAACGACGAGGACCGATGTGCCGGCCAGCCTGGATGTGGTTTTTAGGCGGTTTTCCACATCCCGCTAGGCGAATACCGGGCTGGTCCCCATGTTCCGCCTCAGTTACACGGCTCGCAGACATCTGAACACGTTCGCACTATTCCACGGATTACACTCGACACAGACAGTTGGGGTACACTGATTCAGTCCCGGGGTGTATGCGGTGGCGGCAGGAAGGGTATCCGGTCACCCCTTAACCATTAACATGCCAAATCAAATTAACGATGGCTGACCCTGCGTAACTGCGGGACAAGGCTCAAGCGATAGATAGATAGATAGAATCGTAGCACTTCAGAGTGGGCCGCTAGATTTGTTCCTGTTGTGTTGGCAGAAGAGCCAACACCGTGTTACTAGAGGAGGCCGAAATGCAAGCGCTTTAGCTCACGCAGGCTGGTGTGAGGAGGGAAGGACTATACTGACGTGAGGTCTGTAACATGACAAGGAATTAGAATTCAGAAAGCGGACGTAATTAGTTTGATACTTAACTTTAATCCATTAAAGATAAACGTCGCTCTTGACGGTACATGATTCACAATATTATCTGTTCCGAACACATATAGTAACTGAATATGGCCCCTTGCTAGTTCGTAGCACGTATAATCCCGACTGATTTTATTATATTTTCAGTTTCTATGTCCGTCACAGTAGCTCTCCTCCAGAAGTCATTGTTTTGCGTTAGCAGAAAAGCCAACACCGTGTTACGAGTGGAGGCCGAAATGCACGCGTCTTAGCTCACGCAGGCTGGCGTGAGGAGGGAAGGACTATACTGACGTGAGGTCTGGAACATGACAAGGAATGAGAATTCAGAAAGCGGACGTAATTAGTTTGATACTTACCTTTAATCCATTAATGATGAACGTCGCTCTTGACGGTACGTGAGTCACAATATTATCTGTTCAGAATACATTCTTGTAGATAGTAATTATAGTAACTGAATATGGCGCCTTGCTAGGTCGTAGCAAATGACGTAGATGAAGGCTATGCTAAACTGTCGTCTCTGCAAATGAAAGCGTATGTAGACAGTGAACCATCGCTAGCGAAATCTGCTGTACAACTGGGGCGAGTGCTAGGGAGTCTCTCTAGACTAGACCTGCCGTGTGGCGGCGCTCGGTCTGCAATCACTGATAGCGGCGACACGCGGGTCCGACGTATACTAACGGACCGCGGCCGATTTACAGGCTACCACCTAGCAAGTGAGGTGTCTGGCGGTGCCACCACAGTTCCGGTAGGCTCGAAGAACACACAAGTACTGCAGAGATGCTTCGGGAACTCTAACGGGAATCTCTGGAGGGAAGACGATGTTCTTTTTTGAAAAAAATTTAGAGACCCGGCATTTGTAGCTTACTACAGAACGATCCTACTGCCGCTAACATACATTTCGCGTAGGGACCACGAAGATACTAGAAATTTGGGCTCATACGGAGGCATACAGACAATCGTTTTTCCCTCGCTCTCTCTGCGAGTGGAACGGGAAAGGAAGCGCCTAGTAGTGGTACAGGTACCCTCCACCACGCACCGTGTGATGGCCTGTCAAATGAATATGTGGATATAGATGTACGGAACCCACTTCGTCGGAGCCGAAACATATCCGTGACCGACCGTGTCATTTTTCTTTATTTATAATTGCCTCCTGAGATGAGTCGGAAGCGCGGAGAATGCTCTGCGGCAGCAAAACTCGCACGCCAGCCCGCAATTACAGACTGCGCCGAAGGAACCTGTCCGAATAATTGGCGTAAAAATATCGGCGAGGGGCGGCCTACACAGCTGATGTCAGCCTACTGACGTGGGCGTAGCCGAGGGGCGGTGGTTGCCTTCGCCCTAATTGAGTGAGAGGAACACGAGGCAACGAGCTCTTCCGGACATTCTGGTTCGTCCGGTGCGGGAGGCACGGTTTTTGCGGCCGCCTGCAGGGAAGGATGCAGCTATTTATCCTGAAAGCAAAGCGACACTCGAAGGCGATCTGGAGCGCGTGCCAGAATAAATTGCGGCGGTTTTACCTCTCGACGGGCTCTTTCGCTCTTTTTCTTCCATCTCGCCCGAGTGGCAGACAGATGGACAAGTGGTAGAGTTGGAAATGGAGAGAACGGATGACGTGTTAATTGCAATGAAATAGATGCGAGCTGAGTATGACGTATCTGCGGGACTAGGCGGGGACAGAGAGAGAGAGAGAGAGAGCGCTACGCCCAGTCGACCAGACGAGAAGTCTCTCTGTAAGAATCTATTCGATGCGCTGAAAAAGCAGGTCGTTAACCCACACGCCCTTTCAGCTTCGACGCTAAATCACTCGGACAGTAATAACAGTGCTCCGTAGCTCCGGCCCTTGACGCATTGCGCCCCCTAGAGGCTCGCCAGGCACTTTTAGAAATAGCGAACAACTTATTACACGGCAAGGCTTGCCGAATGGACAAAGATTTAACCTGTCCCTGCTAAATGATTTGTAGATCCATACTCCTTTCTCTCTCACCATTCAGTGGCGTAAGAAAGCGAAATAGCGGTCACGGACTGTGTGTCTGTTCCCGGCGGAGGTTCGAGTCCTCCCTAGGGCAAGAGTGTGTGTTTGTCCTTAGGATAATTTAGGTTAAGTAGTGTGTAAGCTTAGGGACTGATGACCTTAGCAGTTAAGTCCCATAAGATTTCACACACATTTGAATTTTTGAAATCGGAATAAAATATGTTTTGTTGTAGCTACGAGGGCTTGATCACAAAGTTTTAAATATCGCATCGAAAAAAATAAGGTTATGTAATTTTTAATCAGTTTGTAGATATAATTAATGTGCAGTTACCGACAGAGGTCCAGTGTGGGCTATAATTATCCTATGGCAGCGAAACTTGGCAGATATGGTAATGCATTTATGCAGAATAGATTTACGCTGGAAATTAGTTCCAATTGTGGCCAACAGGTGCAAATCTGGTGCTGTACATTGTTTGTATGACAGTATGGCATCTACCCAGTCCTTTGACGTGTCGTAACTTAGTTCCAATTGTGGCCAACAGGTGCAAATCTGGCGCTGTACACTGTTTGTATCACCGTATGGCATCTACCCAGTCCTGTGACGTGTCGTAACTTGACTAAAGAGTATGGCTATCGAGAAGAGAAACCGTACGCTGTTAGACAAACTGTTTTATGTGAACGGCAGCTATTACAGTGCTGCACTGAGGGAGTATCGCCAACAGAAAGGTCTGAAGAGAGGCCTGATATTGATTGGTTTATAGAAAATAACATTGAAATTCGGAAACACGGGCAAGCTTGGTGTGTCACCTAGAAGAGAAAGGCGTCCTATCCCGGTGGAAGCTGAGCCAAACCAAGGCAGGCTCCTGTGCAACGTCAGAATTTCAAACAGGTAGAGGGGCTGATACTGTAAATAGTATGGTACATAATCGAAGCTCAGGCGAGATGTCTGAATCGTCATTTCAGCAGTATGAGCACATTCTGAATAGAGCATAACGCCATTCTACCAACCATGCACAATGGAGTAACAACATGTAAATCATACACAAGAACGGCTTTCAGCACATCGACACTGTAGGAAGTAACAAGCTGACAGCCTGAAACGAAATGTTGGGACAGCAGGGCGCTCTGAAGAACGCTGATGTAACTAGAAAATTAGGCTTCATTCAGTCATCTTCTCGAATAGATAAGATCATTGCCCCAGACAGACAGCTACACATAATCGGGCTTCTGTCCACTTCCTCTAATGAGGTGCAGTGAGCCAGCCGCAAGGCAGGACCTGTGATACGCTGACCATCATTCGCCAAATTCCGACTGAGACAGCTGACATTCTCCGTACATCCAAATTTACCCTGGATGAAGGTGGGACACAGCTGGTGCAATTTTTATTAAAAATGAAATACCTCCAGCTGTACTTAAGATCTTTTATTTACTTCCCTAATAGTTTAGACGTTGCGTCACCGCCATCTTCAGGTCCGTACACTTTGATGAAATCTGTTGTGTGTGGCTCACAAGGGGACGCCACGACGTTTGGAACGCGGATTTACTGCAATCTTCGTACACTCGTAGTACTCCATGAGGACAACAAAATGTGTAAGCTGTAGCGCGTACTTCTCAAGCGTTATTGAGAAAATCGCAAGATAATTTCGGCCGTCAAATATATACCTGCGCGTGGCCATTTTCACCATGAAGCGGCGGCAGCCGAGTGGTTAGCGTTCAAGCCCCGTAATCGCTGGATTGATGGATCGAGTCCCGTTCGTCAGTTTCTTTTTCTACTTTCAACACAGTCATTTTCTTTACTATTTATATTACAACTGATATAACGGGAAAAATACGTGTAATCGGATGAACTTTTATTAAATTTACAATGTTATTTGGCTGTCTACAAATTTTTACTAACACAAATAATATAATATTCATAACTATCGAGTAGCAAAAGACCAAACACATAAAGTGATACTGAAAATGTATGCTTGTCCGTGATTTGAGAAATCCCTTATGCCTGGAAGGAGCCCGAAACTACCTGTTACCTGCAAGTTTTGACCGGCACACACAGCTTTCGAAAGATGTACAATTAATTGTCGCTTTCGACATTACAAGTACAAGTTGCAGGAAGGTATTTTTCGTCAAAACATGGAAAACATAAATTTATGAATATTATATTATTTGTTATGGTAAAAATTTGTAGATTGCCAAATAAAATTGTAGATTTAATAAAAGTTCATCCGATTACACATATTTTTCCCATTATATCAATTGTAATATAAACAGTAAAGAAAATGACTGTGTTGAAAATAAAAAAAAACTGACGATTGGGACTCTATCCAGCGATACAGCGATTGCGGGGATAGAACGCTAACCACTCGGTTGCCGCCGCTTCATCGTAAAAATGGCTACGCGCAGGTATATATTTGACGACCGAAATTATCTTACGATTTTCTCAATAACGCTTGAGAAGTACGCGCTACTGCTTACACATTTTGTTGTCCTCGTGGAGTGCTACGAGTGTACGAAGATTGCAGTAAATCCGCGTTCCAAACGTTGTGGCCTCCCCTTGTCAGTCTAGAAGTCCGCGGTGATACCAACACGTGCTCCACATGGATGGCGGGCAGTAACTAGTGACACGAGTTACTGCCCGCCATCCATGTGGAGCAAATGGTTCGACTGACTCTGAGCACTATGGGACTTAACATCTGGGGTCATCAATCCCCTAGACTTAGAACTAATTAAACCTAACTAACCTAAGGACATCACACACATCCATGGCCGAGACAGGATTCGAACCTGCGACCGTAGCAGTCGCGCCGTTCCAGACTGAAGCGCCTAGAACCGCTCACCCACTGCGGCCGGCCATGTAGAGAACATGTTGGTATCATCGCAGACTTCTAGACTGAGCCACAAACTGATTTCATCAAAGTGTACTGGCCTGAAGATGGCGTTGACGCAACCTCTCATCTAGTAGCGAAGTAAATAAAAAATCTTAAGTACAGCTGGAGGAATTTAATTTTTAATACAAAGCAGACTTTCTGGCCTGGTGGACTTAGTCACTGTTAGCTGCCGTCCTCCCCTTGACTGATTTGACGTCTTGGAGCCTTCTACCGCCTGCTCACAAGTGGGTAACACTATTCAACTGTCGAACAGTCGCTGTTCCAGCGAGCCGTACTGCCTGCTGCTGCCCCCCAACTTCCATATGTGATTGGACACTAACATCAATGTCGTTCCTCTGGCGGAGAAGCCATGACATAACTCTGCACATCCACTGGTGCCCCGTCCACAGCTTCTCTGACAAGGGAACTTCCCCATCGCACCCCCCTCAGATTTAGTTATAAGTTGGCACAGTGGATAGGCCTTGAAAAACTGAACACAGATCAGTCGAGAAAACAGGAAGAAGTTGTGTGGAACTATGAAAAAAATAAGCAAAATATACAAACGGAGTAGTCCATGCGCAACATATGCAACATCAAGGAGCGTGTGAGCTCAGGAGCGCCGTGGTCCCGTGGTTAGCGTAAGCAGCTGCGGAATGAGGGGTCCTTGGTTCAAATCTTCCCTCGAGTAAAAAGTTTAATTTTTTATTTTCAGACAATTATTCTCTGTCCGTGATCGTGTGTCAATTATCAAAGTTCAGGCACTCACACATAATCAACTTCGCTCTCCTACATTCCAGGACATGTTCAGATTTGCTTGGACATATGCAGGATCTGACGGTCTCCACACGGAAAAATTTGAAAACGTTAAAAACATATGTTTTGACAGAGCACAGGAAAAACTGTGCGACTGTGAAACTGTTACATTCATTTGTTGCAATTTATGTGACAAACTCTTATGTTTTCATCACTTTTTTGGGAGTGAATATCACACCCACAAGAAAATCTAAATCGGGCAAGGTAGAAGAATCTCTTTACCCATTCGCCAAGTGTACAAGATAGGTGGGTCGACAACATATTCCTGTCATGTGACGCACATGCCGTCACCAGTGTCGTATAGAATATATCAGACGTGTTTTCCTGTGGAGGAATCGGTTGACCAATGACCTTGCGATCAAATGTTTTCGGTTCCCATTGGAGAGGCGAAAATAAAGAAGGCAAACTTTTCACTCGAGGGATGACTTGAACCAAGGACCTCTCGTTCCGCAGCTGCTCGCGCTAACCACGGGACCACGGCGCTCCTGAGCTTACTCTGTCCTCGATGTTGCCTATCTTGCGTATGGAGTACTCAGTTTGTATATTTTGCTTATTTTTTTCATAGTTCCACACAACTTCTTCCTGTTTTCTCGATTGATCTGTGTTCAGCTTTTCAAGGCCTATACACTCTGCCAACTTATAACTAAATCTGAAGGGGGTGCGATGGGGAGGTTCCCTTGTGAGCTTCCTGTGGCACTTTCGTCGATCACCGCAAGTGTGCCCTAGGAAACCGTGTCGACGCACTGTCAGGTAACTCTGCTGAACGGGCAACGCACGCCACCAGCTGTGCCGGCTGCCTTCCACAGCGCTGCTTCTACTGTGCTGCTTGTCCTGACCACGATGACCACCTCGAAATTGCTGACGCGGAAGAATCAGCGCACACCAGTCCCACATGCCACTTGTGCAGCTGTCGCCGCTGCCATGAAGAAGACGATCCAATGGCACCACCAAAACAATAAATTCGTAAACCACCCCTGGCACCCGACAGCACTTCACCACCGCACTCCACGCTTGGTAGGGGTCACATCCCAGCAATTCTTACAGTAGCAATCAACATCTCCGCTCCGTCAGAGTTATCGACGTACGGCTTCAGCTGGGTAGGCCACCCCAGAAGGAACCTGTAGACCTTCTTCCTAGTCGAACTGACATCATTGTCAAAACAATAAAATGTTCAAATGTGTGTGAAATCTTATGGGACTTAACTACTACGGTCATCAGTCCCTAAGCTTACACACTACTTAACCTAAATTATCCTACACACACATCCATGCCGGAGGAAGGACTCGAATCTCCGCCGGGACCAGCTGCACAGTCCATGACTGCAGCGCCTTAGACCACTATGCTAACCCGCGCGGCTCAAAACAATAGATTGTGATATACAGTGTATTAGCCTGGCGTGTCCTGGGGCGTGCAGCACTGATTTTTCTCATGTGTGCTTGTAGAGAGAGTCACAATGTAGTGAATGTTAGTGGCACGATATCATCAGAAACCAGAATCAGAAGCGTTAAATATTGAAGCGAATCTTCGGAAACGACCATAGAAGTAACTGTTATGAGTGAAGTTAGAACTCTGATCATGCGAACAACTTGTTTCAACCATCACTAACCTTAATGAGACGACGTTGTAAAACGATAGCATGCTTTTTATCGATAATTTCTTGATAACTGGACATTAAAATGCAGTTTTGACACCCCTGCGATTACGTGGCTGGGAGTGTCTTACACCGAACAAGGCAAAAGAACTGGCAAACGCTTCAGAAGAAGGAAATAATGATGGGAAAAAAATCAGTGACACAGAAAAATACAGATGCGACATGGAAGAATAGGAAAACAGCGACTTGTGTAAATACACTGACAGAAAAAAATTGCAACACTCAAAAAATAATTCATGTAGAGTAATGAAATTTCGGGAATACATTTGTCTAGGTAACATACTTAAGTGAATAAGACTGAAGATCACAATTTAACGTGAGCGCGAGATAAGCCATTGAAAATGTGAGCCGGCCGGAGTGACCGAGCGGTTCTAGGCGCTTCAGTCCAGAACCGTGAGACCGCTACGGTCGCAGGTTCCAATCCTGCCTCGGGCATGGATGTGTGTGATGTCCTTAGGTTAGTTAGGTTTAAGTAGTTCTAAGTCTTGGGGACTAATGACCTCAGATTTTATGTCTCATAGTGCTCAGAGCCATATGAAGCATTTTTTTTGTTGAAAATTTGAAATTCTGGTACATTAATAACCGGTGCAACCACCAGAAAGACGAATGAAAACATGGAAACGTGTATGCATTGTGTTGTACAGGTGCTGGATGTCAGTCTGTGGGATGGAGTTGTATGGCTTTTGGACTTGGTCGACCAATACAAGGATGATTAATGCTGTTTGTGGACCACGATGGAGTTGTCGTCAAATGATGTCCCACGTGCAGTCCATTGGATACAGACCTGGTGATCGAGCAGGCCGAGGCAACGTATCGACAGAATATAGGGCATGTTGGGTTAAGATGTTGAAAAACCTTCCTCGAATGCTTTCCATGAATTGCAGCACAACAGGTCGAATCACCAGACTGAAGGACAGTTTTGCAGTCAAAGTGCATGGGATAACAACAAGAGTGCTCCTGCTTTCATACGAAAACGCACCCCAGACCTAAACTCCAGGTGTAGGTTCAGTGTGTCTAGCATGCAGACATATTAGTTGCAGGCCCTGAACTGGCCTTCTGCTCATCAACATACGACCTTCACTGGCACCTAGGTAGAACTAGCTTTCATCAGAAAGCATATCAGACCTGCACCATGCCCTCCAATGAACTGTCACTTAACACCACTGAACAGCAAATGGTACTGGTTTGGGGCCAGTGGGATGTATGCTACAGGGCGTCTGGGCCGGAGCTGTCCTTGAAGTAACCGTTTCGTAACAGTTTGTTGTCTCACTGTGATGCCAACTGCTGCCCAAAATTCTCCTGCAGATGCAGTGCGATGCCCCACAGCCACACGCTGAACACGATGGTCTTCCCTCTCGGTAGTGCCACATGGCTGCCCGGAGCCTGGTAGCCTTGCAACCGTACATTCTCCTGACCTCCGCTGCCATCAGTCATATACAGTGGTTACATTCCTGCCAAGTCTCTCTGCAATATCGCAGATGGAACATCAAACTTCTTGTAGACCTATAACACGAGCTCGTTCAAGCCGAGTGAGCACAATGGCGTCTTTGCCGCCTTAAAGACATTCGTGGCGAACATCAACTCACCACGTCAAATCTCAAAGGTAACTAACGGTCGCGGCGGTTATAGCGCGTATTTCAAGCCAATCTGATTTGGATCCTCATTGTGGGGCGACTAGTGCCGCTGTTATGCGACTGGCGCGAAATCTGGAGAGACATCATCTTTCAGATGTAGAAACACGCCTAACAACTTTCGTTTGTGTCGCACAGCTCCTACTTGGTCAGTGTATAACGAATAGATTACAGACCCAGTGAGGAAATGGAGACTGAATGGCATCTTTTGACAGCGGAAGAGGGTTGATCAAAATGAATTTACAGTACGTCATTGGATTGTGACGTACCACGATATGGGCAGAGGTGGTCAAGGGCATATAACAGATATATGAAGACAGTAACCGTTCTCGAAAGAACAGATACCATTGATGACCGTGCAGCTTCTCTAGAATAAATGATAATTAATTGAAACCCTCAGCTGCCGACAGGTGTTATTGATATACCTCGATGGGGACACCTGAAAATGTGTGCCCCGACAGGGACTCGAACCCGGAATCTCCTCCTTACTGGCTTCGCTCTGTCCATCTGAGCCACCGAGGACACAGATGAACAGCTAGACTGCAGGAACTTATCTCTTGCACGCTTCCCGTGAGACCCACATTCCCATCTGTCCATCCCATCGAGGTATATCAACACCTGTCGGCAACTGAGGGTTTCAATTAATTATCATTTATTCTAGAGAAGCTGCACGGTCATCGATGGTATCTGTTCTTTCGAGAACAGTCACTGTCTTCATATGTAGTTAAATGACTTCGTCTGTGCGAACGCGCACAGGTTGTCCTAACTCTTACGGGAATCGTCACCTTAGTGTGCGCGAGTAATGAGTGGCTGGGCAAATATCTATTAAGTACATTACATATGTAGACTGTGGACAGTTGGGAATGTGCGTCTCACGGGAAGCGTGCAAAGGATAAGTCCCTGCAGTCACACTGTTCATCTGTGTCCTCAGATGGATAGAGCGTCTGCTATGTAAGCAGGAGATCCCAGATTCGAGTCCCGGTCGGGACACACATTTTCAGCTGTCCCCACCGAGGTATATCAACAACACCTGTCGGCAGCTGAGGGTTTCAATTAATTATCATATAACAGATACTTACCACGCCAAAGACGATATATAACAGACACGAGTACAGATGCGGCACTGAAAACACCATGACATTCAAGGAGGAATTACAGAGAAGTAAAGCTAAAGTTTAATTAGCCGAGGAGCAGAGAAAGAGAAGAGATTTGTAAGAAAGCTTCAGTTCTACGCGGTCTATAGTTGGTCATAAATGACACAAGGAAAAAAATCACTCAATTTATGGATCAGGTCTTCAGAAGATTCGCCAACTGGGTGCCAGTGAAGTGCTTAATCCACAGTGCCTACACGGCCACCTTTGTATTCACTTATTCATTGAGAAACTGTCTTGAGTTTTAGTGCAAAGTGAATTTCAACTCCGTTTGTAGCTGAGCCGCATCCCTTGCTTTTGAGCACTTACTATTCGCGTTACTCAATGCCTCGTGTAATCATTTCTCCGGCGACTTGCGTGTCACGTGCCTCAAACACCTGTATAACTGTCTCTTAAAGGTGTCTGTGATGGTTGTGCAGTATGGCGTTACGTCTGTGTTGTTACCAGTAAAGAGAAAACGGAGAGAGAGACAGAGAGAGAGAGAGAGAGAGAGAGAGAGAGAGAGAGACCCAGCGCTGGCTCGGAAAGTTTTACTATTCACGTACCACGCGATGTGCTACACAAGGCATTTCAGAATTTTCCTTTAGCCTTAATTTATGTCCATACCAGCTTCAGTATCTCAGAAAAAGATCTTTTACTATCATCAGACCAAGTGGTTAAGGTCTCCTTGGGTTTCTCTATCTATCTGTTCAATCGTGAACGTTGAATTTTTTTTATCGAGTATCTCGTGTAGTGTTATACCTCCTCTTTTCAGGTGTTCTTTCATCGCAGTGATCTTCCTTATTGTCTCAATTTTAGTGTTATTGCGAAATAGCAAAACTCTGCAACATGTCTAGTTACTACCATTCTTTTAATATACCAAAGTAAGTTAAGTCTACGTATTTTAACATACAAATAAATGATGGTAGACTTTTCAATATTTCTATAGGCTCTCAGATTGCACGTTCCCTCTTCACTGTGTTTTGGTATTAAAATTTTTCTGAATGCTTTCCGGTCACCGTTTTCTATTTCTTCAGTGTTTTTCTTCCTGTCTAAAATGGGTGCACTTTTGTGCGCTGACTTTGCTATAGTGCCTCGCCTTGGCATGTTTCGACGTTCTTTTTTTTTCTTGTAAATATCTTTTGCAAGTTCAAATGCTGTTTCCATTTTCGGTAAAGAAATTCGCAACTAATCTAGGACTTCTCGTGATTTTAATGGTTCCAGTTTCTAAACTTATGGGAGCCAGTAAGATAAAACTCTATTTGTACGACCTGTGTGACACTAAACACTTACGACTGCACTCAACAAACAATTGCTTGTTATATTTATCTGACAGTTCGAAGAAAACTGACGGAAAAGAATCACGTTAACTATCAGTCGTGTCGCTTAACTAAACTTCCGGTTATTACGTAAAAACTGACCAGACTTAAAAGTGTGCTTTCGTAAAAGCATACTAATAGTTTGAAAAATTCGAACATGCAACAAGGACGTAAGAATACACGAAGGAAATAACAGGTAAGTAATATGTTACGACATCATTTTATACTATAATTAACTTTTCGTTCAGCATTTTAAAGGCCAGTTTGTATCATCAATGACAGTGATGGTAATGGCAGTAATAATAGTAAATTAGGTTAGGTATATTTTTGTTCCATAGATCAATGGTTAGAAGAAACAAACTTCTCTCAAACATGAACTGTATATGCATGTGCACTGAGTTGCATATTACAATTCTTAGTTATTGTCGCCACGCATCATGAAACGGAAAATCAGTTTACAACATTTATTTACATGACTGCCCTCACAATGAGCAGAAGTTATATTTTACGTAACAATCACGTTATTTGAAATTGCCAGTACTGTATACACGTCAGTGAAGTCTACTAAGAAAATCTTCAGTGTAGGAGAAGTAGTTAGCCACCAATAAATCCTTTAGATTCCTCTTGAAACGGACGTTGTTAGTAGCTAAATTTGCTAAGGCTGCTGGCAAGTTATTAAGAACGTGTGTTTCTGAATAATGAACACCTTTCTGTGAAAGCAAGTGGTCTGAATTATTTATGTAGATTATTCATATTTTTCGAGTACTGATTCAATGAACTGAACTGTTGGTTTTTAAAAAAAAGATATTTATGTCAAATTCCATTAGGGAATAAATGTATTGATATTTGGGAAGCAGTAGCTAGTATGCCCAATTCATTGAACACCTCTCTGCAGGAGGTTTTTGATTTCACATCACAAATAATTCGTATTGAACGCTTTTAGAAACGGAAAACTGTAGCTCGGCTTCATGAATTACCTCAAAAAATGACTCTGTATGACATTGTGGAGTGAAAGTTAGCCAAGCATACTAGTTCTTTGCTTATTTTCATAGCACTTATGTTGGAAAACACCCGTATTTCAAATAAAGTTTCGTTTAGACACTTCAACAGTTTTGCGGTATGTCTTTCTCAGGCGAATCCCAAGAATATAATACTGTCAACTCATTGCTTCTGCTTGTCATCATATTTCAAACGTATGCTGGATCATATCCTCGTAGCAGTACTGAATTGCATATAGTGTGTCGTTTGTAATTAGAGCTGTAAAATTACTATAGGCTTTCGTAGACCATCATAAGGAAGTGCAGAGCAGTAAGTCTTACTCAGTTTGTTTGTTTGTGGTACAGTCCTATGGGACCAAACTGCTGAGGTCATCCGTCCCTAGGCTTACACACTACTTAATCTAACTTACAGCAAGGACAACACACACACACACACACACACACACACACACACACACACGCCCCAGGGAGGACTCGAAACTCCGACGGGTGAAGCCCCGCGATACGTGGCAACGCGCCCACGAACACGCGGTTTCATTCTAAGGAGTTTACCGTAGAAACCGGAAGTGCTACATCTTCTAGAAACTGACTGAGGATGTATATAGGGCCACGTAACCAAAGAAACATTTTTGTTTTACATAGATATCCTAATGTCTATTATGTAAAAATAAACAGTATTTATAGGAAAATTGAAAGTGTCAGTGTTTAATTCAGGTTCTATTAGACAGTGGGATATAGCATTAAAAATGAACAAAATATAACAGATTTTTCATACAGCGGTAGAACACGTAATTTCCTCAAAAAGTAGGTAAAATATAAAAAGCAAAACAAAAATATATCAAACTCCGCTTCAATACTTGATTGAACTTATATAAAAATGATTCCGTTACTCATCAAAAACTTACGCATTTATCAATAATAACGGGAAATTCTTGCCTTTGTTCATGAGGAAGAACGTTCAACGGAGTGCAAAATAACATTAATTATACATACCGTACATTATTTCTTACGCAAGGTAACTGGTTACACTAAAGCACAGAAGTTAAGCGATCAGCTAAGTTTAATTATCTAAAAAAGGCAATTTGTAGTCTGAAAGGATATAAAGTGCACAATGGATTAACACTGATGTGCTAATAATAATAATAATAATAATAATAATGAAAAAATTGAATTGAAAAAAATTGAAAAATACATCCAACTGGCTGAGGAAGTCAAGACATGTGGCACCAGGATAAAGTTGACATTATACCAATTATACTATCAACAACAGGAGTCATACCACACAATATCCACCGGTACATCAATGCAATACAGCTACATCCAAACTTATATATACAACTACAGAAATCCGTAATTATTGATACATGTTCAATCACCCGAAAGTTCCTAAATGCAATATAACATATACCGTACAGTTAAAAGGAAGTCATGCTTGATCAAGGTCCGCGTCACTTTCCATTTTTAACCAGACCTAAGGTCTGAGAGAGGTTAAAAATAATAATAATAGTCGTAGAATCCCAGTTCCTTTCTTACACATTCATTTATGTTTCTTGCCCTGCCAATGCTACCAATACTACTGGTAACCCTACCATTTATGAAATGTACAAAAACTTCCGAACCGTGGTTTTGGTACAGCGCAACTCTGCAAGTGTAGTGAAAAGGAACTAGCTAGGAGCTACTTGTATGAGGCGTATTCCGAAAATTGAGTTCCGATCGGTCGCGAAATGGAAAGCACAGCGAAAATCGAAAGTGTTTTATTTGCAACAGTTAGCCACACCTTCCAGCGACGTCTCTACATAGTTGCCGCTCCGTCTGAGATACGTGAGGCGCTGAGATCAGAAACGGAACTTGTCATCATTTTTGGGGTATATGAGTTATTACTGTAGTTGGTATTTTCACACGATTCCGCATCTGTTAGTTCTAAAATGGGACTTGTTCAGTTAATTTTTCCTGTCAAAATCAGTGTTGAAATTACGTTTCGCGCAGAAAGAGGACTTGTCACAGAGACAAGTCCCTATATTGCACGATTGAACGTGAGGCCTGAGGGCAGAACTGTAGCGGTTTGCAGTAAACAGCTGTAAGATTTCCAAATGGCTTCGGTGACGGAACCGTCAGACGAGTCCGAAGACGATTTACATGAATTTAGAAGGAAGAAAAGACGCCCCGAATTGTGGAAGAGGAAAGTGATTAAACAAAAGAAGGTGACGGGTATGGAGTATGCCAATTGGAAAGGAAACATTGATCCTAGGAGGGAAACAGGTGCAGATTGCAGGTAAATAGTCATAATGTGCATTGCTTGAATTCTCTGTACATAATGTAATATTCTGCAGCAGAGGCAAGTTGTGTAGAAACATTGTACTAAAATGTGAATATAAATTCCTTTCATGGACGCAAAGCTGAAATTTATAATTTAGTTGTAATACAGGAAATCGGTAAAAATATGTTATTCGCCGAGTATATAGGTTAATAATACGCTAATATCTGTTTACAGATGCCGGCGTGAATGTTTTTAGAAGTTCTCATTTGCTGAGAAGGAACAATTGTTGACAGAATTCAACAATATGCCCAACAAAGATGGACAGGATGGGTACTTGAGTTCTCACATTCTTCCCTTCTTTCCAAAAGCAAGGAGACCACGCCCAAATTCCATTACCAATCGTGAAAGGACAGAAAATTATTGCTAAAAGGTAACTGGCATGACAACTGTAATATTATTTTATTAACCATTTCGCCATTTCGTTCCCGAGTTATGTACATCTTTGATCCACGTTTTGTAAAATCTTCAAGGCAAATAGTTAAGGCATATATTTAATAGGGTTACAGTATTACTATTATGTAGATTTTTGTTTTATGATACTAATTCACTTGTAGCTGCAGGTTAAAGTTGGCTTCAAGGAAACTATGGCATGCAATAAAGCTTAATTATTGCACTCCATGGCATATCAAAACGCTGAGTGGAGAGACTGTGCAGCTTAAGTCAATATTTCAGTACAATGACTGTCGTTTAAATCAAAAAGGGGATATGTCAGTCATTTTCTATTACCATTTTCTATTAGTTGCCTTCCTCCTATGATTACAGATTATTAGTATAACACGGCATTCTTTCTCACGAGTCTTTGAGACTAACTATAAGGTTTGGGAATAACGCTATTCATAATTATACAGTTTTTTCAATATGTCTCAGAACATCAATTGAGTGACATATCCCCTTTTTGATCTCAACGCCTCATTTATCGTAGAATTATACAAACTTTCCAACACCTTCGACATAGAAGGAAGCCGCCAGCACTTTTCGCCGATTCTCTATGCCGATCCATAGTTCGTTGTCTGTGCCAAAACATTGCCTTCATAGCCAGCGGTTCACGTTCGCAAAGATGAAAATCAGAGTGAGCAAAGTCCGGACTGTATGGAGGGCGATCAAACACTTCCCATCAAAACCGCTGTAGGGTCGTCCTCATTGCCCCTGCAGAGTATCGGCCGAGAAGTGTCATGAAGAAGGAAATGCATGACAGTTATGTTGTGTGGGCTGCAGCAAATCAGGCGAAATCCCTCATGGGCACTATACTTCGCGGGAGCCAGTGTTTCCTAGGCGTCTTTACGTGCTCACAGAGCGCTCGGAACTGGAAAGACAGACGTGACGCGATCAATGGGTATACTAGAGACAATGTCCAACACACCTATGCAAAGCTGGATTTCCAGTGTGGTTTCCATTTCGAGACCGATCGGACCTTACCTTCGGAATACGCCTCGTAGTTTTATTAATACGATAATGATGCTGAGCGTGCCATGATTTTACAGTTATATATACATAGGCAATTATTTGCTTCTTTACGTGTCTAACTCGACGAGATTAGGGCAGTTAACCGGTTCTGGCCCTGTATCTACACCAATGGACATTAAAATTGCTACACCAAGAAGAAATGCAGAAACGGATATTCATTGGTCAAATATATTATACTAGAACTGACATGTCATTACATTTTCATGTAATTTGGGTGTATAGATCCTGAGAAATTAGTACCCAGAACAACCACCTCTGGCTGTAATAACGGCCTTGATACGCCTGGGCATTGAGTCAGAGCTTGGATGGCGTGTAAAGTTATAGCTACCCATGCAGCTTCAACGCGATACCACAGTTCACCAAGAGTAGGACTGGCGTATTGTGACGAGCCAGTTGCTCGGCCACCATTGACCAGACGTTTTCAGTTGGTGAGAGATCTGGAGAATGTGCTGGCCAGGGCAGCAGTCGAACATTTTCTGTACCCAGAAAGGCCCGTACAGGACCTGCAACATGCGGTCGTGCATTATCCTGCTGAAATGTAGGGTTTCGCAGGGATCGAATGAAGGGTAGAGCCACGCGTCGTAACACATCTGAAATGTAACGTCCACTGTTCAAAGTTCCGTCAATGCGAACAAGAGGTGACAGAGACGTGTAACCAGTGACACTCCATACCATCACGCCGGTGTGGCGATGACGAATAAACGCTTGCAATGTGCGTTCACCGCGATGTCGCCAAACACGGATACGACCATCATGATGCTGTAAACAGTACCTGGATTGACCCGAAAAAATGACGTTTTACCATTCGTGCACCCAGGTTCGTCGTTCAGTACACCATCGATGGCGCTGCTGTCTGTGATGCAGTGTCAAGGGTAACTGCAGCCATGGTCTCCGAGCTGATAGTCCATGCTGCTGCAAACGTCGTCGAACTGTTCGTGCAGATGGTTGTTGTCTCGCAAACGCCCCCATCTGTTGACTCAGGGATCGAGACGTGGCTGCACGATCCGTTACAGCCAAGAGGATAAGATGCCTGTCATCTCGACTGCTAGTGATACGATGCAGTTGGGAACCGGCACGGCGTTCCGTATTACCTTCCTGAACCCACCGATTACGTATTTTGCTAACAGTCATTGGATCTCGACCAACCCGAGCAGCAATGTAGCGATACGGTAAACCTAAATCGCGATAGGCTACAATCCGACCTTTATCAAAGTCGGAAACGTGATGGTACGCATTTCTCCTCCTTACACGAGGCATCACAACAACGTTTCACCAGGCAACGCCGGTCAACTGCTGTTTGTGTACGAGAAATCGGTTGGAAACTTTCTTCGTGTCAGCACGTTGTACGTGTCGCCACCGGCGCCAACCTTGTGTGAATGCTCTGAAAAGTTAATCATTTGCTTATCACAGCATCTTCGTCCTGTCGCTTAAATTTCGGGTCTGTAGCACGTCATCTTCGTGGTGTAGCAATTTTAATGGCCAGTAATGTAGTTCGTACCGTAATTTGCACTTTTATTCTTTTGACAGATCTGACGATTGTTCCTATGACAACCGAAATTACGTCATTCAGTGCAATGATTGCGATTTTGTTGGTTGAATTAAGAAGTTTTCGAAGTAATCAGTAAGGATAGTACGCAGCGGCATAATCTCTACAACTGAATCGAAACGCTTACGGCGGAATCGGACAACGGAGGCGCGACGCTAATTGAATTTTTGTACGGTTTGGCCCGCGCCAGCCTAACTGCTGCGAGACACGGAAGAATCCCATTGCCGTGAATACAGCCGGCTTCTGCCGCCCCTAATGCGGCCGTTTCATTACGGAGGGCGACATCGAGCGTGTGTGGGTGGCCGGTGTGGCATTTCTCCGCGACAGAGAAGCGAGCGGTAGCAGAGAACATCAACTGCCGCCTTGTACTTTGAGAGAACAGGCCGCTTCCTAGCGAAGGACGAGCAGCGTACGCGAGAACCGACAGTCGATCGATTTCGAATGAAAGTTGCTTGGCAGGGAGCTATGCAGCGTTACCAGCGTCGAAGCCTAGTAAAACAGAGACCTAATGTAAGCTAATGACCAAAGGAAATATCAGACCAGCTGCGTGACTGGACTGACCAGTTCCTAGCGAACATAATAAGATTCTCACTCAGCGGCTGAATGTGCGCTGTTATGAAACTTCCTGGCAGATTAAAACTGTGTGCCCGACCGAGACTCGAACTCGAGACCTCTGCCTTTCGCGAGCAAGTGCTCCACCGACTTTTTTTTAATTATCAGAATGACTTGGTAATATCATGACACTTCAGTAGACCATAGCCAAATAATAATGTAATACTAGCTGCAAACTGGGAGAAAAAATTAATTATGATAACAGAATAATAAATAAAAGGAAAAGAAAACGAGAACATAGCCGACAAACCACCACCAAACTCACATGATATGTATCAACAATTATTTTATATAGTTTTTTTAGTAATTTTCTAAATTTTGTGGTATTTTATATATTTTATAGGCTGTAATAGAATCCAAAAGCAGAAGGAAAACCAAACCAGATTGCATTCGAAATAGCAAACTAAGACAAATCCTAATTTGATTGCAAGAATTTTTTACTCTCATGTTTATCTATACTTCATCTATACACAATAGAACTGGAGCAATGCTGAGTCAAAATACAATTTAAAACGAACAGGGAAACCAGGAGAGGACACGCCGAAGCAAATCAGATGGGAACATACATAACAAAGAGAACACCTATCATCAGAAATACTCGTATGAAATTAACCAACACATTCGCAAGCATGTCCAATACACAGTGATCATGTACTGCATGAAGATCATGTGGTCTTCCCTCTCGCCTTCTACAACATAATGAACGAAATGTCCCAGCACCACATAACTGTATGGGTTTTCGGCAATGGAAAGAAAGAAGAATCTGGGCGCAACATGATGTCCGTAGTGTATGAAGTCCCAGACGATCGAATAAGGAATGCCATTGTCCTGATCCAAGATCAGTTTGCCATATGACCTCCACAAATAAAGCTATGCTGTATGGTATCTGGAGACGTGCAGTGACTACATGAATCCGTGTCGCTAAGCCCAATACGGAAAGTCGTTCTTTCGTTGGAATCAAGTTACGTACAAC
This sequence comes from Schistocerca serialis cubense, assembly GCF_023864345.2. NCBI lineage: Eukaryota > Metazoa > Arthropoda > Insecta > Orthoptera > Acrididae > Schistocerca > Schistocerca serialis. The sequence continues at coordinate 9,895,037 of NC_064646.1, forward strand.
CTTATACCCCAAGGACGAGGCAGAATTTGAAGACTGATATTCAACCATACTGTCGTCCAGATTGTTTGCGGCGATTCTCTTTCAACGAGGAACTGCTTCCCGGCGAGTCTAGGAATTTCATGGTGAGGACGGGTCTCCATACGATGTCAGCTTCTACAGGGTGTTTCAAAAATGACCGGTATATTTGAAACGGCAATAAAAACTAAACGAGCAGCGATAGAAATACACCGTTTGTTGCAATATGCTTGGGACAACAGTACATTTTCAGGCGGACAAACTTTCGAAATTACAGTAGTTACAATTTTCAACAACAGATGGCGCTGCAAGTGATGTGAAAGATATAGAAGACAACGCAGTCTGTGGGTGCGCCATTCTGTACGTCGTCTTTCTGCTGTAAGCGTGTGCTGTTCACAACGTGCAAGTGTGCTGTAGACAACATGGTTTATTCCTTAGAACAGAGGATTTTTCTGGTGTTGGAATTCCACCGCCTAGAACACAGTGTTGTTGCAACAAGACGAAGTTTTCAACGGAGGTTTAATGTAACCAAAGGACCGAAAAGCGATACAATAAAGGATCTGTTTGAAAAATTTCAACGGACTGGGAACGTGACGGATGAACGTGCTGGAAAGGTAGGGCGACCGCGTACGGCAACCACAGAGGGCAACGCGCAGCTAGTGCAGCAGGTGATCCAACAGCGGCCTCAGGTTTCCGTTCGCCGTGTTGCAGCTGCGGTCCAAATAACGCCAACGTCTACGTATCGTCTCATGCGCCAGAGTTTACACCTCTATCCATACAAAATTCAAATGCGGCAACCCCTCAGCGCCGCTACCATTGCTTCACGAGAGACATTCGCTAACGATATAGTGCACAGGATTGATGACGGCGATATGCATGTGGGCAGCATTTGGTTTACTGACGAAGCTTATTTTTTCCTGGACGGCTTCGTCAATAAACAGAACTGGCGCATATGGGGAACCGAAAAGCCCCATGTTGCAGTCCCATCGTCCCTGCATCCTCAAAAAGTACTGGTCTGGGCCGCCATTTCTTCCAAAGGAATCATTGGCCCATTTTTCAGATCCGAAACGATTACTGCATCACGCTATCTGGACATTCTTCGTGAATTTGTGGCGGTACAAACTGCCTTAGACGACACTGCGAACATCTCGTGGTTTATGCAAGATGGTGCCCGGCCACATCGCACGGCCGACGTCTTTAATTTCCTGAATGAATATTTCGAAGATCGTGTGATTGCTTTGGGCTATCCGAAACATACACGAGGCGGCGTGGATTGGCCTCCCTATTCGCCAGACATGAACCCCTGTGACTTCTTTTTGTGGGGACACTTGAAAGACCAGGTGTACCGCCAGAATACAGAAACAATTGAACGGCTGAAGCAGTACATCTCATCTACATGTGAAGCCATTCCGCCAGACACGTTGTCAAAGGTTTCGGGTAATTTCATTCAGAGACTACGCCATATTATTGCTACTCAAGACAACCACCGGTGAGTGTGGTGCAAAGAACAGGTTCTTTATTACTTTACTTTCCATCCAATGCGTATAGTGACAGCTCTACGAATTCTGCATGTGTTATTGTAAGACCCAAAGAAATTCGCCCACTCCCTCTCCCGATCAGATGAGACTTGAAATCAACTGCCGAAGCATTTGGAACACTTTCGCAATGTTTGGAGCACACCTAAAAAGCCTAGGCGTGCCCCTGGAAAATGTGTTGGGACCCTTGTTCTTTGTAGTATATATTAATGACCTGGAAGGCAATATTAATGTAACGTCAGACTTTTTGTAGATGTTTACAGGTATCTATAACCATGTATTATCTGCAAAGGACACGAACACTCAGTCGGATCTTAATAACATTTCAAAATGCTGCAGAGACTGGTAAGTTGCTTTAAATGTTCAGAAGTGCAAAATGGTGTGTAAACATGTAGTATCGCATGAGTGCATATTCAATGACTCACAACTGGAATCGATCAACAAGTATGCAACGATATCTGTGGATATGCCTACTTACAAAGAGCCAAGAAACTGAATTAACTGATGAATCTAGGAATGTATTATAGCAGCTCCAAATATATTGTTCCGCTAGGGACCGCGAAGACTTGATTAAACTAACTGCAGCGCGTACAGGAACAATTTAGCGGCCTTTCTCAAGTTCCAAATGCGAATGAAACGAGGAGAAACTCCACGTACTTGGTGCAATCGTTGCTACTCTCTGCCTTACACTTTACAGTAATTTGCAGAGTATGGATGTGGATGTAGATATCTAACGACAGCCGGCCGGGGTGGCCGAGCGGTTCTAGGCGCTACAGTCTGCAACCGCGCGACCGCTACAGTCGCAGGTTCGAATCCTGCCTCGGGTATGGATGTGTGTGACGTCCTTAGGTTAGTTAGGTTTAAGTAGTTCTAAGTTCTAGGGGACTGATGACATCAGAAGTCAAGTCCCATAGTGCTCAGAGCCATTTGAACCATATCTAACGACAGGCATTCTGTCGCTGAAATGAGAGTTCCATGCTAACTTACGAGTACTTCTCAGTATTAAGGGAAAACAATTCTCATTCTTCCACTTAAACTGTATTTATTGGTGTATCTTTACAGGGAGGCTTTCTACCGCATCGTCATTCGTCTAGAAGTTCTCAGCCATTCTTCTAGTTACATCGTTCTACACGTAAAGTTTTTGCATGGATTTAGGGAGAGTACATCCGGCCTATGTGTAACAGAGCACAAGATAACGAATCCCGATTGTTTCATGTGACCTCTCAATCCGCTTGAAGATATTAGCGAGGTAGTGGAGTATCTGTGAACTAGAGCGCATTGTTGCCATGTTTACTTTAATTGTTAGAACCAGGCCCAAATTATTAAATACCTAACTGTGGGGCCAAATTTTGTGTGTTTTACTCAATCTGTCGGTATCTCAATACTTGGGGGAAAGTTTTGTTTTCTGAATAATTATTTCGATATTAAAATTCAGATTTGAAGAGTTGTGAAACATAAGGTATACAGAGAGGGGTGCTTCAGGATATTCCTTGAGTTCAACGTCCCGCACTGCCGTTTAGTGAAAAAGATACAAGCTCACTGAGTATCGAACTAGATTTACGAATAGCTTCAAGACTTCCTTGGAGACAAATCTCAGCACAACAAAACCGACAGATGTGAAGGTAATTTCCGGAGTACCCTATGGATATGTGATAAGACTTTTGCTGTTTACAGAGTATATACACTGAAGCGCCAAAGAAACTGGTGTTGGCATCAAATACAGAGATATGTAAACAGGCAAAATGCGGCGCTGCGGTCGGCAACGCCTATAATAAGACGAGTGCCTGGCGCAGTTGTTAGATCGGCAGGTTATCAAGGTTAAGAGAGTTTGAACGTGGTGTTATAGTCGGCGCACGAGCGATGGGACACAGAATCTCCGAGGTAGCTATGAAGTGGGTATTTTCCCATATGACCATTTCACGAGTGTACCATGAATATCAGGATTCCGGTAAACCATCAAATCTCCGACATCTCTACTGCCGGAAAAAGCCCTGCAAGAACAGGACCAACGACAACTTAAGAGAATCGCTTAACGTGACATATCCTATGCGATCAAAACTCTCCGGACACCTGGGTGAAAATGACTTCGTGGCGCCCTCCATCGGTAATGCTGGAATTCAATATGGTGTTGGCCCACCCCTAGCCTTGATGACAGATTCCACTCTCGCAGGCACAGGTTCAATCAGTGGCTGGAAAGTTTATTAGGGAATGGCACTCCTTCTTCACGGAGTGCTGCCCTGAGGAGAGATATCGATGCCGGTCGGTGAGGCCTGGCACGAACTCGGCGTTCCAAAACATCCCAAAGGTGATCCATAGGATTCAGGTCAGGACTCCGTGTAGGCCAGTCCATTACAGGGATGTTATTGTCGTGTAACCACTCCGCCACAGGCCGTGCATTATGAACAAGTACGCGATCGTGTTGAAAGACGCAGTCGCCTCTCCGAATTGCTCTTCAACAGTGGGAAGCAAGAAGGTCCTTAAAACATCGATGTAGGGCTGTGGTGGCACGCAAAATAACAAGGGATGCAAGCCCCCTCCATGAAAAACATGACCACATCAAAACACCACCGCCTCCGAATTTTACTGTTGGAACTACACACGCTGGCAGATGGCGTTCACCGGGCGTTCGCCGTACCCACACCTTGCCATCTGATCGCGACATTGTGTTTCGTGATTCGTCACTCCACACGAGGTTTGGATAGATGTCTGCCTATTACACATCACGACCCTCTTCAACTGTCAGTCAGCAGGCGAGGTCGGCCTGTACGCTTTTGAGCTGTACGTGTCCCTTCACGTTTCCACTTGACTATCACATCGGAAACAATGGACCTAAGGATGTTTAGGAGTGTGTAAATGTCGCGTACAGACTTATGATACAAGTGACACCCAATCACCTGACCACGTTCGAAGTCTGTGAGTTCCGCGGAGCGCCCCATTCTGCTCTCTCACGATGTCTAATGACTACTGAGGTCGCTCATATGGAGTACCCGGCAGTAGGTGGCAGTTCAATGCACCTAATATGAAAAAGTGTGTTTTTCGGGATGTCCGGATACTTTTGATCGCATAGTGTATCTTTTGGTCACACGGTGTAAGTGTAGCCCTTCCGCAAATTGCTACAGTTTTCAATGCTGGGCCATCAACAAGTGTCAGCGTGCGAACCATTCAACGAAGCATCATTGATATGGGCTTTCGGAGGCGAAGGCCGCTCGTGTATCCTTGGTGACTGCACGACACAAGCTTTACGCCTCGCCTGGGCCTGTCAACACTGACATTGCACTGTTGCTGACTGGAAACATGTTGCCTGGTCGGACGAGTCTAGTTTCAAATAGAATCGATCGGATGGACGTTTAAGGGTATGAAGACAACCTCATGAATCCCTGGACCCGGCATGTCAGCAAGTGACTGTTCAAGCTGGTGGAGGCTCTGTAGTGGTGTGTGGAGTTGGAGTGATATGGGACCCCTGACACGTCTAATACGACTCTGACAGTTGACACGTACGTAAGCATCCTGTAGGATCATCTGCATCCATTCGTTCCACTGTGCATCCCGACGAACTGGGGCAATTCCAGGAGGAAAATGCTACAACCCAAACGTCCAGAATTGCTTTAGTGTGGCTCCAGGAACATTCTTCTGAGTTTAAACACTTTCGCTGGTTACCAAATTCCCCAGACTTGAACATTATTGAGCTTGCCTGGGATGCCTCCAATGTACCGTTCAGAAGAGATCTCCAACCGCTCGTACTCTTATGGATTTATGGACAGCCGTGCAGGATTCATGGTGTCAGCACTACTTGAGACATTAGTCGAGTCCATGCCACGTCGTGCTGCGGGAATTTTGCATGCTCGCCAGGCCCCTAGACGATAATAGGCAGGTGTGCTAGTTCCTTGGCTCTTCAGTGTAAATGCTCCAGGAGAAAGCATCGGAAGCTGTTTAAGACTGTCCAGAGATGATGCGGTTATCTGTAAGACAGTAGCAGCGCCTGAAGACAGCATCGACTTGCAAAATGACTTACAGAGATTGATGAATGATACAAGCTCTGGCACTTGAGTCTGAACGTAAATAAATATGACTCATACGCAGGTAAAGAAATCCACTACTCTACAACTACAACATTAATTACAAATTGCTGGAAAAGCGCATAACGTAAAACATGCAGGAGTGACCATGCAGAGCAAACTTAAGTGGAAAGACCACGTAGAACAAAAAGTAGGAAAAGCAGATACCGGACTGAGATTCTTAGGAAGTATGTTAAGAAAATGTAACATCCACGAAAGAAATGGCTTGCAAGGCGTTTGTTGATTCTTGATATTGTTAACCAACATGGGATCCTTAGCAAAAAATGGTTCAAATGGCTCTGAGCACTATGAGACTTAACTTCTGAGGTCATCAGTCCCCTAGAACTTAGAACTACTTAAATCTCACTAACCTAAGGGCATCACACAATCCATTCCCGAGGCAGGATTCGAACCTGCGACCGTAGCGGTCACGCGGTTCCAGACTGAATCGCCTAGAACCGCTCAGCCACTCCGGCCGACGATCCTTAGCAGGTAGGACTGATAGAAGAGACAGATGACATCCGTCCAAGAGCCGTGCCATTCGTTACGGCATTGTTTAGTCGGCACCAGACCGTTACAGAGATGATCCAGTGGCGGACGCTATGAGTGAGGTGTTGTATATCAGGGAGAGGCTTCTGATGGCAATTTCGAGAGCGTACATTTCGAGACGATGAGGACAACATACTACTTCGTCCCGCACTCGTTTTTGTGGAGTGACCACGACGAGAAAATTCGAAAATTTAGAGCTAATACAGAGGCTTACAGACAATCATGCTTCCCACTCACTATCGTCAAGTGGAGCGGGGAAGGGCTCAGTTAGTGAAACGGGAAGTACCCTCCGCCACATACCGTCAGGTTGCTTGCGGAGATATAGATGTAGAGGGAGACGAATGCCAGAGGTTAACTAACATACAAGCACCTATTTTGTCGATTAGAAAGTTGGAAAAAGATGACTGTATTATCGCCCTGAAGACCTTAAAGACGTAGTCTCTGGTGGTCCACTTCCAGTCTAAATCTGTGGTGACGATTTCACCGCTTAAATTTCAAAATTAGCGATCCGAAACAAAATGGTAGATCCACCCTCGAGCTGTATAGTTCTTTCACCAGCAACCGGATCTCCGCGTGACAGCACCGGCTGAAGAACATGAATTCGCCTGGGGGGGGTGGGGGGGGGGGGGGGAGTCCCCGCTATCTGCATACACTTACGCGACCCGCCCGAAGCCAGTCCCGCCAACCTCTCTCGCTCTAATTACAAGAACGCTCCGGTGTAATCGACGCCAAATTGCTGATCACAGGCTCCCCTGGTTCTGTGCACCTGCCTTCTGCTAATGACAATAATAATAAGTACAAAGAAACATCTCGTTGGTTTCCTCGCGGCTCCTTCAAAGCAAAGAGCGGCAAAAAAGGGCGAGCGGGACGGCTCTCCCGCTTTCCGACTGCAGCGTAATTGTCGCTCGGCCGAGTTATGACTCATAGATAGATCGATAGATCGATGAGGGGCTACACAGCAGCGAAATTATCTCGCAGAATAGTCCTCGCTTCTTTTCCCTATTTTATACGTTCAAGTTAGTTTTTGTAAGAGTGACAGACTGTTAGGAGTAATAACAGAACTTTCTGCTCTGAAAAGACGTCTGCGCAAATAGAAACGTTGCGCTACCGATCGAAGTTTTCATTGAATGAGGGCTATAGTTATAATGGAAATATAATTCAGGGAAAAGCAATGGCGTTAAATAGAGGGCACACTGGAAAAGGGCGTTAACTGGTGTGAAAACCAAGGCCTCTTTCGCAACAAATGAGGATCAAAATAAGGAAAGAAATTACACTCCTCTAGGAGACAACAGTTATTTCAGCAGACCGGAAAAGTAGGATGGGTCATGGCTAAGGGACCTATGGGGAAGAGGAGCAATGCGTGAAAGAGGACGGCAAGTGTTTTGAAATGAGAGACAAAGAAATAAATCAGTTAAATGTAATACTACAATGAGGTGATAAAAGTCATGGGATAGCAATACGCACATATAGCGACGACGATAGTATCGCGTTTACGAAGTATAAAAGGGTAGAGCTGTCATTTCTATTCAGTGATTGGACGTGAAATGGTTCAAATGTTCGAATGTGTGTGAAATCTTATGGGACTTAAGGGGGGGTAGGACGTCAAGCGCGCCGACTTGGAGCAGGAGAGGCACCACAGGACATTTTAATTTCCACTGTCTATACTTTTAGAAGTAAATTCATAAAACTTTGTCAGCATGACCAGGAAGGATTCAGGATTAACACTCGTAGCAGCGGAAGTTCAAAAACATAACAAAATATTTTGTTTTACATGTCAAATTTCATCATTTTTTCACTTACTATTGGCTGGCTTTGTTGCTATAGGTACACTTTTCTTCATAAGTAAGAGAGACTGTTCGATGAATTTTGCACAGCATACAAACCATACTTACATGTGTCTGAAACTCGAGAATCTATTTAATTTATGAAAAAATGAATGAGCTGTTACTTTTTAAACTTTATGTTTAGAAAAAAATCAAATTTTGTAGTTGTAGAGTTTCATACACCTGTAAGTATGGTTTGCATGCTGTGCAAAATTCATCAAAGAATCTCTCTTACTTGTGAAGAAAAATATACCTATAGCAACGAATCCAGCAGACAGTAAGTGAAAAAATGATGAAATTTCATATCTAAAAAAAAATTATTTTGTTATGTTTTTGCACTTCCACTGCTATGAGTGTGAATCCTGAATCCTTCCTGGTCATGCTGACAAAGTTTTATGAATTTATTTGTAAAAGTATAGATAGTAGAAAATAAAATGTCCTGTGGTGCCTCTCCTGCTCCAAGTCGACCCGTTTGACGTCCTACCCCCCTTAACTGCAAAGGTCATCAGTCCCTAAGCTTCCACACTACTTAACCTAAATTATCCTAAGGACAAAAACACACACCCATGCCCGAGGGAGGACTCGAACCTCCACCGGGACCAGCCGCATGTGAAATGGTAGTTGGAGCTAGACGTATGGTACATTCTGTTTCGGAAATCGCCAGAGAATTCAGTACTCCGAGATCCACTGTATCAAGACTGCACCGAAAATATCGAATTTCCGGCATTACCTCTCGGCACGGACAACGCAGTGGCTGATGGTGTTCACCTAACGACCGAGAGCAGCGGCGTTTGCCTAGACTTAATTGTCAGTGCTATCTGACAAGAAACAATACGTGAAATAGTCACAGAAATCAATGTGGGGCGGACGACAAAAGTATTCGTTAGGACAGTGCGGCGAAATTTGGCATTAAATGGGCTATGGCAGCAGACGAACGACGCGACTGCCTTCGCTAACACCACGACATTGCCTGCAGCACCTGCCTTGGGCTCGTGGCCATATCGGACGGATCCTTGACGACTTCAAAACTATGACCTGGCCAGATGAGCCCCGATTTCAGCTGGTAAGAGCTGATGGTAGGGTCCGGAACGATTTGGCCACCCAGATTGCCCCATATGATTTACATCGAACATTTATGGGACATAATCGAGATGTCAGCGCGTGCGGAAAGACATAACGATAGGTCAGTGCATGCACAAAATCCTGCACCGGCAACACTTCCACAATTATGGAGGGCTGTAGAGGCACATGGCTCAATATTTCTGCAGCGGACTTCAAACGACTCAACTCCCTAGACTCAACGTCAATGACAGATGTAGTTGCTGCACCACGCCGGGAAAAAGGAAATGCGACACGATATACACATTAGTGTGTTGTAGGACATACAGATATGTGGGGAGACTTTAGAAAGTATTAAAACAGATAACAGGGTTTAAGATGTAAGTAAATAAGGAATAACTATGAAAGAGATGAAGTAAGAGTCAGCGAGGAGACGTAGAGGCTAAAGGAATAGCTAGCATTTGGCAGAAGCCAACTTCAAATCCTGGTGTCGGTTTTCCGTGATTTCTCTGAATCACATGAGGCGAAAGCTAGCGGGATTCCTCCATAACAAGGAAAAAGAGGCACCACGACTAGTTTTCCGGTCTCTTCCTTGTCCACTTGTGATTCACACCGACTAAACAATATCTCACGATTTCATCTACATCTATAGGTGTGTGGCGGAACGTCATTCTAGTAATCTTTCGGTTCCGTCCTCTGTTTCATTCGTGAATGGCGCGTGGGAATAATGGCTAAGGACTGTCGGTAAACCTCCTTAATAGCTCCAACATATCAGATTTTATCGTGTTGGTGATTTCGTGAGACGTAAATGAAAGGAAGTAGTACATTACCGAACTCTTCCTAGAACCTACTCTCTCAGGATTTCAATAGTAAACCACTCCGTCGTGCGCAACGCCTTTCTTCTAGCATCAGCCACTGGAACAACTGCGTGAAGAGACGCGCCGCTCTTCTTTGGATCTTCTCTACCTCTGCTATCAGTCCTACCAGACAAGGGTCCCAGATTGACGAACAATAATCAGGAATCGTTAGAACAAGCGCCTTGTGAGTCACATATATTTGGGTGAGTTACATTTACTTAAGATTCTTCCTATAAATCTGTCCGGCAGATATTGTTCAAATGGCTCTGAGCACTATGGGACTTAACATCTATGGTCATCAGTCTCCTAGAACTTAGAACTACTTAAACCTAACTAACCTAAGGACAGCACACAACACCCAGTCATCACGAGGCAGAGAAAATCCCTGACCCCGCCGGGAATCGAACCCGGGAACCCGGGCATGGGAAGCGAGAACGCTACCGCACGACCACGAGATGCGGACACAGGTATTGTTCCAGTAATTTTTCATCAGTAGTGTAGTTGTACACTAGAGGATTTCCTTTCCTGTGTATGCGTAATATGTTTCTTGCACCATTCATCAATCCTTGGTAGGTCAATTTGCAAATCGATATTGTCTTCTGGTGTTCTAAGTTCTTATAGACAACCGTATCATCTGCGAACAATCTCAGAGAGCTTCCGATGATTTCTACCGGATCATTTATATACACTGTAAACAGTAGCGGTCATATCACAGATCATTGGAGTACCGCTGAAATTACCTTTACATCTCTCAATTTTGTTCCGTAAGAGCAATTTGATGATTTCTGTCTGCAAGTAAGTCACAAATCTCGTCCGATACTAAGTAAGTTCGTATTTGTTTCCCTAAATGGCAGTGTGGGACTGTATCAAATACAGAATAAATTTCATTTATTTCACGTCTAAGGTCACAAACTTGTAGGTACTCAGACTACCGGTTTCGGTCATCAATGGCCATCTTCAGATACGTTTTATAAAAAACATGTCCTAATATACTGGAACCATAGTGGTATCATCAAATGCTAAACATTGCACCACATTTGCGGAAGTATTAAAAGTCCCATATAAAGCTTTCACGCAGAACACATTTAAAAAATTGTCATGATTGGGGTACGAACCTAGGACCCTTGACCCTGGATACGACGATCTAACGTTCTACCAACTTCCACACGGAAGCTATGCGTATTGATTATTCGCAGTTATGCTTTTCTTGTGCTCCGTAGTTCTGGTGTGACTTTTAATTAACGTTGACGCCCGTTCTGCCCGACGACAGGATTTAGTACGACTAAATCGGAGTTTTTGTTGATACTATCGACACAAAACGTCTGGTATCGATCTAAGTGTCTGGCATCTGGAGGTTTGGGTGTAAGCCATGTCTCCACAATGTCTTTTTTCCAGGAATGCTAGTCCCATAAGGTATGCAAATCAGCGCAAAATTCATTAAGGAAACAGTTCCGCTTGATCTTTGTTTCGTTTCCAGCCTATAAAGGTTCCATAATTCCTTCACATTACCCTCCAATGTTTTAAAAAATCATTGTAAGATCTTTTTCGGATGCTTTTGCTCTGCAGTCAACAAACGCGATATTCAATTCCTTCGTGCGCTTTCGTGTGATATGCTTGATGTCTCAACAGACTCACGAATCTACGTCTTGTTCATACGAACGTGTCATATTCTTCAACCCTAATATAAATGGTTTTCATGTTGTTGTGGAGTTCATATGAACTACAAACAGGAATGAATTTTAACACTGGACAATACTCGTCTTTACCGTTACTACGAAACTTGTAGACAGTATTCACTTAAAATGAATGCCAGTAAGTAGCTGTTCGAAAGCCTAAACGAAACCCTGGGTCAATCAAAAAAATTTCGGGTGTTTCGAAGAAACTTTACAGACCCACAATTTCACCGTATTGTAGGGACCAAGTGAAGCAGAATACGGAAAGGCTGGGTCGTGAGAACGTTCTCTAAACAGCCTGCGTTTGACAAGTGCGTACAAACGTGACGTAACTATTCCAGAACGTCATAGACGGAAAATGTAAAATACTTAAATCAGACGGTTTGAAGGAGAAAAACATTAAGGAGGTTATCCACTGCAACTGCTCACTGCCGAACTGAGACTGGAAAGTGATATTGATGTAAACAGTGTGACGGTACGTCACATAAATATTGACATTTTTAGCGGTTGTAAATCGTAGTTTACGTATTTTATGAATATAATTAATGTAAAAGATATAGTTAATGATTTGAAACAACTGATATGCAGCGATAGCATCTTTATTTAATGTCTATGAAAATAAAAAAGGATCGAAAGAGACGCGATTGTACGGCCGAGGAGGAAGGACGTACTTTGTGGGACACACACACTGTTTTGTTTCGCTATACGGAAGGCAGCCATTGAGCGGCTACTCATATTTTATGTAAGTTATTCGTATTTATTGCTAAAATAAACTTGTTATTGTTATTACAAAATGAATTTCTTTGTAATAGTTGTCACCTCAAATGCTCGCAGTGGCTAATTATTTTTAAAAGTATGTTTTCAGTAATTTGCGCTGCGAGAAGGTCATCTTCCGATGCAGCGTCTGGTTGGCCATTACGCGCCGAAGTATTAATTTATTTCTCAGTGTTAACAGTAACTGTAAATGCGAGAGATTTCGTTATAAGAACCTTTTTAAATTGCAACACATAATTAATTTACGTTAAAGTTCATGTTTTTTAACTATACAGATTCCATGAGTTCGGTAAGTTTTATCCTGGCCGCTCCACGGCAACAATCGAAATTCTCTCAAGCCTTGCTTTGCAATCAATAAACAGAAATTAACAAAATTACATTCAATTCAGCTAACGGCAACTATATTTTAGTCATCACGTTCAAAATCTAAAGTTGGTACATGAATAACTGAGGCCCTTCAAGAACCCGTTTCATATTTACTTATGCACGTAAGTAAAAGTGATAAGCATGCTGATAAATTAAAAATAAAAATATATAAAATATATATGTAATTTCCTTTGTATATGACGTAACGAATCCCAACGGACGTCACAATAGAAAAAAAAAAGGAATGTGAATATCCAAAGTAATTATATTCTTGTGTCCTAGGTAAGAAGGAGCAGCAGAGTAAGTAACAATTCCAGGGGAGACATCATTTGTGGTGATAATAACTAATGTCTTAGAGATTGTATGAAACCTATAAATTATTACAGCATTGGTAAAAACACAAAAAAGTTGAAGTGTACCATCATGTCTAATTAAAACAGTACTTATGATCTAGAATATAAACTCCATATGTATGTATTTTTCCAGGTGTCCCTTTGTAATTGTTTATTTCACTTTTTGTACCATATGTAGTTTAAAAGACCTACTAAAACATATGAATGTAAAATAAGTAGAATGCCTGGTTAGATGTAAGACAGGTCCTGATGGCCCTAATCTTGCCAGGTTAAATAAATCAATAAATAAATAAAATTTATAAAGCACAAAGAGGAATTGAAGATGGAAGACGTTGCTGAATTTAAAAACAAATAAATAAAGAAAACACAGCATGAAAAAACCTCTCGTCCTTGTCAGGAAGTAAACCCGGCGACAGGTAATAGAAAGTATAACTCTTACACACCGCCTATAGCCATTCCTGTCCGTGCCTGTAAGAGCAGAGTTTTGCGACAACGTCACGAGGGACACGGATTTCAGTGCTGAGCTGTCTCCAACATTTCAGGAATATTTACGCAGATATACCGTTCCATGCAAGCTCTGTGGAAGGCATCACGCGACCTCAACGGATAGAAATGCATCACAACGAAGAAAATGGCTCATTATCTAGCTGTCTGTACTAGTTGTAATAAATCCTATCGTACATCGCCTTACAAGTTTTCCGATTCCATTACTGGAAACGGTACGTCGTTGTTTCCGCTAACGTTGCCATTTTGCCTACTGTATAACGCCTTACCACTGCTGTGTTTCTTAAACATTCCGCGGCCTGTCCGACTGACCAGTGTAGTCAGTGTGTAGTCAAGTTTCTTGTATGACAGCCGACAAGGGAGTGATTTTAACACAATTATATGGCCAAAATATACGGTTTCATACGCGAAATGAAACAGGAAATAGAAATCATTGGGTAACAGAACATATATATTAAATTTAATTGATGAAAGGAGAAAATACAAACATTTAGCAAATGAAGCAGGCAAAAAGGGATACAAACGTCTCAAAAATGAGATCGATAGGAAGTGCAAAATGGCTAAGCAGGGATGGCTAGAGGACAAATGTAAGGATGTTGAGGCATATATCAGTAGCGGTAAGATAGATACTGCCTACAGGAAAATTAAAGAGACCTTTGGAGAAAAGAGAACCACTTGTATGAATATCAAGAGCTCAGATGGAAACCCAGTTCTAAGCAAAGAAGGGAAAGAAGAAAGGTGGAAGGAGTGTAGAGAGGGTCTATACAATGGCGATATTCTTGAGAACAATATTGTGGAAATGGAACAGGATATAGATGAAGATGAAATGGGAGATATGATACTGCGTCAAGAGTTTGACAGAGCACTGAAAGACCTAAGTCGAAACAAGGCCCCGGGAATAGACAACATTCCACTAGAACGTCTGATATCCTTGGCAGAGCAAGCCATGACAAAACTCTACCATCTGGTGAGCAAGATGTATGAGACAGGCGAAATTCCCTCAGACTTCAAGAAGATTAAAAATTCCAATCCCAAAGAAAACACGTGTTGACAGATGTGAAAATTACCAAACTATCAGTTTAATAAGCCATGGTTGCGAAATTCTAACACGAATTATTTACAGACGAATGGAAAAACTGGTAGAAGCCGACCTCCAGGAAGATCAGTTTGGATTCCGTAGAAATGTTGGAACACGTGAGGCAATACTGACCTCACGACTTATCTTAGAACATAGATTAAGGAAAGGCAAACCTCCGTTTCTAGCATTTGAAGACTTAGAGAAAGCTTTTGACAATGTTGACTTACTCTCTTTCAAATCCTGAAGGTGGCAAGGGGAAAAATACAGGGAGCGAAAGGCTATTTACAGTGTGTGTGTTGGGGTTTATGGGCGCTCAACATCGAGGTCATCAGCGCCACGGCTATTTACAATTTGTACAGAAACCAGATGGCAGTTATAAGAGTCGAGGGAGATGAAAGGGAAGCAGTGGTTGGAAAGGGAGTGAGACAGGGTTGTAGCCTATCCATGATGTTATTCAACCTGTATATTGAGCAAGCAGTAAAGGAAACAAAAGAAAAATTCGCAGAAGGAATTAAAATCCACGGAGAAGAAATAA
Source organism: Schistocerca serialis cubense (assembly GCF_023864345.2). Classification (NCBI taxonomy): domain Eukaryota; kingdom Metazoa; phylum Arthropoda; class Insecta; order Orthoptera; family Acrididae; genus Schistocerca; species Schistocerca serialis. The sequence goes on from NC_064646.1 coordinate 9,910,213, forward strand.
AAATTTTGAGGTTTGCCGATGACATTGTAAAAGGATCTGGAAGAGCAGTTGAACGGAATGGACAGTGTCTTCAAAGGAGGATATAAGATGAACATCAACAAAAGAAAAACGAGGTAATGGAATGTAGTCTAATTAGAACGGGTGATGCTGAAGGAATTAGATTAAGAAATGAGATGCTAAAAGCAGTAAATGATTTTTGCAATTTGGGGAACAAAATAACAGATGATGGTCGAAGTAGAGAGGATACAAAATGTAGCCTGGCAATGGCAAGGAAAGCGTTTCTGAAGAGGAGGAATTTGGTAACATCGAGTATAGATTTAAGTGTCAGGAAGTCGTTTCTGAAAGTATTTCTATGGAGTGTAGCCATGTATGGAAGTGAAATGTGGACGATAAATAGTTTAGACAAGAAGAGAATAGAAGCTTTCGAAATGTGGTGCTACAGAAGAATGCTGAAGATTAGATTGGTAGATTAAATAACTAATGAGGAGGTATTGAATAGAATTAGGGAGAAGGGGAATTTGTGGCACAACTTGAGTAGAAGAAGGGATCGTTTTGTAGACGTATTCTGAGGCATCAAGGGATCGCCAATTTGGTATTGGAGGGCAGCGTAGAGGTTAACATTCGTAGAGGGAGCCCAAGAGATGAATACACTAAACAGATTCAGAAGGATGTAGGTTGCGGTAGGTACTAGGAGATGAAGAAGCTTGCACAGGATAGAGTAGCATGGAGACCTGTATCAAACCAGTCTCTGGACTGAAGACCACAACAATAACAACGGGAAATGGTGATGTATTGTTTAGCGAATAAGTTGCTAATTACAAAGTGTTAAAACTGTTATGGTTCAAATGGCTCTAAGCACTATGTGACTTATCTGAGGTCATCAGTCCCCTGGACTTAGAACTACTTAAACCTAACAAACCTAAGGACAGCACACATATCCATGCCCGAGGCAGGATTCGAATCTGCGACCGTAGCAGCAGCGCGGTTCGGATATGAAGTGCCTAGAACCGCTCGGCTATAGCGGTCGGCTAAAACTGTTAGTTTTACAGGAGTTCCCTGAAGCAAAATCAGATCATGTTACTCGTTACGCATGGGACTATTATTGGATGACTTTTATCTTCATGGAATTCCATTCAGTGAACAAAATTCTTCTGGGTATGTGACCACACTGTCAATGTGTAAACTTCCGACGTTCCGGCCACTGTTGCAAATGGCCTTCCTGAGGCTCTTTTTGCTGATTGCTGAATGAGAAAAGCTGCAGTTGATATATATAAGCGGAGAAAGTTTATGAGCTTCTGACAATGAGGGGGAGGGCTGTCAGACGTCATTTATTGATGTTTTCATTAATTACTTTCAGTGATGGAAATGGGCTTTCTTGATTGTTATTTGCTTTCCACTGGCGGAACGTCTGATTTCCTCAATGAAGAAAGTTTACAAAATCCTTCCTCCTTATTCGAACTCGATAACAGTCTCTTCCGTCAGTGTATAAGAACCAAAACTTCTCTCATTCGACAGTGAGAAAAAATATCGTGAGGAATGCCATCTGCAACAATGGCCGAAACGTCGGAAGTGTTACACATTGTCTGTGCGGTCACAATCCCAGAAGAATTGTATTTAATTCTATACCGTTTATAAATTTTTTTCGCCTAGATGGTGGTGGTGACCATTAGCTACGTTTCTCTATATGACGAAGAAAGCCATGAGTGGAAGGATACTTCTCGTGGGAGATAGCTGGTCGTTAGGACCAGCCACAAAAAGGCAACTTAGCTAAGAGATCTGTAAAAGAGTTCGCTTATAACTAGTTAGGAACAGCCACTCTGAGTGGCAACAGAAAATAGTGCCAACTACTCAACTCATCCTCTTTCGTCAGTTTTCTGAAGCAGCCAGTGTCGTAACCTGACTTGACGGGACGATTAACGAGAGCAACATCTGCGTAAAGTCTATGAAGACTGCTCAGATTGTCTACTAAATAGTTTATATAGAGGGACCACAACATTTCCTTGTGGAACCCCAGATATCACTACATGACTTCCGTAACTTACTGTTAATAATAAACTTCCAGGAAATCACGAATGCAATCACAAAACTAGGATGATAGTCCAAACGCTCGCATTCTGGGAGATCTGGAACTACGGAATCTACTGGAGATCCTCGTTGATAGCACTCATTAATTCGCGTGAATGAAGAGCCAGTTGTGTTTCACAAGAACGATAATAACTCAATCCGTGCTGGTTGACAGATGTCTCGCCATCCTTCTGGGAAGGATCTTGTACAAAACTTCTTTCCTTACATTTTATTTTTAGTACTTCTTCATCTCGTACTTCATTTGACCACTTGTTTCTTAACATTCTTCGATTGAACCACATTTCAAATACTTCAAGTTTATTCTTCTACAAATATCTGATTGTCTAAAACATATCTCGGCAGTAGCATATCAGTGGGACTCACTTTCCATAGTCCACCTTTGCAGCATATTCTATATTTTCTACCAGATTATGAGCATAACCTCTACCACTTCCGTCACCACATCATCGCCACCAACATCATCACCAACAACATCATCATCATCAGAGTGTGGTGTCAGCAACTCCGTAAAGTGTATGTTGACAAATTGAGCGACCAGGCTTGTAAGGCTTCGTAGTCATTCAGTCCCATGTCGCTCACCAAACAACTGCCTGGCTGGCACTTGTAGGTACAACATGCCCGTAACACTGGCATTCTCGTTACGGTCTTAAGCCCCAGCAAAACTGATTGCACTTCAAAAGAAGCTTCCCTGTTACAAGCGTGCAATCAGCGTCCGGAAGAGGATGGACTTGAGTGAGTTTTTGTGAGTGCCCTGCAACTCATTCTCACGCCCCTAAAAAGAATTCACCTCGGTCCCTGATTGGCCTATTAGCTGGAACGTCGTCTGTCATCAGGGCGAATGTGCGCATGTTTTTTGCATTGACATCCCACATGGCCTAATCTAACGTTATCAAGTCAAAGAAGTCACCCATCTGCATACACCGTTAAGTGCAAACCATTCACGTGGCGGAGTGTAATTGCAGTATGATCGGAATCTCATTTCCTGGACCTTCCGTGTCCCACTCTATTCGATTTTCTTCGCAGAGCCAGCACTCAGCACACTTCGATAACACTCTGAAATTTTCCACGCCTCATTGCGCTGCTGAGCATTTATAAGCCAGACGAAAGCAGTTCAGATATTTAACACGCGGTGACAGCTATTCCGCAGGGAACTTTCGCAATAAGTCGACTTAAAAAGACGCCGACGAAATACGAGCTCGCCGTACCGCCCCTTTCACTTCCCTTAGGTTTTTCTAAAGGGGTGATTAACGCGGTGCCGATGTGCACAACTACGGAAGTAGTAAACACACACACACAAACACACACACACATAAATACACAAACAGTACAGTTTTTAACTTCTCTCCTCACTAAAATGATACCCGTAAATATTAACTTTAACTTCAAATGTCAAAACAGTCTCTCTTCTGAGAAACATCTATATCCGTTCCGACTAGTTTACAAAGTGAACGAATAATACAGTATGACATTTTACCCCGTCAAAGAAGTGTTTCATATAATAACGAGTTTTCTCAACGCTGCAAATGTTGATATCTAAAGTTGTGGCTTATGCGGACGTAAAAACCAAACCCGATCAGAATAGTACAGGCACATGACGTGTGAAGTAACATTATGCATATCATTACAATAAGTTTATTAAACTGTAACCAACTTATGACAATGATGCATTACCGACACATTCATTTACTTAACCAGCGGTCATCTCTGCCGTAGCCCCCGCGCTCTCTCAACAATCAGTCTCCGCTGGATTCTGTCCATTGTTGTTTCCTCCCAGTTGACTACATTCAGAGCATCCGCATCTTTTTTTACGTCGTCTTCTCAAACGATTCTTAGCCTACCCAGTATCGTCTTGTAGTGCGAGCAATAAAAGGTTGCTTAGGAAGCCAGGCTTCTGGTACACGGATTACATGACCTGTTGAAAGGGTCCTGTAGTCACCTTTCATTAGTCCGGTAGCCCATTTTCACTAGTATTTCTCTTTCCTTCCTTGTTTCTCTTTTCTCATAATTATCATAGTGGTGTGATTGAATTAATGTGGTTGTGTGTCACGTTGCTAGACGGTGACGTAGTCTGCTGCAGAAAGTCGTACAGATTCAGCAGCAGTTGTACAGAATAGCCAACTCTCGTAGTAGTCAAGTAGGCAAAGAGGTTTTCGCTGCTTGTGAGAAATCCACCTGCGTTAGGTTGGTGGCGGAAAGGGCATCTTTGGGTTTTCCGGGCCACGCGGAGCGTGGAAGGGGCTGAAGAAGAAAAAGGGAGGCAGTCTGCCGCCGGTACGGGAAGCGTCCACAGCTGTGCTCCAGTCGAAGAAGGGTGAGTTAGACTGACCGCGTGGCGCGTTGTTACTTGGCGAGGGGAGAGCTGTTAGCTTTTGGTCTCGCTTTTCAACTCTGAAAGATTGCGTTGCCTTGTCGCAGCGAGGAATGCAAAACTTTGGCAAATTTTTCTTTTAGTAAATTTCTATAGCAGACTTGGATCCATCGGAAGAGCGCCACACAAAGGTGTCGATAAGAAGTGAGCACTCGCTTCTGTACTATGAATGTCTGTTTGGCTTCAGCTGTGCCTGTATAAGCTTTCATTTTTCTAAATATTAATAGCTTTGCCTTCTCGTAAATTTTCCTTGCTTTATGTATCTTTCGTTCTGGGGAGCTGAACATTAAAGTTTTGTTGGGCTACCATCATTACTAACTGTTCGGTCTCATGTTTGTTTTAAAGAAGGTTAACTTTTCATGATTGTGTTATGTGATATTGTTGCAACTTGGCCACGATACCTAGAAATAGCGTCTCCACAAACCACGTGGGCACGCGGGTGTTCTGCGAAACGTGTACCGTTTCACGAGTTATTGCGATCAGTTATCAGGCAACAGCAGTTGTATGAATGATTCACACCAATGAATTTAGTTGTAGATTATAAGCGGTGAACGTATCGACGCTTTTCTTTAATGTTTTAGGGATTAATGTTATCAGGAATTGTGTACATGCCTCACATCCTTATCTTAGGAATAAATGATTTTATCTACAATTTTCTCTTGTGTTCCGAGATTACGTTTTTGCACCTAAGCCACTCACCTCGTAGCTTTCCCGTTAGCACATCCAACGCGTTTCCTTACGCACAGGTCCAGTGATCAGTCTCCCCTTGTATTTTATAACCAATGCTTTAGATTAAGTCTTATTTTCAGGTGTGTTGCAGTGTTCATGCATTTTCTATTTTACTTTAAATGTTTGATTGTCGTGAACACTGCACTTGACTTGGGGAGAAGAGAGATTCGTGGCGCAACCTGTCTAGAAGAAGGGATCAGTTGGTTGGACACATTCTGAGGCATCAAAGGATCCCCAATTTAGTACTGGGGGGAAGCTTGGGGAGTAAAAATCGTAGAGGGAGACAAAGAGTTGAATACAGTAAGCAGATTCAGGAGGATGTAGGCTGTAGTAGTTACTCAGAGATGAAGAGGCTTCCACAGGACAGAGTAACATGGAGAGTTGTATCAAACCAGCCTTTGGACTGAAGACCACAACAAAGCCAACTTGAATGTACACACATCAAAAAAAGTTTTGTATCATACCGGCTCCCAGAACTCGGCAAGATAGACGTTGACCGTGTATATTGTATCACAGAAACACTCCCTTTGACTGTTCGGAAATGACACTAAACCCGCCCGCAGATGTAAACAACCATGCATGTACAGCTCCTATAGGTGGAGGGGGGCCGGCCGGGGTGGCCGAGCGGCTGTAGGAGCTTCAGTCTGGAACCGAGAGACCGCTACGGTCGCAGGTTCGAATCCTGCCTCGGCTAGTTAGGTATAAGTAGTTCTAAGTTCTAGGGGACTGATGACCTCAGATGGTAACTCCCATAGTGCCTAGAGCCACTTTTTTTAGATGGAGGGGGTCCGACAGTCGATCAGTTCCAGTCATTCCACCAGGAAAGAGGTACACGGCTCGTGTTGTCTGTAGATCAACCATGCCTAGACGGTCAATACTGCGGTTCGATCGCGTCCGCATTGTTACCTCGTGGTACGAAGGGCTCTCAACAAGGGCGTCTCGGAGTGAACCAAAGTGATGTTGTTCGGACATGAGATAGAGAGACAGGAACTGTCGATGACGTGCCTCGCTCAGGCCGCCCAAGGGCTACAACTGCAGTTTGATGACCGTTACCTACGAATTATGGCTCGGAGGAACCCAAAGAGCACCGCCATCATGTTGAATAATGCTTTTCGTGCAGCCACAGGACGTCGTGTGCGCAATAGGCTGCATGATGCGCAACTTCACTCCCGACATCCATGGCGAGGTCAATCTTTGCAACCACGACACCATGCAGTGCGGCAGAGATGGGCCCAACAACATGCCGAATGGACCGCTCAGGATTGGCATCACGTTCTCTTCATCGATGAGTGTCGCATATGCCTTCAACCAGACAATCGTCGGAGACGTCTTTGGAGGCCTCCGGTGAGGCTGAACGCTTTAGACACACTGTCCAGCGAATAGAGCAAGGTGGAGGTTGCCTGCTGTTTTGGGGTGGCCTTACGTGGGGCCGACGCCCGCCGCTGGTGGTCATGGAAGGCGACGTAACGGCTGTACGATACGTGAATGCCATCCTCCGACCGATAGTGCAACAATATCGGCAGCATATTCGCGAGGCATTCGTCTTCATGGACGTCATTTTGCGCCCCCGTCGTGCACATCTTGTGAATGACTTCCTTCGGGAATACGACATCGCTCGACTAGAGTGGCCAGCATGTTCTCCAGACATGAACGCTGTCGAACATGCCTGGGATAGATCGAAAAGGGCTGTTTATGGACGTGACCCGCCAACCTCTCTCAGGGTTCAAATGGCTCTGAGCACTATGGCACTTAACTTCTGAGGTCATCAGTCCCCTGGAACTTAGAACTACTTAAACCTAACTAACCTAACGAGATCACGCACATCCATGCCCGAGGCAGGATTCGAACCTGCGTCCGTAGCAGTCGCGCGGTTCCAGAATGTAGCGCCTAGAGCCGCTCGGCCACTCGGGCCGGCCCTCTCTGAGGGATCTACGCCGAATCGCCGTTGAGGAGTGGGACAATCTGGGCCAACAGTGCCTTGATGAGCTTGTGGATAGCATGCCACGACGAATACAGGCATGCATCAATGCAAGAGGACGTGCTACTGGGTATTAGAGGTACCGGTGCGTACAGCAATCTAGCCCACCACCTCTGAAGGTGTTGCTGTATGATGGTACAACATGCAATGTTGTGTTTTTAGGGTTCGTACATTAGTCGGTAAAAATGGAGCCCTTATAGGACCACTTTTTTGTCCGTCCGTCTGTCTGTCCGAGCATTAAAATCCATTTATCTCAGAAACGTGTCGTCGTAACAAGTTGAAATTTACACTACTGGCCATTAAAATTGCTACACCACGAAGATGACGTGCTACAGACGCGAAATTTAACCGACAGGAAGAAGGTGCTGTGATATGCAAATGATTAGCGTTTCAGAGCATTCACACAAGGTTGGCGCCGGTGGCGACACCTACAACGTGCTGACATGAGGAAAGTTTCCAACCGATTTCTCATACACATACAGCAGTTGACCGGCGTTGCCTGGTGAAACGTTGTTGTGATGCCTCGTATAAGGAGGAGAAATGCGTACCAACACGTTTCCGACTTTGATAAAGGTCGGATTGTAGACTATCGCGATTGCGGTTTATCGTATCGCGACGTTGCTGCTCGCCTTGGTCGAGATCCAATGACTGTTAGCAGAATATGGAACCGGTGGGTTCAGTAGGGTAATACGGAACGCCTTGCTGGATCTCAACGGCCTCGTATCACTAGCAGTCGAGATGACAGGCATTTTATCCGCATCGCTGTAACGGATCGTGCAGCCACGTCTCGATCCCTGAATCAACAGATGCGGACGTTTGCAAGACAACAACCATCTGCACGAACAGTCTGACGACGTTTGCAGCAGCATGGACTATCAGCTCGGAGACCATGGCTGCGGTTACCCTTGACGCTGCATCACAGACAGCAGCGCCTGCGATGGTGTAGTCAACGACGAAACTGGGTGCACGAATGGCAAAACGTCATTTTTTCGGATGAATGCAGGTTCTGTTTACAGCATAATGACGGTCGCATCCGTGTTTGGCGACATCGCGATGAACGCACATTGGAAGCGTGTATTCGTCATCGCCATACTGGCGTATCACCCGGCGTGATTGTATGAGGTGCCATTGGTTACACGTCTCGATCACCTCTTGTTCGCATTGACGGCACTTTGAACAGTGGACGTTACATTTCAGATGTGTTACGACCCGTGGTTCTACCCTTCATTCGATCCCTGCGAAACCCTACATTTCAGCAGGATAATGCACGACCGCATGTTGCAGGTCCTTTACGGGCCTTTCTGGATACACAAAATGTTCGACTGCTGCCCTGGATGTACTCGAAAGACGTTAGAGTATGTGGCAAGTCAAATTATAAGTTAGCGAGCACGTGTATGGGCACATTACACGGCTGCAAGAAGATTTTGGAATCAATCAAGCAGCCAGTTGCCACTAATGAATGTCATAATAAGCAGCTCAGCTCATCGTAAAGCAAGATCAAGCCAGTATTTTTGTAGCTGTGTAATAGACATGCCACCGTAATAGCAACTTTCTTGGAACATTGAAGAGTGTTTAGCTAAAGCATAAACTTTGCAAGTGAAACTTTATTGACCCAAGTGGTTAAACATCAGCAGGCTCTTCACTATATTTTTCGAGAAAGTTAAAAGAGAACAGACTCAGTTAAATTAACAGCTGATTTTCAACCAAGCAGTAGGAACTATAGTTGTTTACATAGTGTTGCATTACTACTGCACACAATTTCAAACTGGAAGTGGTTTAAATGCAGTTCGTATTTCTATGAGAAAGTAATTTTGGAAATGATGTGTGCATATTCCTACGTAACATTAACATTGACAAATAATAGTTGACCTGTTGCCATGAACTAAACTTTTTACGGCATCACTTGAAAAGCAATTAGCAAAGAGCAGTAATTAAATATGGTCACAGTTATGCAAACATTCAAACAGAAACCACTGTCGTGGGTTCCTATAAAGTGTTGCTAGTCATTGCAAGTTATTGGTGATTGTAGTTATAACCAATATCATTGCATTCCAAATTAGTGTCTCTAGTGTTCATGTTACACGTGTTTCGTACATCTAAGCTCGCAGTTGCTGCATTACCGTTCTTGCTGAGTATTTACGTTATTTCAACGTCGTTACAATTATTTACCAAATATAATTTTTGCTGTCTCTGCTGCTGGCGACCGTTTTTTTCTGCAATGTAAATTCATTCACGCAATTTCTGTATACAAAATTACGGCTAACTACAGTGAAAATTTAACTTATTACACTTTTTTTGTACATAATAGACCTTCGTGCGATAACGAGCAGGCTATAACTATTTATATTCTATCAGTAAGCACTGATCTTCGGATTCGACGTTTTTTTTAAATTAATTATGGAAATTAGGTACACCTCCCATAAAAAACCTTTTCATACACCGGAGAGTATATGTACGTTATAAAATCTTTTATACTTTTCTCTTTTCCAATATTTCTGATGAATTTATTTAAGATTGAAAGCAATGGTAATAGTTGAACGGTTTGAACGGAATCCAGTCCAATACTCTCCAATGATCTTTCCTGTGTGTGATTTTAGCTTTTCTAAAACTATTCTAGGAAGGACTGCGAATCCGATGTTCAGTAAACTCACCTGGGTAATTCGAGCAGTTCATCCCATTTCCTTTCTTGTGTATTGGACAAATGACTGCAGTCTTCCATCTATTTGGGAACGGCTGAGAGCTCCAGATGCGTTCAGTGAGTTCGCACGGCTCAATCTGTAGTCTGCTTCCTCCAGACCTCAACATTTTTGTTTTGACCATATCCTCCCCTGGGGCTTTATTGCTTTTCATCTCTCGTATGGTTTTCACTATATATTCGTTCGCGATGTCAATCTGTGTTTCTTGTTTTCACTGAAACTTAGGTCTTTCTTAGGGGAGTTGAGTAGCTCGCTAAAATATTCTTTCCATCGCTCTAAGACTAATTCAGCATCCATAGTCACGTTTCCATTTTTGTTATTGATGTACTGACTTTTTGCATTGACCCCCTTTTTTGCTGTTTACACGCGTTAGAAAAATTTCCTGCTGTCCAGGTTTGGGCTATTCAGTTCCACAATCAGGAATTATTGTCATGTAATTTCTCTTTTCACTTATCAGTACTCTTGATGTCTCTCAGCGTCCTTGGTAAGTGTTTCATTATCTGTATCCTGTAGCCAGAACTCACGTGCTTTCTTCCTTTTGTTAACTACACCACTGCGACCCTCATTGAAACATCTTCTTTGCCCACCGTTTTTGCCCAGCACTTCATTCGGGGCGTCTGTCACGGATGACTTCACAGTGTGTCACACTGTCTCCAGGTGTTCTTCAAGATCCACATTTTTTGTACATCCAAACGATTATCTATTTCTAACACAAATTCTTCATGTTTATCTTCACTTTTTAGTTTTGCTACGTCAGAAGCTGGGTTTCCATTCTCTGTTTTGTCATCAAACCTGAACTTTTCTAGGTCTGTTTTGCTTGCTACAAGAAATGGTCTCTTCCACACTCTGATCCTCGTCAGAATATGACATCTGTCGCTGGCTGCCTTTGCTGCACGTCTATCATTACATGACCTATCTGACTGACGGTTTTCCTGGATGAATTTTCTCATATAGGAATATGGTTGAGCTGATAACCACGTTCTTTGTAGCGGCTAATGTTACCATCCTAAAGCCATTATCGTTAATTTCTTCGTTCATGCTGTGTTCCTATAGTCGGATAATATATTTTCTTTGACTGCTGTTGCGCTAAAACAGCCTAGGAAGCATATGTTTGTTCCTTTTCGGTTGCTCGTGAACACAATATTACTCTTCATAAAATTCTTATTTTTCGTCACCTGTCTTGTCGTCAGTAGGGGAATGAACACTGATTAAGGACATTTCATACTGTTCTGCTTGGTTGTAATGTATGACAAATGCTTGCACACAGCTCAAAAATCCTTTACTTGGTTTGCCATGCCCTTAACGACTGTAAAACCGGTCACAAATTGTTTTTCAGGCCCTCCTTCGTAGAATACTGCTGTGTTCGTATGTGCTCCGCATACTCTTTCGCCTAGCCATCTAGTTGGCTGGAATGCCGTTACACCCGTATTACATGTTATCTCTGAAGCTACTGCCGCAGCAGCCCCTGACCGGTTTACGCTTTTGCACGTTCCAGGCAGCTAGGATCAAACAGTTTATTATTTTTCCTTGCCTAGTTTGTCTTCCACTTAATGTATCTGATACACGAGACTGACCTGCAGACTTATAAAACTTGTTTAATTTCTTCTGTTGGAAGACTGTCAGTCCGACGACCAAACCCATCCTAGAGAACCAAGGAGCCTTCTGTACAGGATGCCATACCCTAGCCGAAAAGACCAGTTCAATCGAAATCTGGCATTCTGTGATTTTCTCCTATTCCCTAAAATGAACGAGTATGCATTCAAAAGAGGAAGTTACTGACACACAGATACGAATTTTTTATCATACACACTGAAGCTGGTAGCGAATAAAGTGGTTTAATTCTACAGCCGAAGCTTTAGCCACAGTGTCATTTTGTCTGTGCCCCATTAAGCGTATAGACTAGATGAGGTCACTTATTGGATTCAACAAGAGTTTTTGTCGCGGTATCAATATTTAATACTGTATAGAAATAGCGTCAGTACCGGAAAAATGTATCGATAACGGCAGTATCGCTATGTATCGATTGCCTTTTCTATGTTAAGCTTTCCTTTAAATGACACGAAATGACTTATTTACAATACCCATACATCCATCTTCCGATAGATTATGGAACGACACATGTTACAACTTTTTATGTAGGGGGACTGAGACCTACAGTTGTACAGGGTGATTCAAAAAGAAAGAGCAGATTTAAATTGTTTATTACAGACAAGCTACGAAGGACATTTTTGGAATATAAGAATATACAGCCTACAGTTGCAGGTTAACTTTATCGTTTACATAGGTTTCAACGTTAGTAACAACGTCTCCTTCAGAACCTGCAAAAAGTTAATATTATAATGTGCTAGTAAATTGTATTAGACATGGTCATCCTACAGGATGCAACGTGTAGTACGTACACAAATTATTATTTAAATGTTTGCCTAAAACAAGCCATGTCCTAAGTCAACTTTGTAAAACTTGATGCATAACCATAAGGTTTTGTCACTTCTATTAAACAAGCTGTAGCAAATTCACTTTAAGCCCGTTGTATGGGCCTCGTCGTGTGACTAGACATAGGACATGGATTGATTTAGGCAAACATTTAAATAATATTTTATGTAAGTACTACACGTTGCATCCTGTAGGATGAACATATCTAATATAATTTACTAACACATTATAGTATTAACTTTTTGCAGGTTCTGAAGAAGACGTTATTACTAACGTTGAAACCTAGGTAAACGATAAAGTTAACCTGCAACTGTAGGCTGTATATTCTCATATAATCAATATCAGTTGCTGTCGCTGCATAAAAATGTTAAAAATTATGAAATTTTTGGAAATTTTTGGTAAGGTTCTATCGAACCAAACCGCTGAGCTCATCGGTCCCTACACAAACACACTACTTAATCTAACTTAAACTAATTTACGCTAAGAACACACACACCCATGCCCGAGGGAAGACTCGAATCTCCGACGGAGGGAGCCTCGCGAACCGTGGCAAGACGCCTCAGACCTCGCGGCTACCTTGCGCAGCTAGCTGTGAAGGAAGAAACACACTGCGCATCGCATTGGATAGAAAAAGGTTCCAAGTTTTAGAATGTCAAATCAAACAACTCTAAATTTTTATTTTATGCCAAATAAAATAACAATTTAGACGGCTGAAAGGTGTTTGATTTGGCATTCTGTGCTGAACAGCCGACATCCCGCAACCGTCTGTGAAAAGATGGACATACGGAGATTCAAACATACGGAGATTCAAACTTTTACGTTCGCGCAGACACTACACCGTACACTCAACATGACCACCGTGCGTTGCTCGAGAAACATCGAGACGGCAGTCCATTTCAGTCCACACACGAAACAACAGGCTCCTGTTAATTAACAGCTTTAACAGTTCGATTTCTCAGCTCTCGAAGAATAGCTGCCATAGGTGAGGTGAAGACCCGCCTTTTATGTACCCCCACACACCACACCTTTGCTTGAGAAAACTGAAGTTCCTGGCCTGCCCGTCTTGTAGACTTTACAGGGCTCCATTTGAACGCGTCTCTGATATGCACGACATATTCATCAGTTGCGCGTGACCGACCAGTCTCTCCCCTTTGCATATGCAACCAGCTTGCAGCAGAGGCGGCTTCTCGCTGAATCGATGACGGAAAGCATGTTTCACTTAAACTATGAATTGACTTCGCGCAAATTGCAAAACACAAAACGATATCTCCTGTGGTGTAGTCGTCATGCTACTACAAACAAACAGCAGCGAAGCTGCGTTAAAACTCTGAGCCTTCCACTATCCAGTGACATGCGCAATGTGCTTCTACCGTTTATAGTTTGTCTTCAATAAAAAATTCAAAGCTGATCTTTTTTAATGACACTGTATTTATAGGTCTTATCTTATTTGTAGCAGCATTACATTACGCCATCTTCAAGTCCCCTCTGTGATAGCAGGTGATCCTACTGATTTCGGTTTATCATCATTATACATCCCATAGAGGATACAAAAATTACAGCGTGATCAAAAAGTCTGTATAAATTTGAAAACTTAATAAACCACGGAAGAATGTAGATAGGGAGGTAAAAATTGACACACATGCTTGGAATGACATGGGGTTTTATTAGAACAAAAAAAAGTTCACAAAATGTGCGACAGATGGCGCTGGATAGCAAAACGTTCGTAACTGCTGCCATGACGGGTGAGAGGTACGCCGATATGTTACAGAATCGCTTCATCCCCAGCCTGGCTGATGAACACCTGCTAGAACGTACGATGTTTATGCAGGATGGCGCTCCACCCAATATCGCTAGACGCGTGAAAGATCTCTTGCGCGCGTCGTTTGGTGATGATCGTGTGCTCAGCCGCCACTTTCCTCATGCTTGGCCCCAGACCTCAGTCCGTGCGATTATTGGCTTTGGGGTTACCTAAAGTTGCAAGTGTATCGTGATCGACCGACATCTCTAGCGATGCTGAAAGTCAACATCCGACGCCAATGCCTCACCATAACTCCGGACATGCTTTACAGTGCTGTTCACAACATTATTCCTCGACTACAGCTATTGTTAAGGAATGATGGTGGACATATAGAGCACTTCCTGTAAAGAACATCATCTTTGCTTTGTCTTACTTTGTTATGCTAATTATTGCTATTCTGATTAGATGAAGCGCCATCTGTCGGACATTTTTGAACTTCCGTATTTTTTTGGTTCGAATAAAACCCCATGTCATTCCAAGCAGGTACGTCAATATTTTGCAACAAGACAAACTCTTCACGGGCTACCATGGAAGAGTACAGCAGGCTGAAGCTGACGACAATGGTACATCCGTCCGTCAGTCGAGGCGTGTCACTGTGATTTTTTCATCTGGCACCTGAAATGAAAGAAGTTCTTCGTGCGAAGAAATCCAGGCGGTGGTGAGAAACTGGTTCAGTTCTCCACTGAGAACTTCATGTAATTTTTTATCGTTGACGAAAGCGTATCTATCCACTTATCTGGAAAAATGGGGCTATGTAGTCAAAGAGGAAATTTCTAAGAAATCTGTCTGTGATGGTATTTACTAAACTATTCCCATTCAGTTAGTTACTAGTACTGTCGACTCAAACCCTCGTATGAATCTGGACAGGATTATCCTGGAGTTACTAATGCAGGAAATACCTCTATCGATGGCTTTATTGACCAGAGACGCGCTGGAAAAAAATGCCAGCACCGCAGCAGGTGTGTAGCGCTAGTAGGCTGCAACGGTATGCGGCAGTGGCGCAGGTGATATACACTTTGGCTGTGTGCCAGATGGCTACAGCTCTCATTGCTTGTCTTGTCAGACAACTGGCATTCCGGTGCAGTCTCGGACGTTTCCCTGCTGTTACAACTCGGCAGGCTATCCCGCTGCCACCGAAAGCCCGCTTTCCCGGAAACTTCTTACACGTTCTTGATACTGAGCCTTTGTTTTCACGTCCGGAATGTTTTCGTATAAAATGCCGGCTGTGGACGTCAATGGTAGTAACTTCTTCGTGTTCCTCTCCTGTTTCTTCTTCTGTCCCTTCTTCTTCTTCTTCTTCTTCGTCTCCTACACTGCTCCAGTTTCACCATTTTTTTCTCAGTCTGATCACTGATCTTTTCCACAATGGTTTCCTGAGCAAGATTACCTTTGGGATCCAGGTCTCCACATATACAGAACAAGTTCCTTTCGTCCCCCTTTTTTCTGTGCTGTTTCCTGTTTTGCAGGTTTCATATTTATTTCTGCCCTTCAGTAGGCGCCCTTGAATTCTCTTCCAAGGCCATTTACAGAACTGAGGAATTTATTGTCTGATGTTTCCAACTGAACAAGACCTGTCCTTCTTGGGGTCCAACATTTTCATCTGGGCAACGAAGTCTAAAATGCAATAAATTAATAAATTTTATTTCCTTCCCTTCCCTCACTTACTCTTTGAGGATTCGTCCAACTGTCGCAAGCGTTTTCTGATAGTTGTTTGTTTTATTGTTCTTGTGTCCTTTTGCGAACGCTATGACGCAACCGAGTTACTAGAAATCCTATATTTGCTCCAAAGTTTTACCATAGATGCAGATTTTTTGAGCTCACTGTTTCCTTTCCTAGGAAAGCCATAGTTTCAGTAATTCAGATTTTCAATTAATTGTTGGGCTCGATAGATGTAGTCAGTGTACTCTGTCTTCACTTTCTTGAATAATTATTTGGTGGTCAGCATAGAGGAAGGGGTTCACATATTGCTGACTTCTTAATTCGATATCCAAGGAGTATGGCTGTCTTTCTAGTATCTTACCCAGTCATGACCCCATCTTGCTCATCGGGAGGAGGAGGAGATTAGTGTTTAACGTCCCGTCGACAACGAGGTCATTAGAGACGGAGCGCAAGCTCGGGTTGCGGAAGGATGTGGAAGGAAATCGGCCGTGCCCTTTCAAAGGAACCATCCCGGCATTTGCCTGGAACGATGTAGGGAAATCACGAAAAACCTAAATCAGGATGGCCGGAGACGGGATTTTGCTCATGGGAATGCGGTTGCGAGGAAGATGTTAATCACATTTACTTCGGATGCGACAGAAGATATCAAGAAACAACGATATTATGGCAGCGTGTCAAGTCCTCTGGAAATGCATCACCAACGTACGTTACAACCCTTTTGGCAACAGAAGACCTATAAAGTGTATGAACTCCTACACGATTTTATAACTTCATGTAAAATGACAGTAATAAGTAATTTTTTTATAATTATACTTTCATTGCATTTTCCTTTTAACGGTTTAAGAATATTAATCAATTAAATGATAAAAAAATCGTTCTGAGGCTGGCAGGATGGGTGATGACCAAAGGCCATTAACAAATTAAAAAATGCATCGTATATGGAGCAGCCGGCCGTTGTGGCCGAGCGTTTCTAGGCGCTTCAGTCTGGAACCGTGCTCAGAGCCATTTTTGTTTATGGAGGTGCTGAATAGCAACGGAAGTGTACAAAATTCCGGCCTAACTCGCTGCAGCATGAATTATTCTGAAAGCCACTGTTTGAATGTGTGTAAGACGTTCTAAGTACACAGGATTGCAAAACTTAAGGATGAAAGTAACATTCGCATGATGGTTCAGTAGCAAGTAACACTACTCGATGAAACGTGAACCATACACAGAAAGAAGTGCTACAGTTTAGTACAGAAGGTAACTGAAAGAAATACGCAGTGAGACGAGCAGAAATAACGCTTATATCCAAACACTATAATTGCACTAATGTCACTGAGCCGGGGTAAAAATTGCTGTTTTGAAGAGCGCGCCGCAGCGCGTAGTGTGAAGCAGTCGCCCTCCGTTTCTGGCGGTGGCGCCGCTGTGGCAATCGCAGCTTTGGTGTCTCCCTCTGGTGGGAAAGGGGAAAGGTTGCCTGTTCACGTGCCTTTAAGGGGCGCTATCAGCTCGCCAGTCGGTCAGTCTGGGTCAGTCTCTCGTCCGCATTTGTTAGGCAGTTAGTGTCTGTCTGTCGTTCAGAGTACTAGTATGTCTGTCGTTCGGATCAACCTTTAAAGCAGGCAAAATGAGAGTCTTTCCACTCCGCCAGTAAGGAAACTCAGCGAATGGTCGCCCGGTCGGGGCTTAGTTCCTGCATCTGAGTCTGCGCGTTAGGCCGCCAGTCTGCTCGAGTTTGCTCAGGCAATGGTCATTGGCGGTTGGATCGATCGGTTGGTCGGTCGCGCACTGAGACACAAGATGACTTGTCAGTCTTGAGCGTCGGCGCATGTGAGGTCGCCACGTGAGTCCAGAGGGCCGCGGCGTATAGCGAGATAGCGAGGGGTAGTGACTTCGCGGTCGACACGAGAGCAACAGGAGTCAACCCACGACATCAGTCTGGCCGGTGCGAGCTGCGACGCCGTGAGATCGGCGCGCCTTCCTGCGTCCGTTGAAGCGGTTTACAGCGGACGGTTCGGGAGAGCGATTTGGGGGTGCTGCACCAGGTCTTCTCGAGAAATCGCAGTTTATTAGAAGTTAAGTGTCGAGAAATGTTGTTTGATTTATTCTTGTTAAATTGTACTTGTTTTCTTTGTGAGGTCACCAGCCGTTTTGCTTTGGGATCGTCCCACCCTTCCTCTCTGTTTGCCCACCCGCGGGAAGGTTGTTGTTTATAAATTGGGTTGTCCGTTTTTCCATTGTGGAGTAGGGGCCGGTTAGAGCAACCTGCGGTTCAGGTTGTTCGGTAATCTCCCTATCAATCTACCGTACGTTAGTAGCTGCCTCTGTCATGTTTGTCGAATTTGGTGTGTTAACGAATTTATTGCTTGGAGTGTAACGGCCTAATACCTGAAATATGTTTTGATCTTTGGAAACTTTGACATTATTGCCTGTTATCTTGAGAGGCGGTATCTGTGTACTGTAGAGCATCTTTACTATTGTTTGGCCAACCTTGTAGAATTTTATATAAGATTGCATTTCATGGGGTTTTATTTAAATGATCATTTTAGTATATAAAGTTGCCACCCTTTCACCGTAAGACTTTTCTTAGAAGTTAAAATCAAGTTGCACTTTCGGTGGCAAGGTTAATATTTTAATTCTTAGTGTTTTGTACCATTTCCATCCCTCCTGCGGGGGGTACATAGTTTATGTGCTTGTGTAAATTGTTAAAACTCTTAGTTTGAAGTTATCTGGTGTGTTGCAGATTTGCACCAGTGTAGTCTTTCAGAGGCTGTTGTGAGTGGTCGTAACTACGGCTGTGTCAAAAGGGAGTAGCAAGGTTCTCTGCCCGAAAGCTCATACAGTCAAAACTTGTTTCTTTCTGTCACTGAATAAATTGTAACTTTGATATTTAGAGGGTGATTTCTGATCATAGTTTTAAATCTGCTTCTTTTAAAAAAAATGCTTTTAGGCACTATTAAAGTGAATAAAATTCCCAGTTGTTAAAAGGAATTTGGTTAAGATTTCATCAGTTACTACCTGGCAACTACTTCCACGCTTACATAGTGTGATTAAATGTGTTAATGTTCTTGATAAATCGCTAGTATATAAAATAAATTCTTAAGGATATTCTTTGAAAATAAATCACGGTTCAGTCAGCGCGATCTATGACGGTCCCCAGGACATTACAACGGCGGGACTTGGCTGGTGTGCGGTCACCACGGTCGGTAGAACATGCTCCGCAGCGAGCTGCCATGCTGGTCACAACGATGCTAAAGATTTCCTGTGATAGGTCTTTCCATTCCTCCACCATCGCGGCTCGCAAGTGCTGGACGGTACTTGGTGAATGTGGACATGCTACAGTATGTCTCCCCGACGCATCGCACAATTGCTCAATGGGATTTAAGTTGGGTGAACAGGCAGGCCAGTCCAATTGCCGGATACCCTCCCGTTCCAAGACCTCCTCCACCAGCGCTGTCCGATGTGGTCGGGGATTGTATTCATTGAAAAATGAAGTGAGAGGCAGGTGCACGCCTGAAAAGATGCACATTGCGAAGGGGTACATTGTCAGAATAACCTTGATCGGTGAGTGTACCGTGTTCATAGATTTGGAGGTCCGTACGCCCACGCAGCATTATGAGTTCCCAAATCATGACACCTGGACCACAGAACGACCTGTTCGACAATTACGATATTGCATTGTCTGTGTTATTCTCGTTATGATGCAAAGTTCGTTTGAGCATGCACGCAATATTGAACTTATCTGCCGCTACCGAGCGAGGGATTTTTCAAATACAACGTCTGACCTGTACGGGAATATACATAATGGGTGTGCGAGTACAGGTCTTAGATGCATGGATGACGACATATGGAAGTTTGGGTGCGGCCGTGAGTCGTGTACGAATAGCCAAATGGTTGCCGGCACGGTATCTCAACGTGTTCGGTCAGAGGGTTACTTGCCCTATGTACACTACTGGCCATTAAAATTGCTGCAGCAAGAAGACGTGCAGATGATAAGTGGGTATTCATTGCACAAATATATTATACTAGAACTGACATGTGATTACATTTTCACGCAAATTGGGTGCATAGATCCTGAGAAATCAGTACCCAGAACAACCACCTCTGGCCGTAATAACGGCCTTGATACGCCTGGGCATTGAGTTGAACAGAGCTTGGATGGCGTGTACAGGTACAGCTGCCCATGCAGCTTCAACACGACACAACAGTTCACCAAGAGTAGTGACTAGCGTATTGTGACGAGCCAGTTGCTCGGTCACCATTGACCAGACGTTTTCAATTGGTGAGAGATCTGGAGAATGTGCTGGCCAGGGCAGCAGTCGAACATTTTCTGTATCCAGAAAGACCCGTACATGACCTGCAACATGCGGGCGTGCATTATCCTGCTGAAATGTAGGGTTTCGCAGGGATCGAATGAAGGGTAGAGCGACGGGTCGTAACACATCTGAAATGTAACGTCCACTTTTCAAAGTGCCATCAATACGAACAAGAGGTGACCGAGACGTGTAACCGATGGCACCACATACCATCACGCCGGGTGCACGTAAGTATGGCGATGACGAATACTCGCTTCCAATGTGCGTTCACCGCAATGTCACCAAACACTGATGTGACCATCATGATGCTGTAAACAGAACCTGGATTCATCCGAAAAAATGATGTTTTGCCATTCGTGCACCCAGGTTCGTGGTTGAGTACACCATCGCAGGCGCTCTTGACTGTGGTGCAGCGTCAAGGTTAACCGCAGCCACAGTCTCCGAGCTGCTGCAAACGTCGTCGAACTGTTCGTGCAGATGGTTGTTGTCTTGCAAACGTCTCCATCTGTTGACTCAGCGATCGGGACGTGGCTGCACGATCCGTTACAGCCATGCGGATAAGATGCCTGTCATCTCGACTGCTAGCGATACTAGGCCGTTGGGATCCAGAACGGCGTTCCGTATCATCCTCCTGAAGCCACCGATTCCTTATTCTGCTAACAGTCATTGGATCTCGACCAACGCGAGCAGCAATGTCACGATACGATAAACCGAAATCGCAATAGGCTACAATCCGACCTTTATCAAAGTCGGAAACGTGATGGTACGCATTTCTCCTCCTTACACGGTGCATCACAACAACGTATCACCAGGCAACGCCGGTCAACTGCTGTTTGTGTATGAGAAATCGGTTGGAAACTTTCCTCATGTCAGCACGTTGCAGGTGTCGTCACCGGCGCCAACCTTGTGTGAATGCTCTGAAAAGCTAATCATTTGCATATCACAGCATCTTCATTGTGTCGGTTAAATTTCGCGGCTGTAGCACGTCATCTTCGTGGTGTAACAATTTTAATGGCCAGTAGTGTAATAAAAGAACTGTGTTAATGGATCAACGATGAACTTGAACAAGCGTTTTGGGAAGTCCGCCCCGAACAAATAGAACGAACAATAACGAACAAAACGAGATCAAAAAAAAAAAAAAAAAAAAAGAAAAACGTTAAGTCGACTCCTCGCGATAAGCGGGAAATCCGGGTTCGAGTCCCGGTCCGGTACATTTTCACTGTCGTCATTCCATTCTACACCTGACGGTTGTCTTCATTTGCAATAGCGAATTCATTTAATGTTTCTGGACGCATTATGAGTTCCCGCCTTTCGCCACATGAGGGTACGTGCTGAATCGCTACTCACACATAATCTGCTCTCATCTGAGAAAAGTGTGCGACCGCACTCTTCGTTGTTCCATCGCAAACGGTGGCGCTGATGTGCAGGTGTCGACGGAAGATAACACACTGGTCCTCGAATCTACATCTACGTATATACTCCCCAAACCTCCGTATGGTGTACCTGTTACCACTACTAGACATTTCCTTTCCTGTTGCACTCACAAATAGAGCGAGGGAAAAGCGACTGTCCAGATGCTCCGTACGAACCCTGATTTCTCTGCATGGTCGTTACGCGCTTTTACATTGGAGGCTTCAAATTCCGGTTCTGTAGATTTTCTCAAAAGTGTTCTGTGAAGAGAACGTCGCCTTCCCTCCATCGATTCTCATTTGAGTCCTTGAAACATCTCCGTAATACTTGCGTGTTGTTCGAACCTAACAAATCTAGCAACCCGCCTCTGAGTTGCTTCGACGTTTTCCTTTAATCTGACCTGTGAAGATCCCAAACACTCGAGCAGTACTAAAGAATGGGTCGCACTTGACATCTACGCGCGGACTTCTTTACTCAGTAGCTACACATTCCTAAAATTCTCCCAACAAGTCGACTGTTCGCCTTCACTACTCTTTATCTTATGAGCTCGTTCTGTTTAAAATCGCTTTCCACAGTTGCTTGTAGGTATTTAATCGACGCGAATTTGTCAAGCAGCAGAGCATTAATACTGTATTGGAACATTACAGGACTGTGTTTCCTTCTCGTCTGCATTAACTTACTTTTTTCTATATTTAGAGGAAGCTGCCATTCATCGTCCCAACTAGAAATTTTGTCTGACTCGTATCCTCTGACGGTCAGTCAACGACGACACGCTCCCGCACTTCACAGTATCACCAATACGCATCCAAAAATTGCTGCTCACCATACCCGAATGATTGTATATTTAGAGAAGAAGATCAGTTCTATGACACTTCCCTGGGGCACTCCTGACGATACACTCGCCGTCAAGGACAGCATACTGGGTCCTGTTAATTAAGAAGTCTTCGAGCGACTAGCATACCTGAGAAAGTATTCCCTATGCTCGGACCTTAAAGTACAGTCTGATTTCCGGAACTCTATGGATGAGGCTTGTTGAACTTCATCCATGATTCGCTGGATATCACGTGAGAAAAGGGCAAGCTGAGTTTCGCATGAGCGAAGCTTTCTAAATTCTCGTTGATATGTAGACAAGCTTTTCTGTCTCAAGAAAATTTATTATATTCGAACTCAGAATATGTGCATCGCACTTCAGATTAATATAATGGACATGTAACTGTAATGCAGCTGATAGTGGCAGCATGCAACCGAAACTCTTCGTGCTAATAAAAATACGTAAAAAGTGGTTGAAGGCGTAGAAATTATTTCATATATTTTAGACACAGTTCCAGACTTCAAGCATAACATAGACAAATTTAAGTTTTTATTAATTTTTTTAAGACAGTCGAGAAGCAGCCTATCGAACATGGGTATGTGTAAAGTGGAGAATAAGTTAGAAATTTTAAAACTACATGAGAACTTTTTCCAGATAACTTTATTGCTGCAGTAAACATTAGAGCACTTTTGTTTCAAAACAAACACGTAGAGCCAGGTGACGAGAGCATGAATTTTGAAACGAGTAACTGTCTTCACTTCGCTTTGCTGCGTGCTGAACAAGTATGGTAGTGTATGGGCCCGAAAATAAATTTTTAATCTTAAACTTCTGCGAACTGTCTTAGGCCGCTTTCGACACATGCATATCGTGTGTGGGGTAAGGTGTATGGTGTGCACCAGATGCTCTAGAAAAAGTGAAACCACAGTCCGAAAAACTAGTTGACTTTGAGAACATTCGATGACTGGAAGAATTTTGGCTATTGTACCACCTGCGGTAGGGAACCACTGACGCACCAACTGGACCACCTGCGGTTCCTCTCACCGCTGGGAGTTTCCAGATTTCAGCAGAGACAGCGCCAAAAACAGAGCGCAGATCGCAGCTACGTGACCACAACAGCGTCAGCGGAAAAAGTCTCTGGTGGCCATGACAAGGCCACGCGGAGGGCACCTCTTACCACGCTGGAGTGGCAGTAAGTGTCATAACTGAGTCAGGCAACGGTTGGCTGAAGGGCGCGACCTCCAGACACTTCCAGCGACACGCCTTATGATTCCATCACTCGTACTTTTCCAGCGAGCCATCAAGCTCGTACAAAACCCTCTACGACCTCGTCCCAAACAAATTGGATCTAAGCCAAAAAAAAGAGCGACGTACCACGAAGGGGTTATCAGAATGCGACGAAAATGGGTAGATGTGACGTATATGTGCAGTCAATCAAATGGTAACAGTTTCAGAAAAATGGATGGTTCATTCAAGAGAAAGAGTTTCACGAATTGAGAAAATGAATAATGCGTTGGTCCACCTCTGGCCCTTATGCAAGCAGTTATTCGACTTCGCATTGACTATCAGAGTTGTTGGTCGTCTTCCAGAGGGATATCGTGCCCGCTGTCCGGGGCGCCTCCTTACATTTGTGATCATCGCGCCCGGAATCGAAGCGGAACTCACCACTGAGGACAATTCTACTCCATTCAATGGCAAGCCATCCTGGCTTGCATTTCAGCGAGATTTTCTCCTGCTTGTCTTCGTGCTTCCCAAACGCTACCCTGACCAACAAGGTCACCGGATCTCTCCCTAATTGAGAACAGAGGAGGAGGAGATTAGTGTTGTAACGTCCCGTCGATAATGTGGTCATTAGAGTCGGAGCACAACTCGGATTAGGGGAGGATGGGGAAGGAAATCGGCCGTGCCCTTTCAAAGAACCCATCCCGGCATTTGCCTGAAGTGATGTAGGGAAATCATGGAAAGCCTAAATCAGGATAACCGGACGCGGGATTGAACCGTCGTCCTCCTGAATGCGAGTCCAGTGTGCTAACCACTGCGCCACCTCGCTCGGTAATTGAGAACGTTTGGAACATTGTGGCCAGGGCTCGCCATCTATCTCGGGATCTTGGCGACCTAACTTGCCAGTTGGACAGCCTGACACGACATCCCTCACGAGGACATCCAACAACTCTTATCATTCATTCCGATGGCGAATGCCTGATTAACTGTCCGCCCCCGGTAGCTGAGTGGTCGGCGTGACAGAATGTCAATCATAAGGGCCCGGGTTCGATTCCCGGCTGGCCCGGAGATTTTCTCCTCTCAGGGACTGGGTATTGTGTTGTCCTAATCGTCAGGAGGATGGTGAGATGACTAAGGGCTGGAGACGCACAGCGGAGTTCCTGCTGAGCAAACTCCTGCCCGACGACATCGCAGACACAGACACACCACAACACGCAGCACTGAGACGCGAAGTAGACACAGTATACACCACACCAACCGTCACCTGTCCATTTGCGCAGGAAGAAGTGGCGACAGCGATCTCAGAACTCAAAAACAAATAGGCGCCTGGACCGGATGGTATCCACTCTGAGGTACTGAAACAAATTGCACCGCAGATCACCCCGTTTCTCACAACGTTGTTAAACGATGCATTAAGGCTGGGCCGTGTGCCTGCAGTGTGGAAGACCTCGAAGGCGGTTATCATCAAAAAGGCTCCAGACAAAGACCCATCAGACCCCAAGTCATACAGACCAATTTGCCTTATCAATACACTCGGTAAAGTACAAGAAAAACTACTCTGCAAAAGACTACAAGCACACCGAACACTACGGGGACTGACACCACACCAATACGGCTTCAGGGAAGGGAAATCTATAGACGACGCAATTAACAGAGCACTCCAAATAGTACACGACACACCCTCCAAATACACACTTGCAATTATGATAGACATCTCAGGTGCCTTCGACAACCTCTGGTGGCCGGCCTTGTTCAAGAGGCTCAGACACCTGCAGGTACCGGAGTCTCTGTATAATAGTTTCATGGACTACTGCAGAGACAGAACGGTCGTTTGGCAAATGGACAACCAGAAAGTGATTAAATGAATTACAAAAGGCTGTCCACAAGGGTCGATCTGCGGCCCCATCTTCTGGGACATAGTTATAGAACCGCTCCTACAGTTACTAGAGGAGCACATCTTGACAGATGGAGCTGTCGCTTATGCTGATGATCTACTCGTCGTAGTTTCAGCAAATAACCGTGCCCAGCTAGAAGAAAGAGCCAATGGAACACTTAGGACAATAACCCAATGGTGCACAGATAATAAATTAAAGATAGCAGGAAACAAAACAACTTATACATTGCTAAAGGGTATCCTGCACAGGAACCCAATAGTCAAAATCGGGGACACAAACATAAAAAGACTAGCAGTCACACGCTATCTAGGAGTACACATTGATGAACGATTGAACTTCCACGAACACATGCGAATATGCACAAACAAAGCAGAAAAGATACTACACAAACTGGCTAGGCTAAATTCGGAACAATTCAGACTACCCCTGTCAGTGATACGAACATACCATTGCGCTCTCTTCGAGGCAGTACTATGCTTTGCTGCCAGTACGTGGGCCCACAGGTTAAATCTCTCAACCAACAGAACCATTGTACGTCGAGGTCAAAGAAGTGTTCTACTTCGACTAACAGGGGCATTCAACACAACATCAAATGACGCAGTATGTGTCGTCATGGGAATTTTCCCCATAGATATCACCATCAGGTACCGCGCAGCAATGTACTGGCTTAGGATGGGGAGAATAGACCAGGTTCGGCAGATCACTGGTGTACCGATTGAGACAACACGCCAACTCAGAGCATGGCGAGTGGATACCTGGCAGAGCGAGTGGGCCAACAGCGATAAGGGCCGCCGTGTCTACAACTTCTTCCCTGACATCCGGGAAAGACTAAAACTAAAACATATTGATCCCAGCCGCGGTATGGTACATTTCATCACAGGACATGGCCCTTATCCCACGCACCTGTACCGCGTGAGTCTGCAGCAGACTAATAGATCCACATGCGGGGAAGAAGGTTCCCCTGAACATACTGTCTTCTTCTGCGGACAACGCACGAACATAAGACACACAGTACACATAAATCGCCTGAACACACAGAACGAACTACATGCCATAATACGCGACCCGGAAAGGTGGACTGAACTCAACAAACTAACGGACGAAATCTCGAAGATCCAACAAATAGAATACTTGCGCAACAGACCCTACCGAAGGCAAGTCGGTCCAAACAGACATCACGATGCCCAGGGGGATACAGATAGGATTAGCACCACGAGTGATGAAGAAGAAACAGATACAGACCAGGGCACCAACACAGATATTGAAGCGTCCAGCGCGGATGATCCATAGTGTCAACCAAGTCAAATTCAAAGAACAGAGTGGAACAACCGACAAGAGGTGCACAAGTCACACACAATCCTAAAAACAGATTGCACCGTATATATAAATAGTTAACAGCATCTCCATGTCCAATAAGAGCTTAAAGCTAGGTACCTCTTCAAGGGACCTACACCTTCCGTTAAGAGGCAGCGCACAGTCTGTATGGAAGGATCTTAATTGTGGTCCCTCTCTTTTGAGCCCAACCCGACGGATACCTATGGTAGATCGGGGAAAACCACCGCTCAGGCTGTGTTGCTGGCGGGGCCGGAAGGTGCTAACTGCCACACCACGTATCATTGTAAGTCTCATTGGCTCAGTGTGAACTGTTTGTACAACCAACCTACACAGCCTATACCTCAACCTCCACTATACTAAGAACTTCTCATCTGAAGCTTAAAGTTGGGCACCTCCTCAAGGGACCTACGCCCCTCTGGTAAGAGGCGGCGCACGTCCTAGATGGAAGGATCTTAATTGTGGTTCCTCTCTTTTGAGCCCAACCCGACGAATACCTATGGTAGATCGGGGAAAACCACCGTTCAGGTCGTGTTGTCGGCGGGGCCGGGAGGTGCTTGCGCCTGATGTACTCTACTAGGAGCCTTGCAGGCTCAACACAAACCGTTAGCGTCATTACCTTATTACTTTTACCACGAGTACCCTTTCATTAGCAACTTTGAGCCAAGCACAGAATCAGTTACTTCTCTATTGTATATCGTAAATAGTTTAGCAGGCTGGACATGGAGGTCTTAGTCTTAGTTTCTAGCTTTAGCGTACCCTAATCTCTTCTAGTTAAGGTAGTTTTTAGGATGGTAGATGTTAAAAGCATGGTGAGCAACGGCCAGCGTCTTGAGGGTCATTCCAAGACCCGGGCCGCCGCCCACAACCAGGTGACGGGCCATATTATACCTATAACTTCTCTATTCAGTTCTCTTCCTTCCTTCTTTCTAAATATTTAATTTCGTTTTGTTTATTAATATCTTACTTGATTTTGTATTAGTTATAAGTTTTTATAATGCTGCACAAAAAAAAAAAAGATATCAAATGGATCTAAACAGAGCCCGCCTCCACGTGGCGGGACACGGGCAACGGTGTGAGTGGGGACGGGAGCCGGTGTGGTGTTACTTTCAGTCACACCGGACCCCGGACCCAGTCACAGCGGCTAAGTGGCAACGTACGACCCACCATAAGAAATTAGACGGTGGGTCATAAAATATAAGCAGCTAGTGAAAAAAAAAAACAAAAAAAAGTGTCCTAATCGTCATCATTTCCTCCCCATTGACGCGCAAGTCGCCGAAGTGGCGTCAAATCGAAAGACTTGCACCCGGCGAGCGGTCTACCCGACGTGAGGCCCTAGTCACACTTTATTTATTTACGTGTTTAACTACTAGCATAACGGCCAGAGGTGAACCAACGCATTATTGACTTGCTCAGTTTGCCAAAGCTCTTTCTCTTGAATAAATCGTCCAACGTTTTTGAAATTATAATCATTTGTCTGTCTGTGCATGTACGTCACATCTACCGATTTTCGTCCCATTCGGATAATTACTTCGTTTCATCAAGTACGAGTTCATCTGGGATAGAGAGGGACTATCCCTCTCTTCCCTTGTTGTTCGCTGCTAAGCCAAACGCGCCAGCTAGTGCCTGGCCACGTCACTGTATGCTTGTGAAACAGCCTACTGAAATTTTGATAATTTAAACTCATTTACTTGCTGAACGGTATTCAAACCCTCTTGTTCAGAAACATTTAAATGTAATACTCTTGAGTTTGAACATCCTCAATTCTTTAGTTCACACTAAAAATCGATGTTTTAAACGCGTTTTACACCCTCTGAAATCGGAAGATAAAAATTTGAGATTTTAATAGCATATGTATTTCACTATAAAAATATTTTGTGTAAGTTACTGTACAGTTATTTTGCAAGTTATCGATTTTTTTCCAATTTTCATATCCACTGAAACCTGAACCTACGGAATTGAATTATAATAGCACACGTGTTTTGGCAGGAAACATCGTACGGAAGTTACTGTACTACTATGTTCAGCATTTTCAAAGTTATGTAAAAGCCGGTGCATTTTTGTCGAGAATTGAATTAAGGGGTAACTGATTACCTGTAATAAGTTATGACCTTGATATCACAGCACCATATTTGGCTAATAAATGATACAGATATACCCAGTTGTAAGACAATTAATGTAATATTGAAGGGTACAGGAACGAAAAAAATGTGGAATTCAGAGAAAAATTACTACTCAAAGTTCTGTTTAAAAAATGGTACAAGATATACCCGTATTTACTGGAATACAGAATCAAAATTTCAATAACAAGTTTATTAATCGTTCATCTATCAGAGAACAAAATCAGGAAATAGGTATAATCCGACTTGGGAGACTGATTTAAATGTAATGCAACAAGAAGTATGCTTTTCAGGCATACAGTTGGATGTGCTGGCAGTCGCGAAGCGTGTGTTTCGTTTGTCGTTCGTCCTGGAAGCAGCTAAGCCGCCCCAGGAGATTTCTGAGGGACGGTGTGTTGCATTCATTCAGCAACTGACAGTCTGTTAGAGCCTCGTCATATGCAGAGAAACTTCAAGTTATCGTGAGACAAACTTCGATCATATTTGATTCACACTTTATAAAATTGAACTTTGTAGTGAACATCAGACCATTACTTGCCTCATCCGTCCCAGTTTACCGACTGCTCATGTGTCGCTCGTGTTTAAATACCGAGTGGCAAGTGGATCATCAACTTTGCACTTTTAAGGCGTGCTAAACTATCTTTAATACCTCCGGCATGTCGTTGATAGAGGCACAATTTTTAGAACTGTGAACAGGATTTCATCCTGAACTCTGCAAAGTGCTAGAGAAAGGAAACAATTTAGCTGAAATAGTAGTACTTTGTGCGTGTGACACATAGCAGGATTCACGATCTCACAATATAAAGTAATAGGTTTTTTTTCAGCGATGTAAAGCTTGAAATATGGGTGTGTGGAATGCACAGTACAGGTAACTCGTTTATGACTATTTTCAGGTTACCTACCTCAGCAGTTTATATATCCTTGTTGTGATGTGGGTAATAAGTATAAGGACAAAATGAGAATACTAAAACGAAGTCTAAGCACCCCCCCCTCTCTTACCGAGAAATGTATCTACTATCTACTATTCTCGACCTTCAAGGATAGACAACTAGCATTTAATTTGTATCTCAATGATTGATCCTTGTTTATTTAACCATACTTCCCACACACCTAAAGTTCGTTCTGGTGTAACATGACATACACTTTCAATTACAACAAAAAATTACTTGCTCTGACGAATTTTCACCCTGCAGTGGAGTATGCCATGATTTCAAACCTACTGGAGCGTTAAAACTGTGTCCCGAATCAGGATTCGAATATGAGGTCTCTGGCTTTCGTGGGAAAGCTCTCTGCCGAGTTAACTATCCAAGCATGGTTTATGACCCGCCCTCACATACTTCCGCAATACTTCTCTCCCATTTTCCAAGCACGCTAGGTTCAGTTTTATTACTATATCTGCTGTTGTAATAGCGAGAGAGCTTCCAACTGCTCACATGGGGCAGCAGGTTGCCTAACAAGGCAGCGAGTTCGGCGCACGCGGATTAACAGCTGTTGGTCTGACCCAGTAAGCTTTCAAGACGCCTGGGGCATATAGCGATTTATAATGACTTATTTTTCTCCTTTTAATGTTAGACAGAGTTCTTACGCAGGTATGAGGGCTAGATATTTAACGGCCGCATGCCTAAGCCCTACGTACCTGGTGTGGCCGTGGCTGTCTTTCTCCTACTGCAACTGGCATCTAAAGATATGGTCTTGTACTATCAGTTAGTTGTGGAGGGTTGGGGAGACATTCGCACAATGAGATACAAGTTTAAATGGCAAGATCCAAGTATATTCTGGTAAAGAAACACCTTAAATTGTAAGCCGCGCTGTTCACAACTAATAAATCAATAATCGATGTAATCGTTCATTGGCACTTCAGCCATGTAGTTCGTCGAAATGTATTGTCGAAACACTAATCATTCCGTTCAAGTACTTGGAACACAGCCACATGAAATCCAATGTTGAAATTCGTGCCTAAGAATTGAGACGAGTGCCACTGTTCTTTTAAGTAGCGTTGATCTGTCCTGGTCGCGTTACTACGAGGGTAATCCCAAAAGTAAGGTCTCCTATTTTTTTTATAAGTTCATAGACCTGTTTCACTCTACAATGGCTTACATCAGTTTACAGCTTGAACATTTAGCTATTTTTCGATACAATCACCATCCCTGTCGGTGCATTTTTGTAGACGCTGTGACAGTTTTTGTATGCCCATGTCATACCAGCTCGCCGCCATGCTTTTCAGCATGTTATGAACCTCGTCGTAGGAGCTGAATCGCGTTGAGGCCACATGTACTTTTAACCTAGGGAACAGGTGATAATCACTGGGCGCCAAGTCAGGACTATAGGGTGGGTGAGTGATCATGTTCCACTGAAACTGTTGCAGGAGTTTGCCGAGCGATGTGTGGGCGAGCGTTGTCATGGAGAATGTGTACGACCTTGCTCAACATTCCTCTTCTCCGGTTCTGAATTGCCCGTTTGAGTTTTTTCAGAGTCTCACAGTATCTGTCAGCGATAATTGTGACCCCAGCGATTCAGCTCCGATGACGAGGTGAAAGAAGAGATTCATAACTTTCTGAACAACATGGCGGCGAGCTGGTATGACATGGGCATACAAAAGCTGCCACAGCGTCTACAAAAATGCATCAACAGAAAAGGTGATTATGCTGAAAAATAGCTAAATGTTCAAGCTGTAAACTGATGTAAAGCATTGTAGAAATAAACAGGTCTATGTACTTATAAAAAAATAGGAGACCTTACTTTTGGGGTTACCCTCGTAGTTACTTTCACAAGCGGATACGTGTCCAATCGCGACACGCGATTTTATTGGCTTGGCGGTATCGGAACGAAAAGTATCTACGCTCGTGTTATTCGGTCAAACCGATTACATGTCTCTCTCACTTTTAATGTCCACACGGAAAATTGTTTAGTACACTTTACTTGTCCCATAACCGACCCGACGCGCTTGAATGTTGATCTCGCGACGGGGCGCACGATGTCGGAATTATTCTTTAATAAACTACCAACACCGAACCATCAACTCTGATATGAAATATACAACTTCCGTGGGAAGAATTTTAATTACATTGACAAGTTTACTGTAATTTATCTTCTACAGAAGCGGCACCGACACTGCGTGACCACGGAAGTTAAGTCACTATACCTCTACATTCACGCTCCGCGATCCCCAGAGCGGCGACTATCTACACTCCTGGAAATGGAAAAAAGAACACATTGACACCGGTGTGTCAGACCTACCATACTTGCTCCGGACACTGCAAGAGGGCTGTACAAGCAATGATCACACGCACGGCACAGCGGACACACCAGGAACCGCGGTGTTGGCCGTCGAATGGCGCTAGCTGCTCAGCATTTGTGCACCGCCGCCGTCAGTGTCAGCCAGTTTGCCGTGGCATACGGAGCTCCATCGCAGTCTTTAACACTGGTAGCATGCCGCGACAGCGTGGACGTGAACCGTATGTGCAGTTGACGGACTTTGAGCGAGGGCGTATAGTGGGCATGCGGGAGGCCGGGTGGACGTACCGCCGAATTGCTCAACACGTGGGGCGTGAGGTCTCCACAGTACATCGATGTTGTCGCCAGTGGTCGGCGGAAGGTGCACGTGCCCGTCGACCTGGGACCGGACCGCAGCGACGCACGGATGCACGCCAAGACCGTAGGATCCTACGCAGTGCCGTAGGGGACCGCACCGCCACTTCCCAGCAAATTAGGGACACTGTTGCTCCTGGGGTATCGGCGAGGACCATTCGCAACCGTCTCCATGAAGCTGGGCTACGGCCCCGCACACCGTTAGGCCGTCTTCCGCTCACGCCCCAACATCGTGCAGCCCGCCTCCAGTGGTGTCGCGACAGGCGTGAATGGAGGGACGAATGGAGACGTGTCGTCTTCAGCGATGAGAGTCGCTTCTGCCTTGGTGCCAATGATGGTCGTATGCGTGTTTGGCGCCGTGCAGGTGAGCGCCACAATCAGGACTGCATACGACCGAGGCACACAGGGCCAACACCCGGCATCATGGTGTGGGGAGCGATCTCCTACACTGGCCGTACACCACTGGTGATCGTCGAGGGGACACTGAATAGTGCACGGTACATCCAAACCGTCATCGAACCCATCGTTCTACCATTCCTAGACCGGCAAGGGAACTTGCTGTTCCAACAGGACAATGCACGTCCGCATGTATCCCGTGCCACCCAACGTGCTCTAGAAGGTGTAAGTCAACTACCCTGGCCAGCAAGATCTCCGGATCTGTCCCCCTTTGAGCATGTTTGGGACTGGATGAAGCGTCGTCTCACGCGGTCTGCACGTCCAGGACGAACGCTGGTCCAACTGAGGCGCCAGGTGGAAGTGGCATGGCAAGCCGTTCCACAGGACTACATCCAGCATCTCTACGATCGTCTCCATGGGAGAATAGCAGCCTGCATTGCTGCGAAAGGTGGATATACACTGTACTAGTGCCGACATTGTGCATGCTCTGTTGCCTGTGTCTATGTGCCTGTGGTTCTGTCAGTGTGATCATGTGATGTATCTGACCCCAGGAATGTGTCAATAAAGTTTCCCCTTCCTGGGACAATGAATTCACGGTGTTCTTATTTCAATTTCCAGGAGTGTATATCCGCATGTGGCTTAAGCAGCGTTACTACAGTATGCGTACAAACTGACTACACTGTCAGTGGGCTGGGGGCGGCTTTCCACAGTCGTCCACCACAACTGTAGGCTAGTATTTTGATAATAGATATTCATTTTCACAAAAAAAAAAAAAGACTGAAGCACCCACATGACGTGACCGGATTTCATTGTAACTTAGCTCACATCAGCACCGTCGGTGGGTATCTGAATGATCAGAGTTGCAATTCTGTGACAGCTAGATCGGCCACCAGGGTCCGTTAGTGTATAGTATATAGTTTTGTTACCTACTGTGGTATATATCGCGCGTGAACAGTGTCAGATGTTGTGATTCGCAGCTGAGCAGCCGGCCAGAGCGGACGCCTGCTCCCTGCGCCTGGCGTAGCCGCCCGAGGGCACTTGTGTCGCAAATAAGCTGAAACCGGCGTAGCTGCCAGAGGACGCTATTCGGAGCGTCGCGAAAAACCCCACGCCGTTGAACGCTTCCCAGCTCTAAGCGGCAAGAGCTCCGGCTCAACTTCCCGCAAGCCCGGTTGCAAAGTCCCAACGCAAGTCTCCCGTTCTTTGATAGGTCGTAGGAACCTCTTTCTATGGTAGACACACAAAAATATTGTATTCTTACGGAAAAGAGCAAGATGTAAGAGACAGGCGAAATACCCTCAGACTTCAAAAAGAATATAATAATTCCAATCCCAAAGAAAGTAGGTGTTGATAGATGTGAAAATTACCGAACTATCAGTTTAATAAGTCACGGCTGCAAAATACTAACGCGAATTCTTTACAGACGAATGGAAAAACTGGTAGAAGCCCACCTCGGGGAAGTTCAGTTTGGATTCCGTAAAAATGTTGGAACACGTCAGGCAATACTGACCCTATGACTTATCTTAGAAGAAAGATTAAGGAAAGGCAAACCTACGTTTCTAGCATTTGTAGACTTAGAGAAAGCTTTTGACAATGTTGACTGGAAAACTCTCTTTCAAATTCTGAAGGTGGCAGGGGTAAAATACAGGGGGCGAAAGTCTGTTTACAATTTGTACAGAAAGCACATGGCGTTTATAAGAGTCGAGGGGCATGAAAGGGAAGCAGTGGTTGGGAAGGGAGTGAGGCAGGGTTGTAACATATCCCCGATGTTATTCAATCTATATATTGAGCAAGCAGTAAAGGAAACAAAAGAAAAGTTCGGAGTAGGTATTAAAATCCATGGAGACGAAATAAAACCTTTGAGGTTCGCCGATGACATTGTAATACTGTCAGAGACAGCAAAGGACTTGGAAGAGCAGTTGAACGGAATGGACAGTGTCTTGAAAAGAGGGTATAAGATGAACATCAACAAAAGCAAAACGAGGATAACGGAATGTTGTCGAATTAAGTCGGGTGATGCTGAGGGAATTAGATTAGGAAATGAGACACTTAAGGAGTTTTGTTATTTTGGGAGCAAAATAACTGATGATGGTCAAAGTAGAGATGATATAAAAAGTAGACTGGCAATGGCAAGGAAAGCGTTGCTGAAGAAGAGAAATTTGTTAACATCGACTACAGATTTAAGTGTCAGGAAGTAGTTTCTGAAAGTATTTGTATGGAGTGTAGCCATGTATGGAAGTGAAACATGAACGATAAATAGTTTGGACAAGAAGAGAATAGAAGCTTTCGAAATGTGGTGCTACAGAAGAATGCTGAAGATTAGATGGGTAGATCACATAACTAATGAGGACGTATTGAATAGAATTGGGGAGAAGAAGAGCTTTTGGCACAACTTGACTAGAATAAGGGATCGGTTGGTAGGACACGTTCTGAGACATCGAGGGATCACCAATTTAGTATTGGAGGGCAGCGTGGAGGGTAAAAATCGTAGAGGGAGACCAAGAGATGAATACACTAAGCAGATTCAGAAGGATGTAGGCTGCAATAGGTACTGGAATATGAAGAAGCTTGCACAGGATAGAGTAGCATGGAGAGCTGCATCAAAGCAGTCTCAGGACTGAAGACCACAACAACAACAACGAAAAAGCAAAAACTGTCGTTTTCGGAAGAAGCAAAATTGTCGTACACCTCACAAACTATCCCAAATAAAGTATCCTTATGCAGTAGAGATGGTCGATCTTCCCTGCAGACCCTCTCCAGTGACACGCAGCAAAGCTGCAGCACAAGGGTCGGGGATGCCGATTGTTCCCGTCGACATCGCCGTCCCTCTAGCCGTCCACCAGCAGGAGATGACTCGGATCGAAGAAGCCCTCACTACCGGCCATCAGATCATCGACCAGTCATAGGCGGAGGCGACAACACGAAAACAGGAACACCAACAACACATTAACACAATACCAGCTAACACACTGAACTGCCTCCACTATCGCCGCTGCGGGCCCCCAAATCAGAGGAACTGATTCTGGATACAGCAGAGGAACAGGAAAACAACAACAACGAACATTGGAAACTGGCAGGTTCACTTCGTAAACAGAAACAGCACACACAAACGTGAGAGCCCACAAGCTCATAAGGCAATCGCCGAGTGCTTTTGCCAACATCGCCGACACCGGTTCCATGCACAGGCAACACAAGGGACCCTACAAAGAAGCCTGCAGCAGCCAACACACACACACATACAGCTTTTCACACGCAGCTACGCAGAAGACCACAATAACATAGACTGGCTTCCAACCAGTCATAATATGGAAACTATGCTTGTCTCAGCAAGCTAAACGGATCGTTTGTAGAGAAGCACTCCCCCAGCACATACCTCACACAACTTTCCGGGGACCACGCATCGCAGTATGTGGGAAACAAAACAGATTACACGAACCTCCTCAGCTAGTCAAATTGTGCAATACCCAGATTTGTTGGGTGCTGATGGGAATATGTGGGCAGGCATACTCATCGTGAAAGTCCCAGTCAACCAAATCTGCCCACCACAAGGAAGGATCGCTATATTTTGCAGCAATCACAACTTCACCCCCACATCTGCGCCTCCCATCCGTGAACAAGTAGTGGACACCCTCCAACGTTCTGTGTCACCCCGCACCAATGGACAGAGACTAGCAGCTGCCGGATTAGGGAATCACCGGCCCATGCTTAGGCTCCCGTTAACACCACAAAACGAAAAATTGCGTTTGGAATGGTGCCATGACTAGAAAGTACGGACTCCTCATGAATGGTGTCTTCTTCTGTTCAGCAATGAATCACGGTTCTGCACTATCCCATATTATCATCGTTGGCGGATACGGCGGCAATCTGGGGAGAGATCCCATTATTCCACTGTTTGTGTTGGGAACCATCGATTACGACCTCAGGTCAGTCGTGACTGAGAGAACAGTAACGGGATGTCACAGACGTCCTGCGTCCTCTAGTTTTAGCTCTAATAAGCCAGTATCGTGGTGCCATTTTTCAACACAACTATTCTCGTCCAGACGTGGTGCTTTTTTAAGTATTGTCTGCATGATGTTGAGGTACTTCAGTGACCATCAAGATCCCCATGTCAGTCCCATTTAGAACACGTGTGGTACCAGCTCAGGTGTCAACTCCGTCCCAGTGTCGTTATCAGAATGCAGCATACCAAGAGCCAGCTATGACAGTTGTGGGGCACCTTGCCTCAGGAGATGATACAACAGCTCTGTGACACCCAACTGACCCGAATAAATGTGTGTATCCCAGACAGAGGGGTGTAACGTCATACTGATAAGAGGGTAACGTCATATTGATAAGAGAGCTCAACTACGAAGTTCTTTTGTAAATTTGATTCGATTTTGTAATCACAGAGCCGGCCGCTGTAGCCGAGCAGTTGTAGGCGCTTCAGTCCGGAACCGCGCTGCTGCTACGTTCGCAGGTTCGAATCCTGCCTCGGGCATGGATGTGTGTGATGTCCTTAAGTTAGTTAGGTTTTAGTAGTTCTAAGTCTAGGGGACTGATGGTCTCAGATGTTAAGTCCCATAGTGCTTAGAGCCATTTGAACCATTTTTGAAATCACAGAAATAACATCAGAGACCCTCTCAGTCCATGAAGTTTTATTTCTTTTCCTCCTCTCATTCTGTGTATTCCATATTTGTTATTGTTTGGCAATGCATTTGCCTAAAAACAGTACAAATACAATTCAAGGAGGACTTTCCAGAAATACGCTTTGTCGGCGATCCGGAATTTCATATTTAGCACATGATTTCCTTTACTTACGTCTATGGTCACAAATTTTTTGTCGTCAGATTACCGGTTTCTGTCTATAATGACCATCTTCAGATCTGTTTTATAAAAGCATGTCCCAATATACTGGAGTCATAGTGACATCGTCAAATGTTAAACACAAAGCCAGCACCAGCACCGTCAAACATGTATAAATAACAGCGTATGCAAGAGTCATCTTGTGAGCAAACAACGCTTTAATAAAATCAAGGAGATAACATAGAGCTACCAAACTACGGCTCCAGTATATTGGGATATGTTTTTGTAAAACAGATCTGAAGATGGTCATCATAGACCGAAACCAGTAGCCTGATGACAAGAAATTAGTGACGACAGACGTAAAGTAAGGGAAATTTATTCTATATTCGGGTCACTATTTTATTCCCGACCATGTTGCATCTTGTAGCACATGATTTTTGAGGAAGGTGTGACTGCAAACAGGGAAAAGAGTTACGTTATCGTCTTTCTGTGCTCCAGAGCCAGAGAATGCTATTAAAATGGCATATAGTTAGATTAGTAAAAGTAGGCACTTTGCCAATTTGGAAGATAAAAATTAGGAATCTCAGGCATACCGGAAATTAATGTTGCTGTCGTGGCCTGCAGACTGCTTTTATCCAATTCTCTACGATAGTCTACCCCATGCTAATGTCTTCACGTCTGCGTACGTACATCTACATCTATTAGCGCTGCTTACTGTGTTACAGCTTTGGTCTTCCTCTACAATTTTTATCCCGCACTCTCCCCTCCATTACCCAATGAGCTATTGCTTCATGCCTCCGAATGTGTCCAATCAACCTATCACTTATTTTGTGTCAAGTTTTGCCATAAACATATTTTCCCCTATTCAGTTTAGTACACCGTCATTAGTTATTCGACCTCTCTGAAGTACTCTACGCTAGGTTCAGTGCGGACAAGCTACCACACATGTAGACAATAAGCAACAGATTTATCAATGACGATATAGATTAATTCTCCGTCTTAGAGCATAAATTCACAAGAACATAAAAATAGTTTATCAGTAGAAACCTCTAATTTGCGAAACACTTCCGATAGTGTACGTCAGAGTTTAATTGTTCGTCTAGATGGGCTAAGTCACAAACTATACGATAGAGTCGAAGTCTTAAGGACGACACGGTGAGACGACATACCAAAGTCCGAGAAGCCCGAGCATCAAGAGGCTAAATCTCAGCACAGACAGGGTGCCGAATGCTGGCAGCTCTAGATAATTCCGGAAGGCAGCGATCCCAGGTTGGCTGGCTGGCTGCAAATGCCGAATACGAGCCAGGCGATGGCTTAAATATCAGCGGGCGCATGAATTGCTCGCGAACTATTTGCAACCACGTGAAATAGCAGAAGCAAATACGTTAGTAGTAGCTGTGCTTCCTATCTGTGCCGTTGTCGGCGTGGTGATCGCTCGAAGTCGCAACGGTGGAGTCCGGAGTTGTTCTCAGTCATATGGCGAGTTACTGTTATTGCCATATACGAGGAAGAAAGCATGTCTGCCATATACCCCTTTCAATCTACACGCTTCTTCTTGATCTTCAGTTCTCGTAGCTGTGGTGAGCCTCTGCCTGTCTTCCATTTGGGCCGTGATACAAGGAAGATCAGCACCAAGAGCCCCTATACACTCAGTATCGAGTAAAATGTGTTTTGAGAAGACTATACGGCGTGATACGAAAGTAAGTTCCGATCGGTCGCGAAATGGACACTACAGAGAAAACCCGATGAAGCTTTGCACAGACGTGTTGGGCAGTGTCTCTAGTATGACCGTCGATACGATGTCTCCCGCCAAGTAGGAGGGCCCACTGATTCGCCCTAATCAATGCAGCCCACCCAACACAACTGCCACGCACTTCCTTCTTCATTCTCAGCCGTACTCTACAGGGGCAGTGAAGATGCTCCTGCAGCCTTTTCGCTGGGAAGTGTTCGATCACCCACAACACGGTCCTAATTGGCTCGTCCTGAGTATCTTCTCTGTTCACATGAAACGCTGGATACGAAAACAACACTAGGGCGCAGGCTACGCGCTATAGACCAGCGTAGAGAATTATCGGAAAGCACAGGCGGCTTCCTTCTATGACGATGGTGTTGGAAATTTGGCATAACGCTCGGACAAATGTCTAAGTCGAAGCAGCGACTATGTAGAGAACTATCTGGAAAGTGTAGCTAACTCTTGCAAATAAAATGTTTCTGTTTTTCACTGTGGTTTCCATTTAGCGACCGATCGGAACTTACTTTCTGGACAACCCTCGTACATTGATTAGTTGCGTGGCTGTTGCCCCTGCGCTCTCTGGCATAGGCAACCCGTGGCGCAGTATTTTCCTGTTGCTGGGCTATATGCCCCACTCTCCATGTGAACTGTGCAACACAATTAAAAGACCAAGTTTTCGAAAGCCCGTAATTGTCTACAGTTACGACGCGTAAGTTTGAACTTGTGGCTCAAAGCTGCCTGCAAACTTTCTCTGTAGTGGTGCAAAAGAGTGGCGCCCTGCGAATTCACCCTCGGGCTGGGCAACGCTTCGAACAGCAAGGTTTGCATATGCGACGAAAAAGCGCAGAGCTCAGAAAGTCATACGAGGTGCAAGGTGCTTTAATTACGTCACACTGACACCAAATTTCGCTAGAATTTTGCCCAATGTCACACGGTGGGAAGTTCGTCATCCCTTCTTTTGACACCTCTGCAATGGAAGTCAGATCCGCGACGCTAACCACTGAAATCTCGCGGTTTTCTTATGGCTGGCTGAGGAAAGCACTTAAAGACAGTCGCTCAGAATAGACACGAAAATGCCTCAAGAGGTGGCACAAGGAGTAGCAACGAAAACCGCCTCTGATGGGGCGTCGGTTCGCAAACTTCCCGCGGTCGGAAACGACAGTTTACAATTCAAAGAGCAACAGGACGAAGTTCTTGACAAAGTTCTACGCTGTTGACACTTCCCAGAGGATTCAGTCCTTCTGTAAGGACATCGTCGGACTGTAAGCCCATTTAACGTGATCACACATCTTTTGGAGTGTAGCGCGACCGCCGTTTTAGCTGTGTTGTAGGGACGGTTTAAAATCGTTCGACGAAATATGAACGTAATTACAGAACGTATATACAGCCACTTCGGTTGGACAAAATTTTGTCCATTGACCAAGCTTTCGATTGCACTAGGGCAATCTTCATCAGAATAAAAAGTTACATGGAATACATGGAATCACACGATGGTTTGAAACCTCTGTACAAAAGTGCTCTCGTCAAACAGAAATGTCATAGGAATAAAAACTAAAATGTAAAAGAATAACATTTTAGTTTTTATTCAGACCTGCCGCCGCGAAAGACTCCGAGGACACAAATGAAAACTTACTCAGCGCAGAAGCGAGTGGACTCCTCGCTAAGATACAAGAAAAAGACTTTCTGTGTCGCCAGCCAACAATTTAATTACTCCTTCCCTTTGCAAGTCGCGAGCGTACCCGATAATCAGCTCTTCCAATTGTGACCATCGGTAGGCCCGCTCGCTAGAACTAACTAATTTTAATACCATGCTGTTGTGACGGCGGATAGCCATTTCCTCGCCCCTGCACAAAGACTTCCGTAGCGGCGGGCGAGGGATTAAAGGGGAGAAAGCAGAGAGCGGCGTTCGGCGTCGCGACGTCATTGGTCAATACCGGCGCAGCGGTGACGCGCGATTGGGCGGACGCCGGCCGCGGCGCATGCGTCGTCAACGCTGGCTGCTTCGAAGGGGGAGGTGGGGGAAGGGACGCTGGTAGGAGCCTAGCGGAAAGCGGGGCTCGGGGGGGGGGGGGGGGAGCCGTTACAAGGACAGCGGCGGCAGTAATAACCGTAATATCTGTGGCGACCCGGCCGCGCAGATAACATCTGCGGCCGGGCGCGTGTATTACTGTAGATCGTCGTCTGCCTGGGACAAGCGTGGGGTCAGACCTCCCGTGCCGTGCCCCCCACCTCTGCCCCCTACACCGCCCCTACACGAGGCGCAACCTTTCGGCCAGAACAAACACTACCACGTACCCTTCTGACGAGGCAGTTTTCCCATTAGCACGAAATAAGCACATCCAACAAAAACATTAGTCACGCCTAGAAGACCTCACGCCATTACCGTCTAACACCGCCTGTAGTCTTAATGACCTCAATTCCGTGGGTAAGTATTTTCACGTAAGACAATTCCAGCTGAAGCTACTTATTGATGATCAGATCTACATTCAAGCTGTGCGAGCCACTGTGAAGTGCATGACGGAAGCACTTCCCTGTTAACCATTCATTAGCGCTTCTGCCCGTTTTCTTCGCTTGTGGAGCATGGGAAGAATACTTAAACACCCCTGTGTGCGCTGTAATTACTCTAATCTTGTCCTTGCGATCCCTACGGGAGCGTTACATAGTGCGTCATACACTTCTAGATTCATCACTGGTTAGTGAAGCTTTGAAACTAAAATTTCTGAGGATAAAGTTTCCGTCTATCTTCAGCCTTCTTCCACTTTAGTTTCTTCAGCATCATGCTGCCTCTCCCAATGGTCAAATAAACCTGAGACCGTTTCTGCTGCCGTATTTGTATACGTTCTATATCGCTTGATAGGGCTATCTGGTATGTAACTCGTATACCACCAGCGCAGTGCTTAAATGAGTTCCTTCTTAGACGTTTAAGAGGTGCTAACTTTAATTCGTGATGAAATTAGGTTATTATTCTGCTAGCATTAAACATATGATACCTTGCCGCGCTTGTCCCGAAACCACTGGACGTGCTTCGTGCAATTACTGCATCTTACAACTATATTCTACCGATTACGAAGTTAAAGTAATCTTGTAATTGAGAACTATAGCTATTACTTTTGTGGCTGTTGTGTGAAAAAAGAAACAAAAAGAAAAATATTCTATCGCGTGGGGGACCCGGGTTCGACTCTCGGTGCTGCTAGCGGTTTTGTCCTGGGTGGAAGACTTGAACGGGGCGCACTCAGCGTCTTGATGCCAAATGACGAGCTAATTGACGAAGCAGTAGCGGCTCCAGGTC
Source organism: Schistocerca serialis cubense (assembly GCF_023864345.2). NCBI lineage: Eukaryota > Metazoa > Arthropoda > Insecta > Orthoptera > Acrididae > Schistocerca > Schistocerca serialis. The sequence continues at coordinate 9,952,830 of NC_064646.1, forward strand.
AGTCGGTCACGAAAACTGACAGCGGTCTGGAGAGCCGTATGCTGAGCGCACGGCCCCCCATACCGCATCTAATGGCGCACCTGGCGGAAGGTGACACGGCTGTCAGTCGGTACCGATAGACCCGCCAAGGACTCTGGACGGAGTTTGTGTCTCTTTAGTAATTTACTAACGCACCGACATTGCCACCTGCTTTACGTATCACTAAGCCTAGGTGATTGTTCCATTTCATATCGCTGCAAAATATTAGGCTCGCTTATTTGTAAGAGCTGACTAATTCTAGCTATGACATGTTGATATTGTGGTCAAAGGATAACACGATTCTTCTTTTTGTGGACAATTTTGCATTTATGAACGTTAAAAGCAAGTTTTTGGTCTTTGCACTACACTGAAATCAGAACCGACTGAATTGAATATCTGTGCAGATTTTTTCAGGCAGTAATTCATTACATATAACCGCATCATCAGCGAAAATTCTGAGGTCACTATTAATGTTTTCTGATAGGTTATCAATATACAACACGAACATTAAGGGTCCCAAAACAGTTCCTTGGGCTCACCCGAAGTTAATTGTACTTCTGACAATGACTTTTCATCCAAGATAACATACAATGTCCACAATATAAAGTAATCCTCAGATGAATGCAAAATTACGCTTGACACGCCACACGATCGAACCTTCAATAACAAGCGTACGTATGATACTGAGTCAAACGCTTTAATAAGGTCAAGATGATACCATAGAGCTACCAAACTGCGGCCATGTTAATTGCTGCGATCAACCCGCTGTTTCAGATAACCCCAGACATTTTCTGTGGGATTAAAATCGGGTGATTTATCGTACCATTTAAGGTGCAATAGGCTGCCTCAGTGTTGGTCAGAACAGGAACATATGCGAACACGGCTGTTGACATCTTACTCATAATGAAGAGGTAGAAGAGAGGGCAACACTTGGACATCAAACATGTACAAATCACATCATAAGAAAGCTCATCGGACAACAAATTAGTCATCCCTAGAGAAATCATTACAATCATCATTAAGATCGTGTAATTACGCCCCTAAACTTGATAACCGCATGGATTCTGTTAGGAAGTGAGTAGACAAGGTACGTCGTATTCAAGTTATGCCCCTCACTAAGGATGTGATAGCGCAGTTCCACCAAACTGCGGGGATACTAATGTCGGCGATCTACCCGGTGTTCCAACACATCAAAAATGGTTCAAATGGCTCTGAGCACTATGAGACTTAATATCTGAGGTCATCAGTCCCCTAGAACTTAGAGCTACTTAAACCTAAGGACATCACACACATCCATGCCCGAGGCAGGATTCGAACCTGCGACCCTAGCGGTTGCGCGGTTCCAGACTGAAGCGCCTAGAACCGCTCGGCCACACCGGCCGGCTCCAACATATCCCACAGATTTTCTACTTGATTCAAGTCAGGTGAGTTTGTAGGCTAATCGAGATGTAATTGAATGGGGGAGTGTTCAGAAAACAAATCACATATTCTTCCAGTCCGATGAACTTCCATTGTTGTCGTCTTGAAAAATTGATGTATCAATAACATACTCAACGTACCGATGTTGACTGAAAGGCAACACCTGATCATTCAGAATGTTTAAATAAAAGTGCTCGTTCATGTTAATGGTCACCTCAGTCAGCGGACCCAATTCATGATAAGAAAAGCACCCCAGGAACATCACGCCTAATTTTGCACACATTCAGGACAAAATACTTCATTTGACTTTCGGTGCACTGGACGACGTGTGCCATTTGAATACAACCAAACACGTGATTCGTCAGACCTCATTACGTTCCGCTCGTCAGCTACTGCCCACGTTCGATGATTTCTAGAAGACGCGCATCTTTGTGTACCTGTGTGAGCAATGGCCCCTTGCCAAGTGACCGACTCCTAATGTTCATTGCATGCAGTGCCCGTCGCAATGTTGTGCCGCTATAAGGTTGGGATGGATCTTCATTCACTGACTGCGGCAGTTCCTGTCGGGTTTAGAAGTGATTTTGATTCACAAGCCGTGAAACGCATCTCTGGTTCTTCTCTCAAGATCTTTCTCCGACCACAATTCTGACGTCGTGTTTCGTGGCCTCTGGTGTTCCAGCAATGCTTGCACTGCGGAACACCGACAAATCCAGCGACTTCAAACACCGTATGGCCATGGGCATGGACAAACACGACTCCCCTTTTTTTTGCCACTCTGTCACATCCTTAAGTTTAGCAGGTGTAGGTACAATGTCCGCTTGAAACGTAAATTAGAATTATATACACTCCTGGAAATGGAAAAAAGAACACATTGACACCGGTGTGTCAGACCCACCATACTTGCTCCGGACACTGCGAGAGGGCTGTACAAGCAATGATCACACGCACGGCACAGCGGACACACCAGGAACCGCGGTGTTGGCCGTCGAATGGCGCTAGCTGCGCAGCATTTGTGCACCGCCGCCGTCAGTGTCAGCCAGTTTGCCGTGGCATACGGAGCTCCATCGCAGTCTTTAACACTGGTAGCATGCCGCGACAGCGTGGACGTGAACCGTATGTGCAGTTGACGGACTTTGAGCGAGGGCGTATAGTGGGCATGCGGGAGGCCGGGTGGACGTACCGCCGAATTGCTCAACACGTGCGGCGTGAGGTCTCCACAGTACATCGATGTTGTCGCCAGTAGTCGGCGGAAGGTGCACGTGCCCGTCGACCTGGGACCGGACCGCAGCGACGCACGGATGCACGCCAAGACCGTAGGATCCTACGCAGTGCCGTAGGGGACCGCACCGCCACTTCCCAGCAAATTAGGGACACCGTTGCTCCTCGGGTATAGGCGAGGTCCATTCGCAACCGTCTCCATGAAGCTGGGCTACGGTCCCGCACACCGTTAGGCCGTCTTCCGCTCACGCCCCAACATCGTGCAGCCCGCCTCCAGTGGTGTCGCGACAGGCGTGAATGGAGGGACGAATGGAGACGTGTCGTCTTCAGCGATGAGAGTCGCTTCTGCCTTGGTGCCAATGATGGTCGTATGCGTGTTTGGCGCCGTGCAGGTGAGCGCCACAATCAGGACTGCATACGACCGAGGCACACAGGGCCAACACCCGGCATCATGGTGTGGGGAGCGATCTCCTACACTGGCCGTACACCACTGGTGATCGTCGAGGGGACACTGAATAGTGCACGGTACATCCAAACCGTCATCGAACCCATCGTTCTACCATTCCTAGACCGGCAAGGGAACTTGCTGTTCCAACAGGACAATGCACGTCCGCATGTATCCCGTGCCACCCAACGTGCTCTAGAAGGTGTAAGTCAACTACCCTGGCCACCAAGATCTCCGGATCTGTCCCCCATTGAGCACGTTTGGGACTGGATGAAGCGTCGTCTCACGCGGTCTGCACGTCCAGCACGAACGCTGGTCCAACTGAGGCGCCAGGTGGAAATGGCATGGCAAGCCGTTCCACAGGACTACATCCAGCATCTCTACGATCGTCTCCATGGGAGAATAGCAGCCTGCATTGCTGCGAAAGGTGGATATACACTGTACTAGTGCCGACATTGTGCATGCTCTGTTGCCTGTGTCTAAGTGCCTGTGGTTCTGTCAGTGTGATCATGTGATGTATCTGACCCCAGGAATGTGTCAATAAAGTTTCCCCTTCCTGGGACAATGAATTCACGGTGTTCTTATTTCAATTTCCAGGAGTGTATTAATACCTTCAGCTGCTGACAGGCGTTGATATATATCAACGGGGACAGGTGAAAATGTGTCCCCGACCGGGACTCGAACCCAGGATCTGCTGCTTACATGGCAGACGTTCTATCCACCTTAGGCACCGAGGGCACGGAGGATGGTGCGACTGCAGGGACTATCTCGCGCACGCCTCCCGCGAGACCCACATTCTCGCCTTATATGTCCACACACTACATTCGTAGTGTCCCTACCCAACGCACTCATTACTCGTGGAAGACATTCTTACCAAGTGCCGTAAGAGTTCGGGTAATATGTGTGCATCCGCACAGAAGAAGAAGGTCATCGCCGGTATTACCAGAACTACAGGGTGTTACAAAAAGGTACGGCCCAACTTTCAGGAAACATTCCTCACACACAAAGAAAGAAAATATGTTATGTGGACATGTGTCCGGAAACGCTTACTTTCCATGTTAGAGCTCATTTTATTACATCTCTTCAAATCACATTAATCATGGGATGGAAACACACAGCAACAGAACGTACCAGCGTGACTTCAAACACTTTGTTACAGGAAATGTTCAAAATGTCCTCCATTAGCGAGGATACATGCATCCACCCTCCGTCGCATGGAATTCCTGAAGCGCTGATGCAGCCCTGGAGAGTGGCGTATTCTATCACATCCGTCCACAATACGAGCACAAAGAGTCTCTACATTTGGTACCGGGGTTGCGTAGACAAGAGCTTTCAAATGCCCCCATAAATGAAAGTCAAGAGGGTTGAGGTCAGGAGAGCGTGGAGGCCGTGGAATTGGTCGGCCTCTACCAATCCATCGGTCACCGAATCTGTTGTTGAGAAGCGTACGATCACTTCGACTGAAATGTGCAGGAGCTCCATCGTGCACGAACCACATGTTGTGTCGTACTTGTAAAGGCACATGTTCTAGCAGCACAGGTAGAGTATCCCGTATGAAATCATGATAACGTGCGTAGGTGAAGAACATACTGACGAAACTAAAATCAGCTCTAACATGGAAATTAAGCGTTTCCGGACACATGTCCACATAACATCTTTTCTTTATTTGTGTGTGAGGAATGTTTCCTGAAAGTTTGGCTGTACCTTTTTGTAAGACCCTGTATATACTTCTATGGATATGGTGTCAGTTCTTTCGGACATATCTGAAAGAACAGACACCATACCCATATAAATTTATGAAACATAAATGTCTCAGTGATCGCTACTTCCTTATACTCACGTAGACACAGTTCAAATGGCTCTGAGCACTATGCGACTTAACTTGTGAGGTCATCAGTCGCCTAGAACTTAGAACTAATTAAACCTAACTAACCTAAGGACATCACACACATCCATGCCAGAGGCAGGATTCGAACCTGCGACCGGAGCGGTCGCTTGGCTCCAGACTGTAGCGCCTAGAACCGCACAGCCACTCCGGCCGGCACGTACACACAGTACGTGCGCGGCTGAGCGTGTGACACGATCGCAGCGGCATTTGTAAAAGCTTAACGATTCATGTATGTGTGCGAACTGGGGTGATCATTTCTTTTCTGTTGAGCTTAGTTAATATTCATGGTAATATGAACGAGTGAGCTCAAGTTATGGTACAAAAAACATCCTCAAAAAGTACAGAACCACCTGCGTCCCGATCAACACCACCCACAAGATTTGCGTTAAGCGCTCCACTGGACCGTAGGTTCATTCTACAGTCAATTTCGCGACCCGTCGAACCACACTTCACGCTCACCCAGTGTCAAATTTTTGTATTGCTTCGCCCATTGAAGAAGTGCAGCTTTCTTTGCACCGCTGTGGGCAATGGCTTTTTTCGAGGCAGAAGACTCCAAATGGCCATTACATTCGCGCTGTGGTCTTATTAACGTTAGCTCTTTTCTGCCATTCTGTTACGTCTAGACGTCGACCCACCTGAGTGTGCTGTTTCCTTAGAGACCAGGGCTGTGTTTACGAGCAGGCTATATGGGCCGCATTACAAAGGGGCCAAAAACTCTAAATAAAGCAAGTCTTCTGTAATAATGTGGTGTGACACCTCATAACAGTAAAATAGGTAGACTTTATCATGGACTGATACAGCTGAATTTTTCAGTAGATCAGATGGAATGAACAATCGCGTGGAATTTCAGTTGGCAAATCTTCTAAGACATTTAAAAAAATAAAAATGTCAGTATGATAACCGAGTTTTTACGTACTTGACTACATCCAAAGAAAGTCAGACATTGTTTTCCTAATATCGAAATCACTCTAAGGATGTAACTAACAGTTAACAACCCATACATCAGCGGTAAAACGTCATCTTTAAAACTGAAGTTGATCAAAAATAGCTTTGAATCTCATGTCAGAAGACAAGCTAAATGTTTTGGCTCATAAGGAGGCCTACAGACATGGCCAACAGATTTTGGCGCCGGTGCTGTCATCTTTTCGTTCTCCACAGCTATTTTTGTGTTGCGGTAAAGATAAATATTTTCTACGGCGTTCACTTCGATATACTTCCTCAAGTCACTTAAGACATACTTTGAAAGAATTCCACATGAGACAACAGTTTGAAGCATGCTCTTTCTTATCTAATTGATACAACGCGTCGTCCACACTTCACTTAAAGATTCGGTTGTGCCTAAACAGAAGTTAGGGATGGTCCCTAATAGCGGATAGCAATCGGCTGCACTGTTTTATTGCAGATGCCATCTTTTCACTGTTGGAGAGAAAACACGTTAGTCCAGTGATGGTTTGGGCGTACTGCAGAGCCGCAACAATGGAAGTGGCTGCAGATGGTTTCAAAAAATACTGGATCTGTCCTTCTGACTACCTGGTTCCTTCATCTATGCAGTTTACTCCTCAGCAATCTGCAGCAAATGCGGATAAGGTCTCAGAAGCCACAGCAGGGCCATTCTCGACTGCTGTTCAAAGAAAACAGGAAGCAATGGTTTCTGTTCTTGAAAGTAGCCCACCTCCCGTATTCCCGCCATCAAACCCAACACCAAGAGCAGGTAAAGCAGTAGTATTTACGTAATCTGCTCTCAAAAAGTCTTTAGAGCAGCTCCTTGCTAAAGGGAGAAAGAAAACAAGTACAAAACATACTCCAGGAGTTATAAACATGGCTGTTACTCACCAACCGTACACTGGTTTCAACATAGGATTATACAGCTAACCGGTTGCAAATAAGTGTTACGTGCATTTCGACACCTACCAAGCATGTCTTCATCAGAATGAAATTTTGATAACTCGCAAAATTACATTGTTAAAATGCAGTTGTCAGAATTTAGAGCAGCTATGCTCTTCCGATGTTGTTCCTAGCTAGGTACACGTATCGAAGGCCGGAGCGTTTTATTTAAATTTTGACTTTACAACAGCTGCTGTAAATTCCGACCACCGTTTTTTAGCAATGTAACTTAATGATTTATCAAAATTTCATTCTGATGACGACACCCTTAGTAGGTGTCGAAACCTAGGTCAGTGCACCTAACAGTTATTTGCAACCGGTTTGCTGTATGATCTTATGTTGTTACTCCAGGAGCTTCATCTGATCCATCTGATAGGCCTTCAGCATTTAGAGGGTACCAAAAGGAAGCTCTTCGTAAGAGAGCACCAGAGACTCACGAAGCAGCAGGATCATGGTGAGAAAGATTCCGATTCGAGCGTTGATAAAACCATGTTGAAAGATCCATCACGTGGATGTGAAAAGGACGAGGAGTTAATTCACTGCGACCAATACCTCTTAAGAGCAAAAGACTGAGTGCATCGATTGCTTTCTCTGATTTTATGAGCTTTGTACAGCTGTCGACGATGATAATTGCAAAGTTTTTAAACGTAACTTCTGTATCAAGAAGCACAAAGACCGAGCAGTCTTAATTCACCAAATTTATTTACAACCCGTAATTAGAAAACCCGAAATTAGGAACCACATTTTCCGGAGATAAAATTATACCTTTTAATTTTTCAGCTATTAAAGATTCAGAAAATATTCTGCAGATTTTATGTAGGGAAAGCGTTTAAACGTTCCCTAGTATAGCACATTTCTCATGATTTAAAAACTTTTAATTTACTGGTAATTGTAAATTTACACTTAGAAATGGCTCCAAGAACGTCTAATGAATGTAATCTTCACGCATCTACGTCGCTCCTAAGATTCAGCGGAAAACAGACTTGATTTAGATTTAAAATATTTCTTTTCTGGGAATTAATGTATAGCCCATTTTCCATGATTTAAAAACTTATAATTTACTGGTAATTTTAAATTTAAACTTACAAGCGGCTCCCAGAACGTCTAATGAATGCAATCTTCGCGCATCTACGTCGCTCCTAAGATTCAGCGAAAAGCAAACTTGGTTTAGATTTAAAAATATTTCTTTTCCGGGAATTTATGTTGATGCGTACCACGCATACAATAATATCGCCTGACAAGTCGGCGCTGAAAACTGATCGTGGATTATGCTACGAATCTTTATTACATCAGGGCGGTTGTGCAGTTCGCAACGGAAAAAACATAAAGGGAAAAAACTAAAGAATGCATCGGGGAATCGAACATAGGTTCTGTCTTCCCCAGCCAGATGCCTTGGTCGCTACGACGTCCGTTCTTTCGTTACACAGCGTTTACCAGATGGGTACATAAGGGAAAGTTGTAACAGTTCTTTTCCTCGATTTAATAAACGTTTGCGTACCACATATATGATGAAAAAATGCTCAATCTTCAATTATCTGTCGATCCTGTCAATTTTGAGTCGGTTGCACGTCATGAACTTCAGGAGCGAATTTCACAAAAGCAGCGGTGTTTTCACCTAAATGTCTTAAGAGTGTTTCATTTTAGACGGTACACAAGCGACTTGTCAAATGTGAGCCGAATCTGTTGGCCCTGTCTGAGGCGTTGTCCTTGTCAGTATTGGAAGTGGTATTCTAAGACAACTAAGTTACGAAGTTGTTATAAGTAACCTCATTAGTATGCAATGTTAGCTCGAACCAATTAGCCAATAACATTATTTAAAACTTTCATTTGTAATTATCCGGCAAAGTTACGTATCTGAATGAGTATACTATTCTCTTGCATGACCAGTTGTTGCTACACATGCTCAGAAACGTGACAGATGAAAGAAGCGGACATAAACAACCTAACGGCATTTGAAAGAAAAACTCTATGAAATATATATGGGCTGTGAGAGAAGCAGAGGGCTGGAAAGTAAGGTACAGTAATGAAATACAACAAGTTATACAAGGGAATGATATAGTAAAATTTATTAAATCTCAGGTAAAACGCTGGTTAGCACGTAAGGAGAGATGGCGGATGACAGGATACCCAAACGAATAATGAAAGACAAACTGTATTCCCCTAGAAGGAAGAGAGGACCAAGTACAAGATGGATGGATACTATTAGCTGACATTACCAATATGGAGATCCGAGGATGGAAGAGAAAGAAAGAGAGATATGGAGGTAGACTGTTGAGTAGACCAAGATATATCAAGCTGGTTGGACCCTGTTGTCTGACATTACCAAGATGGAGATCCGAGGATGGAAGAGAAAGAGAGATTTGGAGCCAGACTGTTGAGGAGACCAAGGTGGCTGACATTACGAAAATGAAGATCCGAGGATGGAAAAAAAATGGCTCTGAGCACTATGGGACTCAACTTCTGAGGTCATTAGTCCCCTATAACTTAGAACTAGTTAAACCTAATTAACCTAACGACATCACACACATCCATGCCCGAGGCAGGATTCGAACCTGCGACCGTAGCGGTCTTGCGGTTCCAGACTGCAGCGCCTAGAACCGCACGGCCACTTCGGCCGGCGAGGATGGAAAAGAAAGAGAGATATGGACGCAAACTGTTGAGAGGACCAAGGTGCATCAACATGGTTGGATCCTGTGGGCTGACATCAAGATGGAGACCCGAGGATGGATGAGAAAGATAGAGGTATGGAGGGAGATTGATGAGGAGACCAAGGCGCATAAGGTCTGTAGAGGAAGAAGGAGAAGAAGAAGAAGAAAAGAATTTATTTAAATTTAATGTAAGAAAAATTTGATTTGTTGAAACATCTCTTACGTTACCTGGCATTCGCTAAACAAACATTATCGTTGATGGTTACAATATTTTTCTCTAATTCAAATATCGGTTTTTTATGGCCGTAAATATCTTGTTTCTTTTTTATAGTGGTTCTTAGCGATTTTAATAGACTGCATTGATTATTTTAATGACCGCAGTCCATTTCATTTTTAGCGCCCAAAAGCTCAGCCAGTAAAAACGGAACCCTCATAGGAATTCTTTGCTGTCCGTATGTTACGACCCCTTTTTCTCAGGAACGGGCAGAGGTATCAAACTGAAAATTATGTCCAATATGGAGGTCTATGGTCCTTTGGCGGTGTAAATAATTTAAGCTTCTAAATTCGTGGAATCAAAAGAAACGGCCATTTATGTCACATATTTTGATACTCGCAGACTCTCTCACTAAAACATATAAATGAACCATCTATATAGATAATTCAGTTTGTACGGAACTCTCAGAGCGCGTCTCTTAAATGCGGCGCTATCTTATAGTTATGAAATTGCTGTAGTGTGCAATTTTTGCGAGTATCAAAATGGTTCAAATTTCTCTAAGCACTATGGGACTTAACATCTGAGGTCATCAGTCCTCTAGACTTAGAACTACTTAGACCTAACTAACCTAAGGATATCACACACATCCATGCCCGAGGCAGGATTCGAACCTGAGACCGTAGCAGCAGCGCGGTTCCGGACTGAAGCGCCTAGAACCGCTCGGCAACAGCGGCCGGATGGTGGTATCAGTATTATAAAGTTTCTTCTGGTACAGCCCGTACCACAGGTTCATTCCAGGTGTCTGTAGGTCTTAAATACAGATCTTCATACAACCGACAGTACGCACCATTTCACTGCCTTCATTTCTTGTCAGCGGCGGAGGAGCACATCGCCGTCTGGTGCAAGTTCTACTGTTACTAATATTCTGTTAGGTGAGCCACATATAACGAGGTTAATCAATTCGAAGAGTAAACGGAACAGAAAAGAAATACACAATAGCTTTACTAATAGATACAGCAGGGGGATTCCTCAGTTTATCGTGACCCGCGATGTTCGCACGCCTTCGAGACCTGCATCTCCAAAAGGCACTATACAGCGATCTTCTTGGCTATCACTGGAATACGGCCGCCGAGTGGCGGGCAGGGAATAGTAAGATGGTCAGGAAGATCATTAAGGGATGGTCGCAGGGATATATCTACGGGAAAGTTTCCTGGAATATTGCCATTAACCTCTCCTACCAATAATAGTAGCGGGCAATTGCAAAGAAGGATTGGTTGGTTTGTGGGATTGAAGGGACCAGACTGATACGGTCATCGGTCCCTTTTTCCAAAACCTTCAAACACTCACAAAGAATAAAAACGAACAATGGAAAAGACGACACACAACACAGGACAAGAAAGACTTAGACAGAGACCAGACAAAAGGAATTAAAAACACACAGAGTGTGACAGCGGTTGGCCGACCACAGAGACAAAAAAGGAAAAGCCAACCACCGAGAAACACACTAAAACCGCAGTCTGAAATCGTAGGCCAAAGGCCAGACTCAACACAAAAAAAAAACAGATTAAGTGATAAAAGCCCCCTGCCCGAATAAAACGCAAAACTAAGCCTGCCACGGCAGTGTCATCTGTTAAAAAGGCAGGGAGCATATCAGGCAGCGCAAATGTCTGCCTGAGCACAGCTAAAAGCGGACAGGCCAACAAAATGTGGACCACTGTCAAAACCGCCCCGCAGCGACAGAGAGGCGGGTCCTCACGGCTCAGTAAATATCTGTGCGTCAGCCTTGTATGGCCAATGCGGAGCCGACAAAGGACAACTGAGTCCCTGCGAATGGCTCGCATGGATGATCGCCACACAGTCGTCGTCTCCTTGACAGCACGGAGTTTATTAGGTGTGGTCATATCGCGTCAATCAGCGTCCCAAACCGCGAAAACTTTGCGGCGTAAGACTGATCGCAAATCAGTCTCCGGGAGGCCAATGTCCAGAGTCGGTTCACTGGTGGCCTGTTGGCCAGGCGGTCAACATATTCATTGCCCGGGATGCCGACGTGACCAGGGGTCCACACAAAGACCACAGAGCGGCCGCAACGGGCAAGAGTATGGAGGGACACCTGGACAGCCATCAGCAGACGAGAGCGAGGGAAACACTGGTCGATAGCTCGTAAACCGCTCAGGGAGTCGCTACAGATAACGAATGACTCACCTGAGTAGGAGCAGATATACTCTAGGGTACGAAAGATGGCGACCAGCTCAGCAGTGAAAACGCTGCGGCCAGCCGGCAATGAGCGTTGTTCGTAATGGTCCCCTAGAGTGAGAGCGTAAACGACACGACCAGCAACCGTCGAACCGCCAGTGTAAACAACCCCAGAGCCCTGATACGTGGCAAGGATGGAAAGAAAGCGGCGGCGGAAGGCCTCCGGAGGGACTGAGTCCTTCGGGCCCTGTGCCAATTCGAGCCGAAGACAAGGGCGGGGCAAACACCACGGGGGTGTACGCAGAGAGGCCCGGCACAGAAGGAGTAGTTGCATTTACTGACAGCATCCTTGTTGTGCTGGCGGCTAACTCGAAAGAGCAGCTTGAAGGGAAAACATGAGCAGTACTCTAAACCATGAACAGCTGTTTGAGTAGTAGGCGCATAATCACGGCAAATACAACCTTCTGAATTATGCTGGAAGGGAACTTGCAAAGACAGATATAGAATAAAAAGAAACTTGGTTACTAGATACTTGGATATATGCCTGGCCCAGAAATTAACTTCAATCAACACATCAAAATAACTACAGAAAGGGCAGGCACTTTACTACCAGGATCACCACAGTTAACTACAGATTACCATAACTCTAATAAGACTCTTCGGTCAACAATATGTTTTGCTGCTACCGACTGAACAGCAGCTAATACAAAGGAATGTGCTTCTGCGGCTATTGAGGGCTTTCAGCACCATGCCAGTGCATGATGATGATGATGATGATGTTTGGTTTGTGGGGCGCTCAACTGCGCGGTTATCAGCGCCCGTACAAATTCCCAACCTTTGTTTAGCCCAAACTCGCCACTTTCAGGAATGATGATGAAATGATGAGGACAACACAAACACCCAGTCATCTAGAGGCAGGTGAAAAGCCCTGACCCCGCCGGGAATCGAACCCGGGACCCCGTGCTCGGGAAGCGAGAACGCGACCGCGAGACCACGAGCTGCGCATCATGCCAATGGAGGCAGTATGCGTGGTGATTGGGACATATCGGACAGCAATAACACGTATCGCGCAGCAACATAATAGCTGAAAAAGGACAGACCAGGCACCGTGAGAGACCCCTGAGGGGAGGAAATACAAACCATTATGGCGAACGGAGAGAGACAACTGCCAAAATGCCCTTAGGTACACGCATTCTTCCCCAACATGAGAAAGAGACACAGGATGAAATATGTCAATCCCAGCCGGAGAAATGTTCATTTCTTATCCAGCCACCGCCCATTCCTCCTGCAAATGCTGTGTAGAAACATCGCTCGATGGAGAGAGAGGGACCGCAGAACACGCAATTGCATACTGTGACAGCTATCGCAGGGGAGACGAGTAGCACACTCGCACGACGACATAAAACAATGAATGGTTTAGCGGACAGACCTTGTCAACCGACCTCGACAATGTGGAGACAAGATGTCAAGAGCACTGCATAACGAGTACTTGCAGTGACAAGAGTACAGGATGGCAACGAGCACATGCCACGAATGATTCACTGTATACAGTATACAGTCAAAATGGCTCTCAGCACTATGGGACTTAACATCTGACGTCATCAGTGCCCTAACCCTAAATAACCTAAGGAAACGACACACATCCATGACCGAGGCAGGATAAGAACCTGCGATCGTAGCAGCAGCGCGGTTCCGGACTGAAGTGCCTAGAACCGCTCGGCCACAGCGGCTGGCAGTATACAGTCCTAACGTGACTGACGACAGTAGTAGTGGAAGCAAATCAGACGACAGCGATACAGGCAGAGGTGGACAAACACAAAATAAAGACTAAATTTACAGTCACCCTCGTGTCACGAAAACAGTTGTTCACTAGACAGTAATATAAGATTGTGAGAGAAACAGAAACCGACGAAAGCACACGTCGTCGTGTAGCGTAATCTCACGTCGACGTAGGACCGTGCCATCTCAGGTCTAGAGGCTGAAAGGATTAACTGAGGCACTCGTCCTCGGATGTCGAGTAGTAGTGGCAGTAGTAGTAGTAGTAGTACTAGTACTAGTACTAGTAGCAGTTTATTTTAGTTTACACATCTAGTTCCTTAGGATCAAGTTGAGAAGCAAATCTCCAAGGTTATGGAACACGTCAGTACACTAAATTACAACATAAAAATAATAACAGATAAAACAAAATGTTTATAAACCCCCCCCCCCCCAAAAAAAAACGACAAGCCATCAGTTTATGCAAACGCAGCCAACAATATAACTCAGGAATCAGCTTAATTTTTCAAGGAATAGGAGGAGGGACCCATTAGGAAACTCTTCAGTTTCGATTTGAAAGCGCGTGGATTACTGCTAAGATTTTTGATGCAGCAGTATACTGCACGTATTTCTACACAAGAATCAAGGAAATGTGATCCAAATGCTGATTAAATTTCTGTCTAGTAATAGCTGAGTGAAAGCTGCCAATCCTTGGGAATAAGGCGATATTGTTAACAAGAAAAGACAGTAAAGAATATATACACTAAGAGGGGAATGTGAGAGTACCCAGAATAACGCAGAGGGGTTGACAACAAGTTAGCGAACTTATTGGCCCAAGCGCCAGTTTCTGAGCCGAAACTGTCCTTTGAGAATGGGAAGAGTTACCTCAGAATACAATGAAGAACCAAAGAAATTGATACACCTGCCTTATGTCGTGTAGGGCCCCCGCGAACACGCAGAAGTCCCGCAGCACGACGTGGCATGGACTCGACTAATGTCTGCAAGAATCCTGCAGGGCTCTAAATAAATCCGTAAGAGTAGGAGGGGGTGGAGATCTCTTCTGAACATCACATCGCAAGGCATCTCAGATATGCTCAATAATGTTCATGTCTGGGGAGTTTGGTGGCCAGCGGAAGTGTTTAAACTCAGAAGAGTGTTCCTCGAGCTACACTGTAACAATTATGGACGTGTGGAGTGTTGTATTGTCCTGCTGGAATTGCTAAAGTCCGTTGGAAAGTGCAATGGACGTGAATGGATGCAAGTGATCAGACAGGACGCTTACGTTCGTTTCACCTGTGAGAGTCGTATCTAGATGTATCAGGGGTCCCACATCACTCCACATCCACACGCCCCACACCATTAGAGAGTCTCCACCAGCTTGAACAGTCCCCTGCTGACATGCTGGGTCCATGGATTCAAGAGGTTGTCTCCATACCCGTGCACGTCTGTCCGCTCGATACAATTTGAAACGAGACTCGTCCGACCAGGCAACATGTTTCCACTCATCAAAAGTCCAACGTTGGTGTTGACGGGTCCAGGCGAGGCGTAAAGCTTTGTGACGTGCAGTCACAAAGGACACACGAATGGGCCTTCGGTTCCGAAAGCTCATATGTATTAAGTTTCGTTGAATGGTTCGCACGCTGACACTTGTTGCTGAAATCTGCAGTAATTTGCGGGAGGATTGCACTACTGTCACATTGAGCGATTCTCTTCAGTCGTCGTTGGTCCCGTTCTTGCAGGATCTTTTCCCGGCCGCATCGATGTCGGAGGTTTGATGTTTTGCCGGATTCCTAATATTCACGGTACACTCCTGAAATGGTCGTATGGGAAAATCCCTACTTCATTGCTACCTCGGAGACGCTGTGTCCTATCCCTCGCGTGCCGACTATAACACCACATTCAAACTCACTTAAATCTTGATAACCTGCAATTGGAGCAGCAGTAAATGATCTACTTGTTTTACTCGTATATAGGCGCTGCCGATCGCAGCGCCGTATTCTGCCTGTTTACATATTTCTGTATTTGAATACGCTTTGAATACGCTTGCCTATACCAGTTTCTTTGGCGGTTCAGTGTATAGTACCGTAACCTCCCCCCTCACTTATCGACCTTAATGACAGTGAAAAATTAAACCGCGTGTACTTAATGGAAATTTGGGAAAAAGTAATCGTCACCGAAGTTAATCTATCGGTAAAGAGGGAGGAAAGGGTTACATCTAAATGAAAGGAAAAATGCAAATGAAACTGGTGGAAATTAATTTTGAAAAGGGGTAAAGTTAATAAAGAAAGTAAATGTGCGGCCGTTACGTTAACAATTAACTAGCGGTAATTAGATATTTGAGATTTGGGGGAAATCACGGTCGCCAGTCCTAAGGACAATTACTATAGTAACTGAAAAAGAAAGGTTATTACACATATAATTAGCACTAGAAGCGTGGCAACTGAAGGTTGACACGTGTAGTGTGAAAACTGAAAGTTTGCCAGAAGTAATAAATTTCGCTACACTCTGACTTAATTTAGCAAAAGAATTAATAAAACCGGAAAATCGAAAGTTAATTTAGTGACTGAAGTTAATAGTGAGCTTTCTTTCTGAAGCACATCGAAATCCAGTAAAATACGGTTAGTCTTGGACTACCTCAACAATCATTTCAAAAGCAACTTGACTCTACGCAATTTAGAAACAAGAGATTTTACTTTGAACTTGAATTAAATGATTCTGAACTATTAACAATAGTAAAATTTAGTACGTACCAAGCTGAGCTGCAGTCACAGGTAAGCTAAAATATGCTAACAAAACTCGCACTCTAAATTTGTGCTCGTGTAACCTAAATATTGTAGCCAGCTACTGAACTTTGAAATTAAAGCAGTGAAATCTAATTATATTATTTTAATGCTGGCGTTTGAATTTCAACGACACTCGGGTTCATTTCGGAAAAGGAAGGGACCCTGCTTGGCAATGCAATTGGGACAATGAGCAACAAAGGTTCATGCTAAGTTGCTGTAATTTTGCGAGGCAAATGGAACAATTTGAAAAGCTGAGGTCTGCCATACAGTTCTGAAACTTTACGTGCTTTTAGTCTTCCTTGTTGGTTGATTGAAGGTTTGAAGCCGTCGATCGAGGAGGTGGCGACAGTCACTCATTGTCGGCCGTCGCTGTTGCAGAAGCTGGATGTTGGCGCGCCTTCTTCTCGACACGGTCACCAGGCGAAATGGGCTCTTGATGTGCGCCAGCTAATGCTTCCCGTCCACGACACCATGTCAGAAACTATCATCGCGAGTCGAGCGCAATTACATGCTGCCAAACCCCGAAAGCGCGGCAACTCGCGGGAGCGTCACACAACACACCTGCTCCACTCGCTACTCCAGCCAGACTCCCACCGCTCTGCCCGCGCTCCACGCGGCAGAGTTAACACTACCAAAGATCCTACACACTTTGAGTCTTCACACGACCCATCGATGTAATCGTTCGATAGCAGTTTTCCCTAGGCAAGACCCAGCGTAAAAATACAAATAATATTTACGAAACAAACCAATTATACATCGACATAAGTGCATAAATATATATATACAAACAGTAAAACAATTACAATATATAAAGAGACAGAAATGTCATATCTTGAGGTAACAAAACAAGGAAAAAAAATAATAGTACAATAGATGAAAATAGGAGGATATGCATTTCCGGCGTTACACGTGCCCCACATTGTCTGAGGATGTTCGTGTAACGTAAACAGACTCAGAAAATGTCCCAAAAAAGAAACAGCGGAAATGCATTTGCTCAAAACATCAACAAAAGTTAGCATTCGTCTAATTAACCATAAATCAATTTTTAGACCATAATAATTGAGTGGAGACACTCCTAATCTTATTCCACTCTGTCATCTTGCACAAAATAAAACAGGTTGACAACATATTAAAATTCATAGAAGATATAGAAAAAGGTTTAGCTATTCCAAAATCGTCAAAATCCGTAACACTATCATGAAATGGAATACTATTTACAAAATTGATCAGAGTACATGGTCATAAAAACAGGTAGATCAAAATACGCAAATTAATTATTAATTACATAGAATACACATTTTATATAACCTTTTCGTAATTAATACGCTTGCCATGAGAGCACACTTAATGCTAAACAAGAAAATAATATTCAGTAGCTCGAAAAAAACATAAGTATTGACAGCAGAATTCTTTCACATCATCTGTCCGGGAAGAAAAACAATTCAGCCTTCCGTACTCGCAAGTACAAAGAATGCCGACAGCGGCACAAGAGCCGACAGCGGCACCGCCTCGCCAGTATTGTTGCGCCCGCCTGTGCGGCACGCTTGATCTCACTCGCCTGTGTAACGGCATTTCCAGAACGTCCGTTTCACTGAATTCTTTCGGAAAAACTCACTCCCGAGTAATCTCAAGGAGTCCATTAACACTATCACAGTGGATAACTCAACACTGTCCATCATCACACATGTACAAGCCTGAAACTTAAAACAGCGTCTAAGTACATCGGCAATGACTAGTAAACCACATATTCATGGAATCTTACAGCTAGTTACAAAATCATATTTACATTGCTTAATCTACTGTGACTCAGCTGAAAACTTAAACTAGCAGCTTGGATTTTTCAGTTGATTAGATCATGATTAAATTGATTAAAATTAAATTGATTAATATTCAGTAACTCTTAAATCATTTAATCAACATAAATTACTTATTTATTACAACTTCTTTAATGACCTTGGTCAGTCAAAAGCATGGCAATCTAGCAAATCGTTAAATCTTACACTCTATTTGACATACTGTACAAATTACCCATTCTGTGGTATTAATCAATCCTAGGTTGGTACAATTTCAGGTCTACAATGTTCCGTATACCTAATAGTTTTCCAGAGCTTGGATACTCTAAGCAATAAGCATTTGTGTGAGGTATACCAATGACTTTATATGGTTCATTATAAACAAACTTAAATTTAGAGATTTCATTGTCTATCTCGCTCGATTTCTCATGAGCTTTTACAAGTACTAAGTCTCCGATTGCAAACCTAGCAAAACGCACTTTAGCGTCATGACGACGCATGCGAGCATCGGCTTTAAGCTTCATTACTTCTCGCAAACGATCTTTTTTCACACCAATACTAATGTTAATCCGTGGAGGGAATTCGATTATCTCTTCCAATTCACTTTCTACACTTTTGTCAATGCCGAAATTCCTCATGTTACGGCAGTTCAAACTCATTACTACGTCAATGTCATCCGGCCAGTTAACAATGCGTATAGGCTGGTATTGCCTATGCACACCGTCTCCTGCCTCGTCAAAACTAACTACTATTGTTTTATCTTGGGACGTACATGTCAAAGTTTTGCTTTCGCAATTAATCACTGCACGGTACTTTAATAGCCAATCTAACCCGATAATTACTTCCGTAGTTAAGTCTGGCACGACGACAAACTCTTGCTCAAATTGTGCCCCACATATCTCGAAGTTGACAAAAATCTGTTTTGTGACCGGTTTACTGGCCTTCCCAGTAGCACCGATAATTTTCACTCCTGTTACTGGCATAACTACGATGCCGGGTCTGTTTTTCAGTAACTCAAATATTTTCCCAGATACAACACTCAGTTCTGCACCAGTGTCCATCAACGCGTTTAGTTGTAGGTCGTGCATATTAACAGACACTACTATCTGTCTACACTTGTCCTCGACTGTTTCTTTATTTTCCCACAGTAAATCCTCCTCTATATCCAGGTCATTCCAGAACAAACCATCCGGCTTTGATCCTAAATCCGGTTTATCTGGCGGCTTTTTCAGCCTCTGTTCACTTACAGTTTTAATTTCAACACGTTTGTCCTGAGGCTTAGTCTGTAGCTTCACCTCCAATACCGAAACTTTTTCCTGTAACTTGTCAACTAGTGAGTGTTGCTTTGCTATCAATTCACTAATTGTCACCTTTGTTGATTCCTCTTTGGTCAGATTGATCTCATCTGCCAATCTACCTGGAGAAATGTGCCCAGTAGTATCTGAAATTACTTCCTCTGGATCTGCGCAACCCACACTGCTACCGTCTGACCGCATAACGTCAGCTCTAACCTCATACACGCTGAAATCTATGTGCTTTTCTACCAATTGTGTCCGGCTATCACTAAAATTTTCGTAATCTTTCCCCTTAATACTCTCGCAATGTTTAAACTGGAGGTTTGCGTCGGATGGGTCGGCTACTTCTACCACTATAACTTTCGGTAAAGTCTGCCGGTTAGGGCCAGAACTTTCCGTTACTCCTTCAACATCTAACTCCTGCGGGACGAAACACGACGAATCTTGCTCGTGCTCCCCATTAACATCAACTATTTCTGGTAAAGTCTGCCGGTTAGGGCCACAACTTTCTATCATTTCACAAACACTATCTTCCTGCGGGACGAGACGCGGAAAATCCTGCACGCGCTCCCCATAAACACTTCTCCCATACAGGCCCCTATAATCTCTTAGTTCGTCGTATAAGCGACCGAACTGCCTTAACCAGACCTCATCCCTCTCTGCATCCCCTCGCTCGATGACGAACGTTTTATCCGACATCTGATCTTCTCTCAACACTTGCGAATCATTCTTATACTCAATCTCCAGTTCCGCTGTGGGTATTACAGCTGCCACTTTATAATCGATTTCCGGAAAACTACTTAAATTGTTCTCACTGACAGTGAATGTACCTTCTACTGCCGTGTATACAGCTGATCTACTACTTGTGGGCGCACTCCTTTCTCTTAACACTGGCACACTCTCCCGCCGTTGATTATTCCACACGGAATTTTCATATCGACGACACCTGGGTTTTCTCCTGCTATTGGGCCGCCAAAATTTCTCCACGCCCGGTCGACCCCTCACCGGCGCGGCTAATGGTTTCCCTGTCTCGTCCCAGCAGATACGCTCCCCGGATGCTGCTGAGGCGGCTGATCACACCCTCTGGCGTTATTACTATTCTGTGAAGCCCGTATCACGTTAGTATGATACTGGTTTCCGTCATTCCTGTTATTATTTGCATTGTACCGATTGTTATTACGGTCCGAACCATTATTGTTATTGCTGCCATGGTTGCGGTATGCATTATTCCCGTGGTTATCGTCGTTGTGGTTGCTGTGGTACCCGTTGTTGTTACCACGGCCTCTACCACTGTCGCGATTATTGCGCCAATTGTCCTCGTCCTCCACTCTTTCCAGGAAATCATTGATTGTCCTGTAATTGCTTCCTACGTATCGTTTTGTATCATCTGGAAGCTTTTTGTAGAGTTCCCAGACTATTTCGGATTCCGAGCGGCGGTCACGCAAATATTCCAACTTGCGGATCCAGCCCTCACAAAACTCCTTCATCGAACCGCGCGAATTCGCATCGAAAGGCCTCGATACGACAAATTCGCGCCAGACACTTTGCTGTTTTTGCTCTGACCAGTATTCAGCCAGAAACAAATTTTTAAATTCGTCAAAAGTCAGGTTCGTAATGTTGAGGTTTAGGCCCCAACGCTTGGCATCACCAGCCAACACATCAATAACCGCATTAATTTTTCTCTCATTAGTCCATGATCTGGGTAAAACTCTTTCACAATTTTTAATGAAATCCGTCGGGTGTATACCGCCTTTTTTCAACGGGTCGAACCGTTCCTCTTTCGTTAACAACTCCGAACTACGTGCACAGATTGGCACATAGCTCTGTTTTTCGTCAAGTTTCCTTTCTAATTCCGACACCCTCGTAATCACTTGGCAAGTGGTTGTCGCAAGCGTTTCCACTTCCCTCTTTTTCTCTTCGCAGGTGTTAGCTTGCTTCGTCACTTTGGTATCTACTTCGGATACTAAAGCCTTTAAAGTTTCCACCTTCTGTTGATCCTCTTTTCTCACTAATTGAATTTGTTCCGTCACCTTATTCTCGATGATCGGAGCAACTGCGTCTCCTACACTTTTCTCGATTCTGCTAATTTCGGAATCAAAACGAGTATTTATGCTCGCAATTTCCGCCTGAACGCCTATCATTTCCTGTTTAAGGTTACCGATTTCGGTATTAATTACGACAATATCGTCTTTGATTTTATCAACTTTTGTGTTAACAACTTCAACATTGTTGTTAACAACATTAATAGCTTTCTTCTGATTGTCTAGCATTCGTTCAATTTTTTCAGACTGAGCTACTTGCTTGGCAGCCTGAGCTGCTTGCTCGGCAGCCTGAGCTTCTTGCTTGGCAGCCTGATCTTTAATTTCTGCCGATTGACTCTTGATTTCGTTAATCAAAACATTCAATAAATCAGTTAAATTCCCGGAAACCACCGGTTTTACTTCCGTAGCGGCTTCCTCTTTCATTGTCCCCCCGTATTCGTCATCAAGGGATTCAGATTTGATTTTCACTTCCGATTCCGAAACATTTTCTAAAGTCTGGAATTCCATTTCTGCTCTTTGTTGCGTTTCGGCGGTCGCATCTTTCATGCTAGCCGCCTGCCCCGGAACAATGGGTACCGCTGTGCGCGTTTCCCAATGTTCGATCGATTGTTCCGTATCCAAGTCTACCAGATTTTAGTAATTGTTGCCTTCACTCATTTTAATAATTTTCAATATAAATGCAAAATCTCAACTCTAATTAGGATTCCTCACACGAATATTCTCGCTGACGTATCGACCATTTCGTAACCAGTACTTTGTTACGAGATTTGCACAATGCAAAATTCGTGTCCAGAACAACCTCAAATTTGAAGATTGTCCTGTCACCAGGTCGCCACGTGTAACCTCCCCCCTCACTTATCGACCTTAATGACAGTGAAAAATTAAACCGCGTGTACCTAATGGAAATTTGGGAAAAAGCAATCGTCACCGAAGTTAATCTATCGGTAAAGATGGAGGAAAGGGTTACATCTAAATGAAAGGAAAAATGCAAATGAAACTGGTGGAAATTAATTTTGAAAAGGGGTAAAGTTAATAAAGAAAGTAAATGTGCGGCCGTTACGTTAACAATTAACTAGCGGTAATTAGATATTTGAGATTTGGGGGAAATCACAGTCGCCAGTCCTAAGGACAATTACTATAGTAACTGAAAAAGAAAGGTTATTACACATATAATTAACACTAGAAGCGTGGCAACTGAAGGTTGACACGTGTAGTGTGAAAACTGAAAGTTTGTCAGAAGTAATAAATTTCGCTACACTCTGACTTAATTTAGCAAAAGAATTAATAAAACCGGAAAATCGAAAGTTAATTTAGTGACTGAAGTTAATAGTGAGCTTTCTTTCTGAAGCACATCGAAATCCAGTAAAATACGGTTAGTCTTGGACTACCTCAACAATCATTTCAAAAGCAACTTGACTCTACGCAATTTAGAAACAAGAGATTTTACTTTGAACTTGAATTAAATGATTCTGAACTATTAACAATAGTAAAATTTAGTACGTACCAAGCTGAGCTGCAGTCACAGGTAAGCTAAAATATGCTAACAAAACTCGCACTCTAAATTTGTGCTCGTGTAACCTAAATATTGTAGCCAGCTACTGAACTTTGAAATTAAAGCAGTGAAATCTAATTATATTATTTTAATGCTGGCGTTTGAATTTCAACGACACTCGGGTTCATTTCGGAAAAGGAAGGGACCCTGCTTGGCAATGCAATTGGGACAATGAGCAACAAAGGTTCATGCTAAGTTGCTGTAATTTTGCGAGGCAAATGGAACAATTTGAAAAGCTGAGGTCTACCATACAGTTCTGAAACTTTACGTGCTTTTAGTCTTCCTTGTTGGTTGATTGAAGGTTTGAAGCCGTCGATCGAGGAGGTGGCGACAGTCACTCATTGTCGGCCGTCGCTGTTGCAGAAGCTGGATGTTGGCGCGCCTTCTTCTCGACACGGTCACCAGGCGAAATGGGCTTTTGATGTGCGCCAGCTAATGCTTCCCGTCCACGACACCATGTCAGAAACTATCATCGCGAGTCGAGCGCAATTACATGCTGCCAAACCCCGAAAGCGCGGCAACTCGCTGGAGCGTCACACAACACCTGCTCCACTCGCTACTCCCGCCAGACTCTCACTGCCCGCGCCCCACGCGGCAGAGTTAACACTCCCAAAGATCCTACACACTTTGATTCTTCACACGACCCATCGATGTAATCGTTCGATAGCAGTTTTCCCTAGGCAAGACCCAGCGTAAAAATACAAATAATATTTACGAAACAAACCAATTATACATCGACATAAGTGCATAAATATATATATACAAACAGTAAAACAATTACAATATATAAAGAGACAGAAATGTCATACCTTGAGGTGACAAAACAAGGAAAAAAAATAATAGTACAATAGATGAAAATAGGAGGATATGCATTTCCGGCGTTACAGTACCATACTTCATAAGCGAATGAAAACAAGCAAAGCATACTACTTTTCGCTTCGAATTATCACTTCAGATAACGTAACAATAGTAAAAATGGCAGCATTAAGTGTTTGAACAAGATCCTGAACGTGGTTACTATCTATCTGAACACCTAGAAATTTGATCTGTTCAGTTTCACTAATGACAAGCCCCTTCTGTGAAATTAAAACGTCGGATTTTGTTGAATTGTGTATTAGAAACTGTAAAATCTGAGTCTTACTGTCATTTAGCGTTAGTTTATTTTCTACAAACTATGAAAAAGGTGAACCAATTGTGAGCTACTGCCCTATTCCATACTGATCCAATTTCTGGAGCAATACTTTGAGATCAACACAATCAAACGCCTTAGTTAAATAAAAAAAAGATACCTGGCGTTGAAAAACTTTTGTTTAATCCATCAAGTACCTCACAGAGAAAAGCAAATACAATATTTTCAGTTGTTAAACCATTTCTAAAACCGAAATGCACATTTTATAGCAATTATATGAAATAAAATGATCAATTATCGTTACATACACAGCCTTTTCAATACCTTTATCAATCACTGATGGCATAGAAAAAGGTCTAAAATTGTCTGCATTATCCCTTTCCCTTTTTAGAAAGCGGTTTAACTACTGATACTTTAATCGTTCAGGCAACTGACCATTCTTTTGTAGCACAGCACTTCAACATTCTGCTAGGTACTCCGTCTTATCCATCTCGGAAAGGCATATTTCAAGTGAGTTATATGATTCCCTGCGGAAACTAAGTTTTTAATTAAGTCACCAGCAATCCTCAGAAAGTGATTGTTAAATACTGTACGTATATCTGACTTACCAGTAATAGAAATATTTTTAACTACGAACTGGGGTTATGTCGTCGACCTTGTGCTGCTGACCAGACACTTCTTTCACGACTAACCATATGGTTTTAATTTTATCCTGTGAATCAGCTATTCTATTTGCATACCACACACTCTTTTCCTTCCTAATAACAGTTTTAAACACCTTACAATGTTGTCTGTAATAGGCTATCTTAGCTCAACTGTGACTACTTCTAACATTTTGATACAAGTCCCACTTTGTTCTACATGATATCATTAGTCAGCGATCCAGGTCGTCTTTTATTGTAGTAGTAGTAGTAGCAGTAGTAGTAGATTGCGCGGAGGCTGCCACAATGTCTTACTAAGTCATTCCCTCCTGGGCAGCATCCGCGGTGGTGCTCTATAAATTTTTCCTGTCACACTATTTTCCTATCTTCTTAATACACAAATTGTTATATTTAAGCATTTCCGCTTCCGTCTGATAATTGTTAAAAAATTCTTAAAATACTAAGAAATTAACTAAACATACTTGTGTCTATGTACAATTTAATGTTGTGAAAACACGGCCTGCCTTAGTCACTAGGCAGCAGGTCATCAGTAAATGGCAGCAAATAAAATTATAATGTCCGGCGAGCTTGCTTGGCCAGCTGCAGCATGCCTTGCTACCTGTTACTGTTCTACATAGTGGCATCACGCATTTTTAGTAGACAGCGATGGGGCGGAGATATTACAAACAATGTGAATACGTTTGAGACATGTTGAACTAACTGGATGAACGCCTAGTGTAATCACTCTTTTATTTCGATGCGCTGCTAAGATTCCTTGCAATTAGCAAACGTAAGGAAATTCTATTTTAAAAATATGTACTTGAACAATACTGAGATCGAAAAGGTCGAAAGAACTAAGAACAGTGTACGAGTATATAAGGAATATGAAGTTATCTGTTGTATAGCTGTAGATATAGAAGTGTGTGTAACGCATTGTTTCACTCCCTGCTGTTCAGTCCTCGACTGCTAAGCTTCGACTCCCTCTTTCTTGTGTTCGTGTTCCGTGATAAGAGAAATATATAACTGTTTTAAAGGAAAAGTTAATTTCTACTCTCATTTAGCAAAAACAAAATTATTGGGAAAATAGTCACAGAAAAAGGACTTTGGTGTCCTGTTTCTGCGAGCAACAGTTAATATTTCCGGTTGCATTTACGAGCTCACGTTCAGAAAAAAGAGCACCTTGAACGACTAGAGATAAGACGTTCATATTCACAGAAGATGTACATTAGTATATTCTGCAGAAATGCTTAGTATGTCAGTCGCCTCAGTTCAGCATGTGTCCTGCTGCCTAGTAGACACAGGGTCCCCATGTTCCACGCGTGATTGCATAGAAGAGTACGGCTGTGCACAGCTTTCGAATAAATATTTAAAACTAGCGAAGGGAGAAATGATCATCATGATAAAATAAGAGAAATCAGAGCTCGAAAGGAATAATTTAGGCGTTCCTTTTTCCCACGCGCCATTCGAGAGTGGAATGGTAGAGAAGTAGTATGAAAATGGTTCGATTAACCCTCTGCCAGGCACTTAAATGTGATTTGCAGAGTAACCACGTAGATGTAGATGTAATAGTGCACCACGAAAATTAGAATAAACAGGATGAAAAACTGTGCACAGTTTTCAACAAATGTCTATAATTAATGGCAAAAGAGTAATAGTGCACCAGAAAAATATGGGTAAACAAGATGAATGGTGTGAAGGAAAAAGTTCGGAATATAACAATGTGCTTATGTCTCATAAATGAAGTGGTAGTGCGACCTCCAGACCAGATGAGAGGAAACGCAGATGCCAACCAAAAACGCGAAGAACTATCCCACTGCAAATGCCTTAAGAGTAAAAGAAGGCGAAAGAGATCCGTGAGAAATAAATTACAGTGCAGCAAAAAAGGGCGGTTTTTATTTACAAAACAAATAAGTGACTGCTTTTCTGACCACTTCTTTACCGTATTAGATCCCGAGTGGCCTACAAAATCATCTGACTTGAACCCTATAGAAAATCCGTGGGACATGTTGGAAGAGCGAGTTAGACTCGACAGCAGCATCCCCGCAATTTCGTGGTATTATCGGATAAATTACTCAGCGAGTGGCTTAACGTTGATGCGGTGTACCTGCACAACCTTGTGGACTCACTTCCTAACCGAGTTCAGGACGTTATCAGGTCCAGGGGTGGAGTTAGACGGCATTAAAATGATGCTGGTAATGATTTCTCAAGAGGAGACTAATTTGTTGCCCGATGAGCTTAAAATTCGACAGATTTCTGTGTACAAAAACCAAGTCAAAAGGGGGGAAAAGAGGCAGCATTAATCCGAATCTGTTTTTAAAAAAATCCTCTGAAATCCATAATAGGACGATGGACACAGCAAATCTGAAATACCGAGTACCAGTTTCCTCTGAATTCATTTAAGTTCAGCTCTTAACGTATGGACTTAAGTACATGCCACCGAGAAGCTACAGAAGGATAACGTTCAATTATTATTCCGTTAATACATTGGTTCCAGTTACGTGTCGCGTGAGGGCAGCACAGATAAATAAAATTAGAACGCGTCCAGAGGCGGGGAAGTAATCGTTTTTAGCGCGCTCTTTGTAAATGGGAGAGATATGACAGACAATAATGTTGGTGCGCACGCACCAAGTCGTGATTTGTGGCCCACAGGCTGCAGTCGCCGATAAGGATCGAGTCCATTATTTACTGGCGACGCGCTTTATAGATGCAGATCTCGGTGTGGTCCGCTTCACAAGCGATGCCTGGCAATTTGTATTCCGCGCTGAAGTAGAACAGTCGCCGGGAATTAACCGCACAGCTTTCACGATGCTGAAGTCTCTGGTAAGCACTTTTCTCGCGAGAAAAATACCTAGTCACGTCGGGATAAGAGTGTGCAGTGACAGATGCGGTATAGAGTCTTTCATCAGTCTCAATCGTGCTACTTTAGCGATCTAGACGGCATACCGCAAATAAGCTGATGTTTGCACTGGATATGTTGGGTTTAAAACGACAGTGCGACAATAGAATTCCCCGACATCAGTAATCCATTTGGCCGAATACCTTTATGGAACTTCTAGTGTTTCTGCTAGACTGTCAGCTGAGAAACACCAGCAGCTGACTGCTCTTAAACTTCTGATGATTCAAAACAATACGACCACTGCCCCCCGTAAGGTTGAATGACGCCTGTTGATTTTTCGGGCGCAAGATGCCTTGAGGAGAGTTCATAAGCGGAGCAGAGACGAATGCGGAATCATTCTACCGACGATATGAGCCTCAAATGCGAAAATGCAGTGACATAAGCGACTTTGAAGAAAAAAGATTGCTATGGCCCCGCGTCTCGGAACGAGAAACTAGGGTAGGCTAAAGGCGTTTGCGTGCTACTGTCTTAAGCATCTATGGAAAGTGGTTGAAGGACGGTGAAACAACAAAGTTTTGGGGCGCCCACGCCTCATCACAAAACATTTCACCATTGAAGTTCTCGTTCTTTGCACAAATTTTGAAAACTTCGGGAGTAGTAAGATTACAAAAGAACTTTTATACTTATCTTTATTATGTCGTTGTTGCTGGCTCAAAACCTTGTTGTGTCTAGGAGTACATTCTTGCTGCTGAAAATTTTGGCTTAACGTTGCGGGTTCTTGAAATAACTGATGGCCTTCCCATTCTTCTAAATCACACCGACTTTATAATTTCGATATTAAAAAAAACAATAATTACATTGTTGGTGACAAACTTATAAAAACGTCTACATCCATCAGAGGGATGCCCACCGCTACTTACATTCTGCACTGCTCACAATTTCCAAAGAGTTTACAAAGTAAAAGAGTTTACAAATTTTCTCGACAGGAGAAGAATCGTTACCAAATTATATCATTATTTCATAAATAAATCCAGAAACAAATTTAATATATTGATTATTCCGTGCTACTGTAGTGTTATCTTGAAGCTGTGAGAAAGGAGGACAGGCGCTCCAAGGCGCCGAAGCAGAGACGATGGTGGCAGACGAAACTAGGAGAGAGATTGTTACATGAAGTAAACCGTAAGGGGAGAGCCTTGCGAAAATGCAGACGCCCCCAGACGCGGTGCCAGGGCGCTAGTTACTCTTCAAGGAATTAACGTGTAACCTCATATGTCGTCTAGACGCTGTGGTAGGTGCGTAGAACTTTGTAACCAACAGGCACGTAGTACCGTATAAAGCCAGCCTGCTACCAGCCCTGAGAACAGCAACGTCAGCAGGCTCAAAAGGGTTAGAAAGAGAGCGAAAACGCCGAAGAACTGTTGACCTAGCAGTCCCTACTCCGGGGAGCCCGAGGGGCGGGGCTAAATGACGTATAACAATAATGTCGCAAGCCTTATTTGGCACAGCAGTTACGTTTAGCTTACAGCTGAACAGTGTCGATACCAAATACGGACTTAGTGCAACTGCATTAACATCCCCGCCTTAGGAGCAGTAGATGGGACCTAACTAAGCCGTGATTGGCAGGCACCTGCAAGAGACCTACGGGATTGTCTGGGTGGCTTTAAGTGGGAAAAACAGTGCCCCCACGCGACTCTTTGAAACCCCTAGATTCCGCATTTTGGAGGAGTTCTCAGTCAGACGATCTAGGCGCCGAATCCGCATCCGTCGACTCCAGCCTCGGTCCAGCTCTGCGTAAGTCTGCTCTCTCTCTCTCTCTCCCTTGGAGTGCCTCAGTGATCACATTCAGTACGTTTTGTTTTGCAACGAAGTTGCCTTAAGATGCTGATAGTGTTTGCTACGGTGGTTAGCATCCACTCCTGGGACTTCTGCACTGGCTTCTGTTGTAACAGTGTTTGTTATTCATGCTTTTTCTAACCCTAGAACTAGCCTCCAGTGTATTGGTTAGTCCTGTCTGGAATAAACAACTATTTCAAAACCCTGTATGTCCAAGAGTCTCCACAACGAGTTCCCTACCGAGTCTCACCACCTACATTTCTAGTAAATGCCTGTACCAGTGTTGGAGCTGATAGAAGAAAACAATCAAATGCCTTCACTGTGAGTTGTCCTTCTGCCTTCTGCTCTGTACCGCTCGGGAACGCAGACTGACCAGTAACTCCTTTTTTTCCCTCTCCCACCTATGTCGGGACACGACCAAACTTAATAATTAGCATTTGACTGCGAAATTAATAATATGAATTTTTAGTATGCCAGAAATTTTGTAATGTCAAGTATTCTTAAAAGAAGGGTAATTGTAACTGTTAGTACATATCGATTGTAACACATTAATTTGTTTTTTATACGTTTTAGCCTGAAATATAATACATCGTATACAAAAAATATGAATTCTTTTAGTAAAATAGCTGAGATAATTTTAATCTCTACAAGAAAAAAATATGTGTGAAATCTTATGGGACTTAACTGCTAAGGTCATCAGTCCCTAAGCTTACACACTACGTAACTTAAATTATCCTAAGAACAAACACACACACCCATGCCCGAGGGTGGACTCGAAACTCCGCCGGGACCAGCCGCACAGTCCATGACTGCAGCGCCCAAGACCACTCGGCTAATCCCGCACGTCAGCCTCTACAAGTATCGGTAGTATAAATAGTATCCGTTATCTCTATATTACACAGCTGGCCATTAAAATTGCTACACCACGAAGATGTGCTACAGACGCGAAATTTAACCAACAGGAAGAAGATGCTGTGATATGCACATGATTAGCTTTTCAGAGCATTCACACAAGGTTGGCGCCGGTGGCGACAGCTACAACGTGCTGACATGAGGAAAGTCTCCAACCTTCTTCTCATACACAAACAGCAGTCGACCGGCGTTGCCTGGTGAAACGTTGTTGTGATGCCTCGTGTGAGGAGGAGAAATGCGTACCATCACGTTTCCGAATTTGATAATGGTCGGAGTGTAGCCTATCGCGATTGCGGTTTATCGTATCCCGACATTGCTGCTCGCGTTGGTCGAGATCCAATGACTGTTAGCACAATATGGAATCGGTGAGTTCAGGAGGGTAATACGACACGCCGTGCTGGATTCCAACACCTTCGTATCACTAGCAGTCGAGATGTCAGGCATCTTATCCGCATGGATGTAACGGATCGTGCAGCCACGTCTCGATCCCTGAGTCAACAGATGGGGGCGTTTGCAAGACAACAACCATCTGCACGAACAGTACGACGACGTTTGCAGCAGCATGGTCTATCAGCTCGGAGACCATGGCTGCAGTTACCCTTGACGCTGCATCACAGACAGGAGCGCCTGCGACGGTGTACTCAACGACGAACCTGGGTGCACGAATGGCAAAACGTCATTTATTCGGATGAATCCAGGTTCTGTTTACAGCATCATGATGGTCGCATCAGTATTTGGCGACATCGCGGTGAACGGACATTGGAAGCGTGTATTCGTCATCGC
This sequence comes from Schistocerca serialis cubense, assembly GCF_023864345.2. Lineage (NCBI taxonomy): Eukaryota > Metazoa > Arthropoda > Insecta > Orthoptera > Acrididae > Schistocerca > Schistocerca serialis. The sequence continues at coordinate 9,984,111 of NC_064646.1, forward strand.
CATACTGGCGTATCACCCGGCGTGATGGTGTGGGAGTGCCATTGGTTTCACGTCTCTGTCACCTCTTGTTCGCACTGACGGCACTTTGAATAGTGGACGTTACATTTCAGATGGATTACGACCCGTGGCTCTATCCTTAATTCGATTCCTGCGAAACCCTAAATTTCAGCTCTCTTTCAAATTCTAAAGGTGGCAGGGGTAAAATACAGGGAGCGAAAGGCTATTTACAATTTGTACAGAAACCAGATGGCAGTTATAAGAGTCGAGGGACATGAAAGGGAAGCAGTGGTTGGGAAGGGAGTAAGACAGGGTTGTAGCCTCTCCCCGATGTTGTTCAATCTGTATATTGAGCAAGCAGTAAAGGAAACAAAAGAAAAATTCGGAGTAGGTATTAAAATCCATGGAGAAGAAATTAAAACTTTGAGGTTCGCTGATGACATTGTAATTCTGTCAGAGACAGCAAAGGACTTGCAAGAGCAGTTGAATGGAATGGACAGTGTCTTGAAAGGAGGATATAAGATGAACATCAACAAAAGCAAAACAAGGATAATGGAATGTAGTCTAATTAAGTCGGGTGATGCTGAGGGAATTAGATTAGGAAATGAGGCACTTAAAGTAGTAAAGGAGTTTTGCTATTTGGGGAGCAAAATAACTGATGATGGTCGAAGTAGAGAGGATATAAAATGTAGGCTGGCAATGGCAAGGAAAGCGTTTCTGAAGAAGAGAAATTTGTTAACATCCTGTATTGATTTAAGTGTCAGGAAGTCATTTCTGAAAGTATTCGTATGGAGTGTAGCCATGTATGGAAGTGAAACATGGACGATAAATAGTTTGGACAAGAAGAGAATAGAAGCTTTCGAAATGTGGTGCTACAGAAGAATGCTGAAGATTAGATGGGTAGATCACATAACTAATGAGGAAGTTTTGAATAGGATTGGGGAGAAGAGAAGTTTGTGGCACAACTTGACCAGAAGAAGGGATCGGTTGGTAGGACATGTTCTGAGGCATCAAGGGATCACCAATTTAGTATTGGAGGGCAGCGTGGAGGGTAAAAATCGTAGAGGGAGACCAAGAGATGAATACACTAAGCAGATTCAGAAGGATGTAGGTTGCAGTAGGTACTGGGAGATGAAAAAGCTTGCACAGGATAGAGTAGCATGGAGAGCTGCATCAAACCAGTCTCAGGACTGAAGACCACAACAACAATGTACGACCGCATGTTGCAAGTCCTGTATGGGCCTTTCTGGATATAGAAAATGTTCCGACTGCTGCCCTGGCAAGCACAATCTCCAGATCTCTCACCAACTGAAAACGTCTGGTCAATGGTGGACGAGCAACTGGCTTGTCCCAATACGCCAGTCACTACTCCTGATGAGCTGTGGTATCGTGTTGAAGCTGCATGGGCAGCTGTACCTGTACGCCATCCAAGCTCTGTTTGACTCAATGCCCAGGCGTATCAAGGCCGATATTACGGCCATAGTTGGTTCTTCTGGGTACTGATTTCTCAGGATCTATGCACCCAAATTGCGTGAAAATGTTATCACAAGTCAGTTCTAGTATAATACATTTGTCCAATGAATATCCGTTTATCATCTGCATTTCTTCTTGGTGTAGCAATTTTAATGGCCAGTAGTGGATTTTGAATGGCAGTGGATTTCGTATACCGCAGTAATGGTAACGCGTTTTATTTCTGCTTCCATATTTTTGTTCAACCCCAGTACGTTGGATGCATTTGGCATCATCCTCTGACATTGTTTCGATAAGAGAGGAAAGTAATATAGTGCTGTTGTTGGAAGGACTATTCTGTCACCCACTTGAAATAAGACGCACCGCAGTGCTTAATGCAGTGGAGAGATTGTGTTCTAATACACATCTGGCAATTTAGATGCATATTTCTTGAAGTTTCATTAAATCTGGACATGTTACCTCCAAAACTACATTGCCCAGTTTCCCGCCCAATCCTTTTCTCTTGAGTGTGCACTCGGTCTTTAGAGACAATAACGTCGATCAAACCTCAGGTCCTAAATTTCCTACCTCCCTTTTTATTTTCAGTCTCTCAGTACACCACAGAAAAGAAAGTGTAGATCACAGACTTTCCCAGGGCGACTAACACTAAAGTTACCGAAGTCTAAGCGGCCATTACGTCCCTCCCATACAGGGAACGAGCAGTTCATAAATCTAGACAATTAAACTGTGATTACATAGTGTAACAGCTGTTGAAATTACGAATCAAAGGATTGCACTTACTGTAGTATTACATGTTAAGCAAGTACATAAACTTTACATGCAAATCGCTCCCACTAAATTAATTATGTTTGAAGTACTGAAGCTGCCAATGCGTTGTGGAAGAAGTGAACTATCAGTGATGTCACAATAATTATGTGGTTACTATAAATGAGTTTTATTAAAAATCACAATAAGGAGGTGGTCCTTAGGAAAAGTCATTTACGTTAAATTTTGTTCGTGTCCCACACAGTCGCGGAGTAAGACGTTTTTCTTCGCGCCTGCACGTTTGCGCCACCTGGAGAGAGCAACCCTAGAAGTGAAAACGTTTTAGCCGCGCCTTAAAGATGTAACATGTGTAGGTTATTACAGCCATGCTGTAGCGTTAGCAACACAGAGTATGTTCTTAGGTATGGAGCTACACTACCCAGTTCATAACATTGCTGGAGACATTGTGCTATGCCTCAAACACTCAGCTCATTGTTTCCGTTCACTCATTCGTTTCAACTCAGTCATATTATTCGTTTCTGGTTCGTTTGTCTTGGCTTTTCGCTCTTTGTCAATGTGTACATTCGTGCAGCAGTCTGCAGGCATGCTAGACAACAACATGTTTTGACCTCCATTATCTTAGTCAGACTTTCAAAGTTCACGTTCGTAATTAATTCAGTCGTGTCGCTAGTATATCGACAGATGTCGGAGTAGACACTACGCACACCTGATGCTTACGCTACAACTTGCCGCCCAGCTACGTACTATCTATGCGTTGGTAAGCGTTACGTTCTATGTTTCCATTTCAAACGAATCCCTTAAAGTCTCAAAGCTCGTTAATAACTCCCATTATCTCTCTGTATAGCTTGTAAGTACTTTTTAAATGCGATAGTAGTTACTTGGTCCCCTGCCTTCTTTTCGTACCGTGTCTAACATGTTGTTGCCTGAATAAGAGAACTTCTCTATCATTTGGGCACTATTTCGTTAAAATAATTCCCTGAGTGTAAGAGGGCTGTTATCCAGTAAAATAAACCGGCACTGTGGATTTATGACTCCCAAATTGTAAGGGGTGCCTGGACTTTCATTAGTACTGAACGACATATCTAAATAAAATTAAAATTCTACTAACCGTTTCTTGTCTCTGGGCGACACATCTGTTCCAGTATATTCATGCAGCAAGTTCCAGCAGAAATACTTGGAGTAGCAAAAGAAGCCGGACGCTGCTACCGTCCGAGTGACAGGAGAATCTCCCTGGATGTACGAAATTACTTGTCTGCAAGCACGCAAGACAGCGACATTTACGGAAAGACAACTGCCAAGATTTAGAAAAGTTGGTTACTCATACCAATACATGAACTTGCTTTCTCTAAACTCTGGCCACGAAGACTTTCCTCTTGATGAAGTTTGATAACATTCACCCAAGCTGAGATGATGTGTGATGTCACAATTGGATAGCTCAAATGGTAAGAGCACTCCGCGCGTTGGGAAAAGTCGAAAGTTAACTCTTGGAGAACTTTGAGGTTTAACGCAAGAGAAAAAGAAATGAGGAAAGACATGTCCTTCTTCACATTTATAGACCGCTGGTTCCCACCAGAAACCGCCTAGGAAGAAGTGTCACCCAGTAGTCCTTGAAACAAACCAGTGACAGCCAGACCGTAGCTATTTCAGCCGCGACTGAATAACGTTCTGTGTGAATACGAATATTTTTTCGTACGCAGTCATTTCTGCGAACATCTTCCAATCAATAAAACGGAATTCGTCTTTTGAGTGTATAATAACTGCACTACTGGACATTAAAATTTCTACACCAAGAACAAATGCAGATGATAAACAGGTATTCATTGTACAAATATATTATACTAGAGCTGACATGTGACTACATTTTCACGCCATTTGGGTGCATAGATCCTGAGAAATCAGTACCCAGAACAACCACCTCCGGCAGTAATAACGGCCTTGATACACCTGGGCATTGAGTCAAACAGAGCTTGGATGGCGTGTACAGGTGCAGCTGCCCATGCAGCTTCAACACGATACCACAGTTCATCAAGAGTTGTGACTGCCGCATTGTGACGAGCCAGTTGCTCGGCCACCATTCACCAGACGTTTTCAATTGGTGAGAGAACTGGAGAATGTGCTGGCCAGTGCATCAGTCGAACATTTTCTGTATCCCGAAAGGCCCGTACAGGACCTGCAACATGCGGTCGTGCATTATCCTGCTGAAATGTAGGGTTTCACAGGGATCGAATGAAGGGCAGAGCCACGGGTCGTAACACATCTGAAATGAAACGTGCACTGTCAATGCGAACAAGAGGAATCCAAGACGTGTAACCAATGGCACCCCATACCATTACGCCGGGTGATACGCCAGTATGGCGATGACGAATACACGCTTCCAATGTGCGTTCACCGCGATGTCGCCAAACACGGATGCGACCATCATGATGCTGTAAACAGAACCTGGATTCATCCGAAAAAATTACGTTTTGCTATTCGTGCACCCAGGTTCGTCGTTGGGTACACCATCGCAGGCGCTCCTGTCTGTGATGCAGCGTCAAGGGTAACCGCAGCCATGGTCTCCGAGATGATAGTCCATACTGCTGCAAACGTCGTCGAACTGTTCGCGCAAACGGTTGTTGTCTTACAACCGTCCCCATCTGATGACTCAGGGATCGAGACGTGGCTGCACGATCCGTTACAGCCATGCGGATAAGATGCCTGTCATCTCGACTGCTAGTGATACGAGGCCGTTGGGATTCAGCACGGCGTTCCGTATTACCCTCCTGTTCCCACCGATTCCATATTCTGCTAACAGTCATTGGATCTCGACCAACGCGAGCAGCAAAGTCGCGATACGATAAACCGCAATCGCGATTGGCTACAGTCCGACCTTTATCAAAGTCGGAAACGTGATGGTACGCATTTCTCCTCCTTACACGAGGCATCACAACAACGTTTCACCAGGAACGCCGGTCAACTGATGTTTGTGTATGAGAAATCGGTTGAAAACTTTCCTCATGTCAGCACGTTGTAAGTGTCGCCACCGGCTCCAATCTTGCGTGAATGCTCTGAACAGCTACTCCTTCGCGTATCACAGTATCTTCTTCCTGTCGGTTAAATTTCGCGTCTGTAGCACGTCATCTTCGTGTTGTAGCAATTTTAATGGCCAGTAGTGCATAAGATGTTGTTAGAAAGTAACTCATCCATTTTTATTTATTTTTTGTAGAAGGTATGGTATCCCAGGCGACGTGCTCCATAAAATTGTATTTGAATCTTTGGAAAGGAGACAATATAATTTTTTATGATAGATTCAGCGATCCAGTTTATCGACACACACTCGGTCCAGTCATATTAATGTGAGCACCTGTCAGAGGTCTGCATAATCATCTTTTGCAGCGTGGACGTGCTGGAAGAAAGTATCTAAGTTTTTGGAAGGTACCGACAATGATGTGAACCCATGCCGACTCCACTGTCGTGGCCAGCTGCGCTAGGCGCCTCGGTTGCGGAACCATGCCGCGAACAGTCCGATCAAGGTGGTTCCACATATTCTCGATTGGGTGTAAATCCGGGTAGCCAGGGGACTACGGTAAACTCATATTGGTTCTCCTAGAACTACACACACGTAGACTGAGAAGTGTGTGACACGTTGTAGCCTCCTGCTGGTAGATGTCATCGTGCTGAGAAAAAAACAGACTGCATGTGGTGGTGGACATGGTCCCCAAGGACAGATGCACACTTGTGTTGATCCACTGTGTCTTCCTAAATGACGAGATCAAAGAGTGAATGCCACTAATATATTCCACCGGCCATAACGCTTCTTCGTCCGAACTGGACCCTTCCGACGATTGTTGCAGGGCCGTACACGCCAACGGCTCCGATGAAGCGTAAAACGTAATTCATCTCAAAAGCCCACCTGTCGCCACACGGTGGACTTCGAGATGCCCTTGTACAATTTTAAATTTTGGCGAAAGAAGAATTTCACCCTCAGGATGTGCCCAAAGTAACGAAAGAATAATCACACGTCGTTTCGGAGCATACAGAAATGGTTCCAAGATATGTGAGTGGCTCGAAGATATCTTACGTAAAAGAATCCAGCAGTATGTCCTGCTTGACTGCGAGTGTTCATCGGAGACAAGGGCATCGTCAGGAGAAGCCCAAGGAAGTGTGATAGAGCCGCTCTTGTTTTCCGTGTAGACAGGTAATCTGACGGATAGGATGAGTAGCAATTTGCGACTGTTGATGACGCTGTTGTGTACGGGAAGGGGTCGTCGTTGAGTGACCGTAGGAGGATACAGGATGACTTGTACAGTATTTTTTTAGTGTGATGAATGGCTGGCAGTTCGCTGTAAACGTGGAAAGATGTAAATGAATGCAGATGAGCAGCGAAAACAATCTTAAACACCTAGGCGTGACGTTGCAACGTTTTGTTCACATCTACATCTACATAACTATTCTGCAATTTACACTTAAGTGCCAGGCAGAGCGTTCTTCGAACCACCTGCAGACCGTTTCTCTACCGTTCCACTATCTAACAGCGCTTGGAAAAAAATGAACACTCCAATTTTTCAGTACGAGGATTTCTCTTATTTTATAATAATCATGTTTCTCTGTATGTGGTATGGCGATAGTAAAATATTTTCACATTCAACGAAGAAAGTTAGTGACTGAAATTTCGTGAGAAGATCTCTCCGCAACGAAAAACGCCATTATTTTAATGATTCCCATCCCAACTCGCTTATCGTATCTGTGGCATTGTCTTACGTATTCTACAAAATGGGCGGACCTTCTTTGACCTTTTCGATGTCCTCTGTCATTCCTGTTTAGTAAGGTTCCTACACTGCACAGTAATGTTCCAACAGATGACGAGTTGGGTTGTTGTAAGGGAGGAGACCAGACAGCGAGGTCACCGGTCTCATCGGATTAGGGAAGGACGGGGAAGGAAGTCGGCCGTGCTCTTTCAAAGGAACCATCCCGGCAATTGCCTGTAGCGATTTGCGGGAAATCACGGAAAACCTAAATCAGGATGATCGGACGCGGGATTGAAGCGTCGTCCTCCCGAACGCGAGTCCAGTGTGCTAGCCACTGCGCCACCTCGCTCTGTGTCCAACACATGAGGAACAAGCGTAGTGTAGGCAGTCTCTTTAGTAGACCTGTTGCATCTTCTAAGTGTTCTGCTAATAAAACGCAGTCTTTGGTTTGCCTTCCCAACAACATTATCTATGTGATCGTTCCAACTTAAATTGTTCCTAATTGTATTTCATAGGTATTTAATGGAATTTACAGACTTTATATTTGCGTGATTTATCGTTTAATCGAAATTTATCGGAGTGGATGAGTTCACATTTTTCCTTTTTTAAGACAAAATTGCCGCTTTTCACAGCATTCAAAAATCGTGTCCAAGTCACTGCGATTGCTTTTGAATATGAAGTTGAACGAGCACCTTAGTTAGGTAGTAGGGAAGCCGAATTCCCGACTTGTTTCTTTTGACAGAATTTAGGGAAATTATAGTTCGTCCATAAAGGAGAAGGTATAGAGAACACTAGTGCGACCCATTCTTTAGTACTGCTCGAGTGTCTGGGATTCCCACCAGGTCGCATGAAAGAAAGACAACGAAGTAATTCAGAGGTGTGCAGCTAGATTTGTTGCCGATAGGTTTGATCAGTGCGCAAGTACGCAAGTATTACGGAAATACTTAAATGGGAATCTCTAGAGGGAAAACAACGTTCTTTTCACGAGGCACGGTTAAAGAAATTTAGAGGACCGGCATTTGCGACAGACTGCAGAACGATCCTACTGCCATCAAAGCACGCATCGCGTTAAACCGCAAAAACGAAAGAAATGAAGATTCCTACAGAAGCATGCAGCCAGTCGTTTCTCCCTCTCTCCATTTGCAGCCGGCCGCTGTGACCGAGCGGTTCTAGGCGCTTCAGTCCGGAAACACGCTGCTACTAGGGTCGCAGGTTCAAATCCTGCCTCGGGCATCGTTGTGTGTGATGTCCTTAGGTTAGTTAGGTTTAAGTAGCTCTAAGTCCATGGGACTGATGACCTCAGATGTTAAGTCCCATAGTGGTTAGAGCCAGTTGAACCATCTCTCCATTTGCGAGTGGAACAGGAAAGAAAAGGGCTAGCAGTGGTACAAGGCCCCTCCGCTATGCACTATATGGTGGCTTCTCCAGTATGTATGTAGATTCGTATTTCACCGTAACAGACGTTTGTCAGTAATACTCAACATGCGGTATATGTCATCTGTAATCGCATATAAGACATCAGGGCGATCAAGTCTGGAGCACTGGTCCAGTGTTTTGGAGTCCTTATTGGATAGGCATGACAGCAGGCAACGAGCGAATTCAGCATGTTTTGCTAGGACCGTTAACACGTCGGTACATGCGACATGAAAGTGTGATGCAAATGCTCAGGGATCTTAAATACTTAAACTCAGGTAACTTCCATCCAGTCACTCACTGATCAGTCTGGCCTGGCATCGGAAGACAGCAAAACGAAAGCTGAAATTTTAAATTTAGCATTTGAGAAATCTTTCACGCAGGAGGATCGTACAAACATACCGCCCTTTGAGTCTCGTACAGACTCCCGTATGGAGGACATAGTGATAGACATGGGTTGTGAAGCAGCTGAATGGGTTGAAAATAAATAAATCGCCAGATCCTGGTGGGATTCCAATTCGGTTTTAAAGAGAGTACTCTACTGCATTGGCTCCTTACTTAGCTTGCATTTATCGCGAATCTCTTGCCCAACGTAAAGTCCCGAGCGACTGGAAAAAGCGCAGGTGACGCCTCTATATAAGAAGGGTGAAGGACGAATGCTCAAAATTACAGACCAATATCTTTAACATCGGTTTGTTGCAGGATTCTCGAACATATTCTCAGATCAAATATAATGAATTTCCTTGAGACAGAGAAGTTGCTGTCCGTGCATCAGCACGGCTTTAGAAAGAATAGCTCCTGCGAAACGCAACTTGCCCTTTTTTCACATGATATCTTGCGAACCATGGATGAAGGGTATCAGACGGATGCCATAATCCTTGACTTCCGGAAAGCGTTTGACTTGGTGCGCCACTGCAGACTCCTGACTAAGGTATGTGCATATGGGATAGGTTCCCAAGTATGTGAGTGGCTCGAAGACTTCTTAAGTAATAGAACCCAGTACGTTGTCCTCGATGGTGAGTGTTCATCGGAGGTGAAGGTATCATCTGGAGTGGCCCAGGGAAGTGTGGTAGGTCCGCTGTTGTTTTCTATCTACATAAATGATCTTTTGGATAGGGTGGATAGCAATGTGCGGCTGTTTGCTGATGATGCTGTGGTGTACGGGAAGGTGTCGTCGTTGAGTGACTGTAGGAGGATACAAGATGACTTGGACAGGATTTGTGACTGGTGTAAAGAATGGCAGCTAACTCTAAATATAGATAAATGTAAGTGTTCGGTTCATTGGTAGAATTTTGGGAAGATTTGGTTCACCTGTAAAGGAGATAGCTTATAAAACACTAATACGACCTATTCTTGAGTACTGCTCGAGTGTTTGGGATCCCTATCAGGTCGGATTGAGGGAAGACATAGAAGCAATTCAGAGGCGGGCTGCTAGATTTGTTACTGGTAGGTTTGATCATCACGCGAGTATTACGGAAATGCTTCAGGAACTCGGGTGGGTCTCCAGAGGAAAGGAGGCGTTCTTTTCGTGAATCGCTACTGAGGAAATTTCGAGAACCAGCATTTGAGGCTGACTGCAGTACAATTTTACTGCCACCAACTTACATTTCGCGGAAAGACCACAAAGATAAGAGAGATTAGGGCTCGTACACAGGCATATAGGCCGTCATTTTTCCCTCGTTCTGTTTGGGAGTGGAACAGGGAGAAAAGATGCTAGTTGTGGTACGAGGTACCCTCCGCCACGCACCGTATGGTGGATTGCGGAGTATGCACGTAGATGTAGATGTAGAACTTGTTTTCGAGAAAGAGTGTACAACAGTTTTACAGCCGCCATCATAAGTCTTATATTTTGACCATGAGAATGAGATATGGTGCCTGCCGAGAGATAATAGTCGAACTTTCTCGCAGCCCTTTACGTGGAACGGATAGGGAGAGGCTAATATTGATACGGATCACCCCCACAGTATATTGTGCGTGGCTTCATCAGCTCCCAATGTAACTGCCTCAATTCGCACGTCTTCGTCACCACCCGCGCCAGCCGCGGAGAGCCAGCGGAAATTTCCAGTTGAGTCGGACGTCACAGCGCCAGCTAGTGGACGCCTGACGAGCACCTGACGCAGTTAGCGGTGCTCAAATTTGACCAACAGCCGTCAGATCGCGTCAGGCGTCGCAGCAACAGTATATTATCTCTTTTTACGATTCAACTTTATAGCATCGCACCAATATTCTGTGTACGGGTTAGAAGCAAGGAAACAAAATTTTGTTGCACTAATATTTAGTGATTCCCGGTTTCCGTCCTTTTCAGCTGTCATCAAGTAAAAATTGACTAGCGTCGACGAAGGCATTAGTGTGTAAGAAGTCAAACTTGGGAAACTGAACAACATCAAACAACACATACTCTGTTGTTGTTGTTGTCGTGGTCTCCAGTCCTGAGACTGGTTTGATGCAGCTCTCCATGCTACTCTATCCTGTGCAAGCTTCTTCATCTCCTAGTACCTACTGCAACCTACATCCTTCTGAATCTGCTTAATGTATTCATCTCTTGGTCTCCCTCTACGATTTTTACCCTCCACGCTGCCCTCCAATGCTAAATTGGTGATCCCTTGATGCCTCAGAACATGTCCTACCAACCGATCCCTTCTTCTAGTCAAGTTGTGCCACAAATTCCTCTCCTTCCCAGTGCTATTCAGTACCTCCTCATTTGCTTCATGATCAATCCACCTAATCTTCAGCATTCTTCTGTAGCACCACATTTCGAAAGCCTCTATTCTCTTCTTGTCTAAACTATTTATCGTCCATGTTTCACTACGGTACATGGCTAATTCCATACAAATACTTTCAGAAAAGACTTCGTAACATTTAAATCTATACGCGATCTCAACAAATTTCTTTTCTTCAGAAACGCTTTCCTTGCCATTGCCAGTCTATATTTTATATCCTGTCTAATTCGTCCATCATCATTTATTTCCCTCCCCAAATAGCAAAACTCATCTACTACTTTAAGTGTCTCATTTCCTAATCTAATTCCCTACAGCCTTACATTTTTCCTCCAGCCATCCCTGCTCAGCCATATTGCACTTCCTGTCGATCTCATTTCTGAGACGTTTGTATTCCTTTTTGCCGGCTTCATTTACTGCATTTTTGTATTTTCTCCTTTCATCAATTAAATTCAGTATCTCTTCTGTTACCCAAGGATTTCTATTATCCCTCGTCTTTTTACCTACTTGATCCTCTGCTGCCTTCACTATTTCATCTCTCAAAGCTACCCATACTTCTTCTACTATATTTCTTTCCCCCATTCTTGTCAATAGTTCCCTAATGCTCTCCCTGACACTCTCTACAACCTCTGGTTCTGTCAGTTTATCCAGGTCCAATCTCCTTAATTTCCCACCTTTTTGCTGTTTCTTTAGTTTTAATCTACAGTTCATACTCTATGATCTTGATATCAGGCAGCAAGTATCAAATCGACTGCTCCTGACTAGTGTTATGTGGCTAATACAGAGCTAACAGCGTCTGCTTACTAGAGTGCTTACTACCGTTTAAAATAACCTGTTCCTAAATTAACCGATTTTCAGTTTTTTATTCCTTTTATTCTCTGCAATAAACGCAGAAATCAAACAAAGACTTAAAAATTTTGACTCTCCCAGTATCACGATACACAGAATAAAATATTATATTCTTCAAACTCTGCCTCAAAATCATGTAATCGGCGATCATACCACTATTTGGGCGTTACGAATAGTCAGTGATAACGAGTGAAAACTGAGGTGGATGTCTGCTTTTTGGTTAATTTATCCATTTTCAAGGGCTAGAACCAGATGAAGGCATATTATATAGCTGGCCGGAGTGGCCGAGCTGTTCTAGGCGCTACAGTCTGGAACCGCCGGACCGCTACGGTAGCAGGTTCGAATCCTGCCTCGGGCATGGATGTGTGTGATGTCCATAGGTTAGTTAGGTTTAAGTAGTTCTAAGTTCTAGGGGACTGATGACCACAGCAGTTGAGTCTCATAGTGCTCAGAGCCATTTGAACCATTTATCTGTGAGTGGCAGCAGCAGCGCTTATCGATAAGTGCATCTCTGGAGCGACCGATCGTATTTCCGGGCCGTCGTGTCTCTGGTAGTCAGTTGGAGACGGACCAGGAGTGCAGTCGGGCATGGAGCAGCGTTGGGGACGGAGCGCCAGTGAGATTCTGATAGACGGTACTTCCCGACCGCTGGGGACACGCATGCACTGTCCGACTGAAGGAGACTGGAGTGGGAATGACTGTTTGTTGGTCGTACGGTCGGTCGTCTCATTGACCGACATGTATTTGGTCTTTTGGTAATTTCCAGGTATGTGGCACTCGGTCGGTTGGGGCAGAACTTCGAGGAAGTCTCCATGGGCCGTAGTCAGGCCGGAGCCGCTTGCGGCGTGCACGTGCGGTAGGAGTCGTGACGCGTTTCTTGCGAGGGTTACGAAGTTCGTCGCCCACCGATCCTGGACACTAAAGTTGAGTGCTCACTTAACCTACTATCAAGCCTCAACTGCTATCACATCTCTTCGTTTGATCCTGGTTGTCGCTTTCTGGGAGATTCTCCAGAGCAACAACGTGCGTGCATTGCAGTCGGCTAGAATTTCAGCCGTCTTCCTGTGTCGTGTTTAACTTAATTTAATTCAATACTTCATTAATGAAGTGTACCAGCGGTATCTTCTGCCTTGTGGCCACTGATGATCCGGTGATCTGTCCTGGTCGGTTACGTAGTTTTCGGCTGTGTATTTTCCTCGTCGTGTTGATGCTGTCCAGCACGGCGTGTAGTTCGACAGCTGAGGTGTGTTGGTGGTTCTGGGCGTTTATTCTGACTTGGCTGGATTGGGCACCAGTATCAGGTACGTTGCGCTATTGACATCTGGTTGTCGTTTTGCTGGTCGGGTGGAGCAGTACTGATCTTGTTGGTTGGTTCGTCGGCTGGTTTGCGGTTGGGTTGCCTTCCGATTAAGAGGTTGTCGGTCTGGCTGCCTGTCTCACCTAAACGTGCGTTAGTGTTACCTTCCGTAAATTTGTTTCAAGTTGGTATGTGGCCTTCAGCCGAGTTTTCAGCCTTTCCAAATTAAAAGTTGAAAATTTTGTCTAGGCCTTAAGCCGTAAGAAATATTTTCTAGTTTGTATGTGGCCTTCAGCCGAGTTTTCCAGCTTAAATTAAAAATTGGGATTTTCTTTATCTGGGCTGTATGCTGTGAGATTGTTTGGGTTTCGTATGTGGCCTTCAGCCGAGTTTTATGTGAATCATTTTAGGATAAAGCCTTTAGCGTCTTTTAGTTGAAATTTTCCTTTAGGCCTTAAGCCATAAAATTGTTTTCTGCATGGTGTGTGGCCTTCAGCCGAGTTTTAATCTCTCTTAAATTAAAAATTCAAAATACTTGTCTTGCCCTTAAGTCATAAGATGGTTATTCTTTAGTACGAGGCCTTCAGCCGAGTTTTACACGAAATATTTTAAGATAAGGCATTCAGCCTTTTCAAATTGAAAGTTGTTGTTCCTAGGCTTTAAGTCATTAAATTGTTTTGTTGATATGCGGCCTACAGCCGATTCTACAGCCTATTTAGATCAAACATTGAAAATCTTTGTCTCGGCCTTAAGCCATAACACTGTTCATGACTAATGTGAGCCCTTCAGCCGAGTTCTATGGGAAAAATTTAAGCTAAGGCTCTCAGCCTATTTACATTGAAGATAAAAACTTTTTTTCTAAAGAAGTTAAACCTCCAGAAGAACTTCTGTACCTCAATTCTTTGCTTAGGCCTTGTGCCTTGGATTTTCGATGTGGCCTTCAGCCGATCTAAATTAAATAAATTGAGGTCTTTCGTTAAAACCTTGAGAGTTTTTGATACTTGCTTGTGTGATTGTGTGTTTTAAGAAATAAAGTTTATATGTTGAGTGCAACTGACAGTAACTTATTTTGGCCCCTTTCCGCAAATGTAACGTCATCCGCTCTGTCCTGCTACCCCAGGGATTTCAGCTGCATTATTTCAGGTGTGAAACCATGGCCGATGTGAGCGAATACAGATACACTATTGAGGAGCCATTAATGGCGAGTGTGTGGCTGTACGGACGTCTACAGACAGGAGAAACAACTACAGAAATACTGAATGCGTTCAGAGATCCCTTTTAAAGAACCCTTCTCGACTGATAGGAACGTGTTTTTGCTTCAATCTGTGACAAAGACAGGCTGCGTTGTAGACGTAAGGAAATGTTTGAGGGGTGCTCAGTCGACAGTATAACGGTCAACAATGCAAGAACATATCAGAAAAGATTTGAAAGTGGGGGCAGCGAGCTGCAGCCCATTAGCCATTGCTGGAACAAGTTCCAAATGCCGTTTCTCGCCCAAGAGAAAAATATTTTGCTGAATGTGTGATATATCGCGGTTCACACGGGAGGAATATGGTTTACTCGTGTTAGAAAAGTCTCCACTATTTGCGACGGTTTGAAAAGAACTCACCTCATATTTATATAGCGATATCGTAACAATACCTGTTCGGACCATATTTGTTTGAAGGGTACGTGAATGGAGATTATTTGAGCATGGCGCCGACCTCTTAATGTCTCAGCTCGAAGACAAGGTAGTCGTGGAAAATGTGTGGATACAGTAGAACAGAGCTGCAGCAGTCACTGATACTGAAATTCTTGAGTTCCTTGATGTTTCGAGGTTGCTGGATCGGATGTGGTGCAGCAACACCTCCCGCCACATTTAAATGCTCACCTCCAAGTCCAGACCTTATCCTGCCAGGAAACATAGGAAATAATCAAGTTTCACGTCTCAAAGTCAGCAAGTGACGGATGTAAAATTGGGCAGGAGTATTGAGGGAGGCTCTCAAAGCATAATTCCTGAGATGCTCCGCAAGATGTGAAGTACATGGTGACGCACTTATCCCTCTGCAAGCCACGATGGCGTGCACGCAGATACGCTTGATGGATGATTTTTATGTGTTCTTACACCAATATACAATATAGGGTTATTCGTAACTGTCTCTGGGATTTCGAAGACGGCTGCACGAAAACTACAGACATAGAGAAAAACGTCACATATCAGCGGCTAGAGCAATCCCCCCACCCCAAGTTTAGGTTCGCTAAATGTACTGTGGCGTAGCTGCAGAGCTGATAACCAGGGGGCAGTCGTATCGGAACATGACGTGTAATGGAGCGATGAGTGCGTTTTGTGTCCTTGAATTCGCTACTTGTGAGTCAATTGTGACGGTTCAGCGATAGTTTCGCACGAAGCATCAGGTAAAAGCTCCCACACACAAAACTCCGTGAGAGGGCTGCTTAGGATTGGAAAAGGACACAGGTCATCCCCGTTTTCAAGAAGGGACGTCCAACAGATGTGCAGAACTATAGACCTATATCTCTAACGTCGATCAGTTGTAGAATTTTGGAACACGTACTATGTTCGAGTATAATGACTTTCCTGGTGACTAGAAATCTACTCTGTAGGAATCAGCATGGGTTTCGAAAAATACGCGCTATTCGTTCACGAGACTCAGAGGGCCATAGACACTGGTTCACAGGTAGATGCCGTGTTTCTTGACTTCCGTAAGGCGTTCGATATAGTTCCCCACAGTCGTTTAATGAACAAAGTAAGAGCATATGGACTATCAGACCAATTGTGTGATTGGATTGAGGAGTTCCTAGATCACAGAACGCAGCATGTCATTCTCAATGGAGAGAAGTCTTCCGAAGTAAGAGTGATTTCAGGTGTGCCACAGGGGAGTGTCATGGGACCGTTGCTGTTCACAATACACATAAATGACCTTGTGGATGACATCGGAAGTTCACTGAGGCTTTTTGCAGATGATGCTGTGGTGTATCGAGAGGTTGTAACAATGGAAAATTGTACTGAAATGCAGGAGGATCTGCAGCGAATTGACGCATGGTGCAGGGAATGGCAATTGAATCTTAATGTAGACAAGTGTAATGTGCTGCGAATACATAGAAAGACAGATCCCTTATCATTTAGCTACAAAATAGCAGGTCAGCAACTGGAAGCAGCTAATTCCATAAATTATCTGGGAGTGCGCATTAGGAGTGATTTAAAATGGAATGATCATATAAAGTTGATCGTCGGTAAAGCAGGTGCCAGACTGAGATTCATTGGAAGAATCCTAAGGAAATGCAATCCGTAAACAAAGGAAGTAGGTTACAGTACGCTTGTTCGCCCACTGCTTGAATACTGCTCGGCAGTGTGGGATCCGTACCAGATAGGGTTGACAGAAGAGATAGAGAAGATCCATCGGAGAGCAGCGCGCTTCGTTACAGGATCATTTAGTAATCGCGAAAGCGTTACGGAGATGATAGATAAACTCCAATGGAAGACTCTGCAGGAGAGACGCTCAGTAGCTCGGTACGGGTTTTTGTTAAAGTTTCGAGAACATACCTTCACCGACGAGTCCTGCAGTATATTGCTCCCTCCTACGTATATCTCGCGAAGAGACCATGAAGATAAAATCAGAGAGATTAGAGCCCACACAGAAGCATACCGACAATCCTTGTTTCCACGAACAATACGAGACTGGAATAGAAGGGAGGACCGATAGAGGTACTCAGGGTACCCTCCGCCACACACCGTCAGGTGGCTTGCGGAGTATGGATGTAGATGTAGATGTAGATGTAGATGTAGGTGGTGTAAAGAAAACAGTAGAAATGGTCAGGAACGCGAAGAAGTCGGCATGTGCCAGAAGAGAACTGCAGATACCGCAGTTAACTTCCTGGCGCGCTCTGCGCTGATTAATCCAGACAATGAGCTTCTTTCTGATTTATTTCTGACTTCTCGGGCATCCTACAGGTTGTATTAGTATGAATGGTGAGTGATCTGCAGACACAGCACCTACCAAACTACGCGTATTGGTTGATGCATTGCCTAACGCGGTATTATCAAAACCCAGTGTTCTGACGTCAGTGTTGGGTTGGGTTGGGTTGTTTGGTGAAGATACCAAACTGCGAGGTCATCGGTCTCATCGGATTAGGGAAGGATGGGGAAGGAAGGCGGCCGTGCGGTTTCAAAGGAAACATCCCGGCATTTGCCTGGAGCGATTTAGGGAAATCACAGAAAACCTAAATCAGGATGGCCGGATGCGGGATTGAACCGTCGTCCTCCCGAATGCGTCCAATATGCTAACTACTGCGCCACCTCACTCGGTCACGTCAGTGCCGGCCGAAGTGGCCGTGCGGTTAAAGGCGCTGCAGTCTGGAACCGCAAGACCGCTACGGTCGCAGGTTCGAATCCTGCCTCGGGCATGGATGTTTGTGATGTCCTTAGGTTAGTTAGGTTTAACTAGTTCTACGTTCTAGGGGACTAATGACCTCAGCAGTTGAGTCCCATAGTGCTCAGAGCCATTTGTCACGTCAGTGTGGCAAAGGTTCTGTGTTGGAGATGTCTGCTGTTAGGACAATATGGCAAACGCATCTCGTCTCTTCGTTTCTCATAACCAAGTCTGTGACCTGCAATCTCTCTGCTTGGTATCACAAGTTAATTAATTAGCGGCAATCGGGGTGTTTAATTAGTAGCATAACTCACATCCATTGGTAATGTTCTCTTCTATCAAAAACAATCACGGTTCACGTTATTACTACGATTATATGATTTAATCACTAGTAAAATATTGAATAATAATTCAAGTCAAGCGCCTCCACGCTTTTAGAACTTTTTATCAAATGTCAGTCGCTATGGTTTGTAGTTATTACAGGCGCTCTACTGAATTCTAGCGAATTCTGCAGTTCAAGGAGAATCAACAGAGGGAGGAAAGGGTACACCATCTTGACTAAAGTGAGCGGGACTCTTTAAGTGGCCCCTCAGACGTTCAATAATATTGTCAGATCGTCAATATATTCACCGTAAGTGGGCACGTGTAACATACTGTCAGTTTTATAAACGCTGACCACTACTGATAGCCCTAAAATGTTCTCAGTATTGGCAATATGTATCAGTCTGTCAGGTCGAGAAGAGACGGTTTCACAATTTTTGCAAATCAGGTGTTGGTGGAGTTTCATGAACCAACCACAGGGCGTCAGTAAGCAGTGTGTGTATTTCCAGTTCGTCTTTCTATTATCATTCCTCAGATTCAGTTTATCAAGTAGTCTCAATGCAAAAGTACTATGCAAGGATAGTCGTATTTACAACTTCAGGATGGTCAATGGAAGCTTCATTACGGTTTTGCTTCTTCGTTAATTTGAAAACGTAGTTCCACTATTACTTTTACTATCAATAACAGGGTAGAAAGTGCTTTTTCGTCGAAAAGTACGTCATATATATGCAGTGACAACAACGAAAAAGAGAAAATGGACCCGAGACTTACTGGAAAAAGGAGCGAAATACATGTTAGCCACGCGCATGATCACAAAACATAAAAAAAAATATTTTATATTAATTAGCTGATGCATCATTGCAGGACATATGGAATTATTTCACTGGTTTCAATAACAATTTTTCTAATAGTGTTACTGATAATACAACAGTAAACTTCAAGCATTGGACAGCCCTGCCTGTTACTATAAATCTCAGAGTCACACCTAATCTCTCGTCGTCTGCGATTGTCTCTCTCGCTGACGGATTTTGCACCTCTATTTTATGTCATATGAACATTAACAATTGCTCGCAGCATGCAGGAATCATCCAAAATCTTTTCGGGTCCGTGGTTATTATTTTAGTCAGTTACTTACCATAAAACCAGTCACTCCTTTTTTCGGTCATTTTCGGTCCTTTTTCGTTGTTTTCTTGCTAACCAGTTGTCGCTAATATAACTGCAGCACAAGCAGTCTTTTGAGTGCTCGACATCTTAACCTCGTAAAATCGTGTTTCCAAAATACTGTTGATGGTTTGAGAGTCGGTTCAGTTCACTGAAGCTTTGCCAAACTAGTATTGCCAAAAGCCGTTCGTAGTCCACGGTGGATCCAGAAACTCTTATGTTATCAACTGATGACACACACTGAAGGCATACAAGGCGAACACTTAAGTAACTACCATTTGCCTTAGATGCGCTGCGCACCATGAGCATCGCTTATCACCGGTGCGTCTAACTCACGAGTAACAAAATGGTTCAAATGGCTCTGAGCACTATGGGACTTAATTTCTGAGGTCATCAGTCCCCTAGAACTTAGAGCTACTTAAACCTAACTAACCTAAGGACATCACACACATCCATGACCGAGGCAGGATTCGAACCTGCGACCGTAGCGGTTGCGCGGTTCCAGACTATACCGCCTAGAACTGCTCGGCCACCCCGGCCGGCTACGAGTAACAGGTTAGAAAGATCGAACCTCTGTGTGAGGACTGCACTCACGACCATGAATTACTATAGGTCAAAAACACCATGTATATGTAAATGCATTAGGTATTTTACCGAGTGTGGATTTAAATTCTGGAAACGGTATCTTTTATGGGTACTCTTCCAAGTCGCGTTAACTTGTTTCGTGAAGCATCTGCCGCTAGCCTTTTTAACATAACACATAAAAGATTTTATGGCGCCCGTCGTTAGAAGGCAAAGGGGCAGAGCATAAAGCGCTCAGGTATTTGCAATGTGGCCGAGCTTCCGTACGTCGTCAAATATAGACTATTCTCATCTTCAAACCCCACTTTAATAATTTATACGAACAGGTACATCCACAGAAAGTAAGGCCTTGAATTGGTTTTTGCAAGGGAGACTTCGAAATATTGTAAGAAACATGATATGGCGAGTAAAATGTTATCAGCTTCATAGAATGGGAAATACTAGTTACGAGGTGAAACTTCATTGTCAGTTTGTATGCAATAATCTGTGGAATTAAGTTTCAGTTCTAGAGCGACGTACGAACATTGTCGGGGTTCTTGTCGGTTACTTGTCCACGCAACTGAAAAATTGTACTTTACGAAAAATTGTACTTTACGATTTTTTGGCAATTTCCTTACGCACCCTTAGGCAGCATTAGAAAATCAGCGTGCAGACAATATTCAGCGATGTAGCTAATGTAGTATTACACCACATTCCTACCAAGTAAGATTCCCTTTTTTAGACGTAAAAGTGATTACGCTAATCTGTTGTTTCTGTAAATGCGCGTAACGACGACAGTGTCGTTGCTGGCTAAGGTAAAGATGTGACTGTGTAATGAATAAGACAGTCGGAGTAAGGATATCTTTGTCACTGTATTTGACCTGTAACTATCGTTAACTATAAGCGCTGTTATTTAACTTTTAGTTGTTGCTACTACACTGGAGAACCTAAGAAACTGCCTGATAACGTGTAGGGCTCCGCGAGCTCGCAAAATTACCACAACACGACGTGGCATGGTCTCGTCTGACACCGTGAACTGACACCGTGAATCCTGCAGGGCTGTCCATAAATCCATAAGAGTACGAGGGGGTGGAGAGCTCTTCCCACAAATGCGCGATAATGTTCATGTCTGGGGAGTCTGGTGGTCAGCGGATATGTTTAAACTCAGAAGAGTGTTCCTGGAGCCACTCTGTAGCAATTCTAGACGTTTGGGGTGTTGCATTGTCCTGCTGAAATTCCCCAAATCCGTCGGAATGCAAAATGGACATGAATGGATGCAGGTGATCAGACAGGATAATTACGCACGTGTCACCTGTCAGAGTCGCATCTAGACGTATCAGAGATCCCGTATCACTCCTACTGCACATGCCCCACACCATTACAGAGCCCCCACCAGCTTCAACAGTCCAACGCTCACATGCAGCGTCCATGGACTCGTGAGGTTGTCTCCATACCCGTACACGTCCATCCGCTCGATACAATTTGAAACAGGACTCGTCCGATTAGGAAAATCGTTTCCTGTCATCAATAATCCAATGTCGGAGTTGATAGGCCCAAGAAATTTTGTGTCGTGGAGTCATCAAGGGAAGGAGAGTGGGGCTTCGGCTCCGAAAGCCCGTATCGATGGTGTTTCGTTCAATGGTTCGCATGCTGACACTTGTTGATGGCCCAGCACTGAAATCTGCAGCAATTTGTGGAAGCGTTGTTCTTCTGTCACGCTGAACGATTCTCTTCAGTCGTCGCTGGTTCCGGCAGCAGCGATGTGGCTATGGCTCTGAGCACTATGGGACTTAACATCTGAGGTCATCAGTCCCATAGAACTTAGAACTACTTAAACCTAACTAACCTAAGGACATCACACACATCCATGACCGAGGCAGGATTCGAACCTGCGACCGTAGCGGTGGTGCGGTTCCAGACTGTAGCGCCTAGAACCGCTTGGCCACCACGGCCGGCCGCAGCGATGTGGGAGATTTGATGTTTTCAACAAACTGCCTACTGGCTTCTGTTTCGGGTTCTTCGGCCGACGTTCATCTAATGATTTTTCTGAAGTTTCGCCGGTACGAGTGGCTGGCATTGTCAAAGCTTCACCCTCCATTGCCGGTGGTGAACTGGAGCCGAGCTCGCGGCCGCAGACTATATGTAGCTGGCGACCCAACGTCCCAGGGCACTCACGAAATGCTCACACGCGAAAATCTCCATTTCATCACTACCTCGGAGATGCTGTGTCTCATCGCTCGTGCGCTGATTGCAACACCACGTTCAGACTCACTTAAATCTCGATAACCTGCCTTTGTAGCAGCAGTAACCGATCTAACAACTGCGCCACACACTTGTCTTGTATAGGCATTGCCAACTGCAGCACCGTATTCTGTCTGTTTACATAGCTCTGTATTTGAATACGCATGCCTATGTGTTTCTTTGGCGCTTCAGTGTACGATGCACAAAGAGCTCAAACATGATTCTCACACAGATGGTGCACATGATTACCGTCCCTGAGACTCGCTGACCACATAAGTGCATCTGACCACGAAATTAAAAAAAAAAAAAAAAAAATGCCTGATCATGGGAACTGCTGTTATTGGATCCCGTATGAGGAGATAACAAGGACACACACACACACACACACACACACACACACACACACACACACACACAGAGAGAGAGAGAGAGAGAGAGAGAGAGGTGGAAGAGAGACAACCTGTATTATGGGGTTACCACCCATACAGTGAGGACGATACCACTGGAGACAGGACTAAAGGTGGAGTGGCTGTTTTCATTGAAGACAGATGCCACTCCTATCCCGTCCCACTTACCACGAAGATGCAAATAATTGCTGTGAAAGTTCTCGTACCCTTTAATACCACGGTGTGTTCTTTGTACCTTCCACCTAATGACACTCTGGATGCAGACGCACTGGCAGAATTCTTCGCGCCACTCCCGCGCCCATCCCTGCTTGTGGGGGACTGCAGTGCACATCTTGTGCTGTGGGGCTCGGCTATCACCTGCTCCGGGGGTCGGGTGATCGAGCGACTCGTGCATGCCGGCCGGAGTGGCCGAGCGGTTCTAGGCGCTTCAGTCTGGAACCGCGCGACCGCTACGGTTGCAGGTTCGGATCCTGCCTCGGGCATGGATGTGTGTGATGTCCTTAGGTTCAAGTAGTTCTTAGTTCTAGGGGACTGATGACCTCAGATGGTTAAGTCCATAGTGCTCAGAGCCATTTGAACCGTTTTTGAGTCGTGCATTCTAAGAATATCTGCCTTCTGAAAGCGGATCGGATGACACACTTTTCCACAGCTACAGGGTCTTTTTCGGCCACTGACCTTTGTTTTTGTCCCCCAGCTATTGCATACTCAGTTCAGTTGGAAGTGGCTCCATGTTTACATTCTAGTGACCACTTCCCAATGTGGATCTGTCTCCCAACTAGGACGGTGGCTGACAGACGACGCAGACGGATGATACAAAGGGCAAATTGGTTGCAGTACAGGCTATTTTTAAACATAAGGATTTCGCACAGGAGACGGTGGCCCATATCAGTTGTGAGACCTGACGGGCTGCCGCGGAGTCCATCCCCCGGTCTAGTAACCACATCAGACGACGGCCTGTACTTTGGTGGAATGACGACTGTCGATTGGCAATCTTGGCTGGGCAACAGCTCTGCGGAACTTCAAACACTGTCCAACTACAGAAAGCCTTCATGCGTCTGCAAGAGCACATGCGAGGCAAATGATAAAAGAACAGAAGAGGACTTCTTCCTGGAGGAAATTTACGACTTCCATTAAAAGGTCCACTTCCACTGCGGAAGTTTGGGAATCAATAAGAGGGATTTCAGGTAAGGGCAATACACGTCCCCTTACAGCCTTGTTAAGCAATGGGGTCTTGGTGGACAAGCCAGAAGACATGGCTCAGGTTTTAGCTGAACACTTCTTTAGTGTTACTATGTCATCCAGACAAGCTCTTGTTTTTCAGCTGTCCCGTAGGACTGCAGAGATGAGGAAGCTCAATTTCTTCTCGCATAGTGAGGAAGTCTACAACCTTCCATTCTCCATGTGGGAACTGTAATCAGCTTTGTCTGCAGCCAGAGACACTGCTCCATGACCTGATGAGATCCATTATGCCATTCTACGTCATTTCCCCCTTAATCGAAGGGTCAGCTCCTCTCTTGTTTCAATCAGATCTGGTTTGATGGACGGTACCCTACGACATGGAAGGAGGAAGTATTAATCCCATTATATGGTTCAAATAGCTCTGAGCACTATGGGACTCAACTGCTGTGGTCATCAGTCCCCTAGAACTTAGAACTACTTAAACCTAACTAACCTAAGGACATCACACACATCCATGCCCGAGGCAGGATTCGAACCTGCGACCGTAGCAGTCGCACGGTTCCGGACTGCGCGCCTAGAACCGCGAAACCACCGCGGCCGGCAATCCCATTATAGAAAGCAGACAAGGATCATAGCGCCTCTAACAGTTATCAGAGTAAACCCTTACCAGTTGTATGGGTAAAACTCTTGAACGTATGGTCAACCACCGCCCTGTCTGGCTGCTCGAATGCCGAAGTCATATGAGCCACTCCCAGTGGCCATTGTCAACTTAATTCTACTGGAGACGGCGATACAGGAAAAAACATAAAATGTCACTACTTGGAAGTACAAACTCCTTTGCCACCTTCATGGATGGGGGCTACGTGGACGCCTGCCACTTCTTATCCAATCCTTTCTGGAGGTCCGGCGTTTTCGATATCGCAATGCCTTGTCTGACTGCTATGTGCAAGAGAATGGGGCCTTCCAAGGCAGTGTCCTCAGTGTCACATTGTTTGCCATCATTATCAATGGCATTTCCTCCGAAGTCAGAAGCCGTGTAAAACGCTCTTTGTTTGTGGGTGACTTTGCAATTTTCTGCTCCTCTGATCTTATAACGGCGACGAGGCAGCTACAGCTGACCATTGGGAGGCTGGAAACATGGACCTGTACAACTAGTTTCTCACCAGAGAAGACTATGTGTGTCAATTTTAACTGTGATCATCGAAGTTTTAACAAACAAATGCTCATGGTGCGGGGCAATATTTTACGTTTTCAAGAAACTTTGCGCTTCCTTTTTTTTTTGTCATCAGTCTTCTGACTGGTTTGATGCGGCCCGCCACGAATTCCTCTCCTGTGCTAATCTCTTCATGTCAGAGTACCACTTGCAACCTACGCCCTCAATTATTTGCTGGATGTATTCCAATCTCTGTCTTCCTCGACAGTTTTTGCCCTCTACAGCTTCCTCAAGTACCATGGAAGTCATTCCCTCACGTGTTAACAGATGTCCTATCATCCTGTCCCTTCTCCTTATCAGTTTTTCCACATATTCCTTTCCTCTCCGATTCTGCGCAAAACCTCCTCATTCCTTAACTTATCAGTCCACCTAATTCTCAACATTCGTTTGTAGCACCACATCTCAAGTGCTTCGATTCTCTTCTGTTCCGGTTTTCCCACAGTCCATGTTTCACTTCAATGCTGTACTCCAGGTGTACATTCTCATAAATTTCTTCCCAAATTAAGGCCAATATTTGATGTTAGTAGACTTCCCTTGGATGTTCTCCTTGCACCGTCCGTCTTCGGTTATTTTACTGCCTAGGTAGCAGAATTCCTTAACTTCATCTACTTCGTGACCGTCAATCCTGATGTTAAGTTTCTCGCTGTTCTCGTTTCTACTACTTCTGATTATTTTCGTTTTTCTTCGATTTATTCTCAACTCATACTCTTTACTCATTAGACTGATCATTCCATTCAGCAGATCATGTAATTCTTCTTCACTTTCACACAGGATAGCAACGCCATCAGCGAATCGTATCGTTGATATCTTCTCACCTTAAATTTTTATTTTCATCATTGCCTCCTCGATGTACAGATTGAACAGTACGGGCGGGCGCTGATAACCTCGCTGTTGTGCGCCCTAAAACACTAATCATCATCATCATCATTGAACAGTAGGGGCGAAAGGCTACAGCCTTGTCTTACACACTTTTTAATACGAGCACTTCGTTCTTGGTCGTCCACTCTTACTATTCCCTTTTGCCGTTGTACATAATGTATACTAAAAGGTATCAAATAGATTATATAATGGTAAGACAGAGATTTAGGAACTAGGTTTTAAATTGTAAGACATTTCCAGGGGCAGATGTGGACTCTGACCACAATCTATTGGTTATGAACTGTAGATTAAAACTGAAGAAACTGCAAAAAGGTGGGAATTTAAGGAGATGGGACCTGGATAAACTGAAAGAACCAGAGGTTGTACAGAGTTTCACGGAGAGCATAAGGGAACAACTGACAGGAATGGGGGAAAGAAATACAGTAGAAGAAGAATGGGTAACTTTGAGGGATGAAATAGCGAAGGCAGCAGAGGATCAAATAGGTAAAAAGACGAGGGCTAGTAGAAACCCTTGGATAACAGAAGAAATATTGAATTTAATTGATGAAAGGAGAAAATATAAAAATGCAGTAAATGAAGCAGGCAAAAAGGAATACAAACGTCTCAAAAATGAGATCGACAGGAAGCGCAAAATGGCTAAGCAGGGGTGGCTAGAGGACAAATGTAAGGATATAGAGGCTTATGTCACTAGGGGTAAGATAGATACTGCGTATAGGAAAATTAAAGAGACCTTAGGAGAAAGGAGAACCACTTGCATGAATATCAAGAGCTTTGATGGAAACCCAGTTCTAAGCAAAGAAGGGAAAGCAGAAAGGTGGAAGGAGTATATAGAGGGTCTATACAAGGGCGATGTACTTGATGACAATATTATGGAAATGGAAGAGGATGTAGATGAAGAAGAAATAGAAGATATGATACTGCGTGAAGAGTTTGACAGAGTACTGAAAGACCTGAGTCGAAACAAGGCCCCCGGAGTAGACAACATCCCATTAGAACTACTGACAGCTTTGGGAGAGCCAGTCCTGACAGAACTCTACCATCTGGTGAGCAAGATGTATGAGACAGGCGAAACACCCTCAGACTGCAAGAACAATATAATTATTCCAATCCCAAAGAAAGCAGGTGTTGACAGATGTGAAAATTACCGAACTATCAGTTTGATAAGTCACAGCTGCAAAATACTAACGCGAATTCTTTACAGACGAATGGAAAAACTGATAGAAGCCGACCTCGGGGAAGATCAGTTTGGATTCCGTAGAAATGTTGGAACACTTGAGGCAATACTGACTCTACGACTTATCTTAGAACAAAGATTACGGAAAGGCAAACCTACGTTTCTAGCATTTGTAGACTTAGAGAAAGCTTTTGACAATGTTGACTGGAATACTCTCTTTCAAATTCTGTTCGATCACGTTTAGATTATGGCAGCTTGGTCTACGGATCAGCCCGTCCTTCCTACCTCAAGATGTTAGATGCTGTCCACCGTGAGGGCATTCAGATATCGACTGGAGCCTTTCGGACCAGCCCAGTTCCGAGTCTCCGTGCAGAGGCTGGTAAACTACCATTCTGGAATCGGCGACGTATCCTTTTGACTCGCCAAGCACTGAAAATCTCATCGACACCTAATTCGTTGACATTTAGTTCAGTGGTCCAACCGACCTTTGAACGGCTGTTCAGGAATCGGCCCCATGCGACCAAGCCATTTTGGATACGTGCTACAAACTGTCTCAAGGATCTGGGTCTATGAGGCATCAAAATACGCAGCCAGGGATGGAACGTATTGCCGCCTTGGCGTCTTCAGAGGCCGAAAATGATTTTAAGTTTGGCACAGTACAAGAAAAGCTGAACTCCAGATTATGCTATTACAACTTTGTTTTCGTCCATTTTAAGTAGTACCACAATTTTATCGTTGTTTATACAGACTGATCCCAGCAAGAGAATGTCCTCGGTTGTTCTGCTGTTTACCGTGATAGGGTATTTAAAGTGCGTTTTCCGGAACAATTCACAATTTACGATGCGAAATTATGTGGCATTCTGATGGCACTGGAGATCTTTCACAGACATCACTGTCTAAGGTTTCTTGTCTGTTCCGACTCGCTTAGTGCACTGCAAGCACTTCACCAAATGTATCCAGTAGATCAGCTGATTCAGCTCATCCATGACTCCTTACAGCGATTCCAACACCGTGGCAAGGAGGTGATCTTTTACTGGGTACCGGGTCGCATCGGGATACAGGGCAACGACATGGCCGACAAAGCCGCCAAGGAAGCATGTCGGAATGGTGCTGTTCATCAATGTCCCATCCCACTGCATGCACGCCATCATCTCATTTTCTGACAAACGCATCATGCTTCAGTGGGAGACTGTGCGGTTACAGGTGACAGAAAACAAACTGCGGTCGCTCAAATCGACCTCAAAGGCACGGCGGACTTCTTGTCAGCCTCTTCGCTGAAAGGGGGTTCTGCTCACCAGACTGCGCCTCGGACACCCACCGGCGGAAGGATCCACCACTCAGTGAAATTTGTGGCGTGTCACTTCCAGCTCAGTATACTGTGGCAACGTGTGTCCTACACACTGATATTAGGGCAGCCCTCAGTCTCGATGGAGATCTGCCCACCATCCTCCCAGATACTGATTCCAGTGTTACAAGGGTGGTGAAATTTTGTAATCTGTCAGGGCTCATCCCTATATTGGTGGGGAATGGAGGCAGACTTTGATACGTTATAAACTGCTCCACACGTGGGGACAGCCTTCGTCCCCACCCATGAGATTAGCACGCTGTCTTTTCGTCACGGCGCTGATGACCATGATGTCGAGCGCCCCTCGCCTCAAATCATCACCATCATCATCATCGTCATTAACGAGGTGGTTCGGGACAGAATGCTGTCCGTGGCACACGAATTTGGCGCAGAAGTGACGCCAGAATGGTGTGTAGTCGATGCGACCACGAAAGTCGACAGCAGTCGATAAATGAAAACTTTCGGCGACGTCATATTTAATTTCCTCGTATTACGTTATTCTTGTATTATAAACTGCGTGTTATAACAGTGTGCCTTTTCAAGAAAATAGCGCGCTGAAGATTTATCACAAATACGTTAGTCTTGGTACGATTTCTTATAAGGAAACGCCAATTAAGGAAACTTCAGTAGGAATAGTATTCAGTAGTTTTATGAATAATATTAAAGGAATGGCTGTACATCATCACGTGTTCTTGTGATTAGTGCCACTTTGTTATGGAGTGGAAGCAACAAGGTTCGCATCCTGATATATTGTAGGTTGGGGTAAAACTACGCGTCAAGTTTTCAGGTCCCTGAACCAGAAGTTCATCATTCTCCCACCAGGCAGCGCGTACGTCACCATCTCCTTAGTTCTGTTCTGGAGCCCCGTGGTAGTCAGATGCTCATACCTGGAGAAAATGGGCTAAGTCACATTTGTACGTTTTCGAAATAAAACTTGTATAGTTTCGATTGTCAGATGAGCCTAAATATGTTTTTAAAAAATTAGATTATCCCGTACCGGAACTGGTGGATGTAAACCTCCAATACCCTCTTTTAACTCTACAACTTCAATCGTGCGTGTATGTTACTTGTTGATCGTCGAAAAAAAAAATAGCAGTATGGGGTAAAATAACTTGAATCTACAGTGTAGAAGTTCGCAGAGCGTACTTTTAGCCCATCAAGAAGCTATTTGCCAACTTTTACACCTAACCTGTACTTTGACTTGTGTAGTTCGTTCCAGTATGTTCAAGAATTTTTTCTTGGTGTTTGTTTACCTCAGATGCCTCATTATTCGCCTTAGAGAACGTAAATTAATATTTCTTTCCTTTCTTTTTTCTTTCGTTGGGAATGGTTTTTTCAAGCATAACGCACTTCGAATTTAATCAAGTCTTGCATAGTGAAAATTATTTTCCGGATATGTCCGCATCCATTAGCGTACGGCACTAGGCGTCGTTGGACAGCGCCGTGCGACCCCAAGATGGTAGGCGCACAACATGCCGGGGTCCGCATCTCGTGGTCGTGCGGTAGCGTTCTCGCTTCCCACGCCCGGGTTCCCGGGTTCGATTCCCGGCGGGGTCAGGGATTTTCTCTGCCTCGTGATGACTGGGTGTTGTGTGCTGTCCTTAGGTTAGTTAGGTTTAAGTAGTTCTAAGTTCTAGGGGACTGATGACCATAGATGTTAAGTCCCATAGTGCTCGGAGCCATTTTGAACCACAACATGCCATCCGAGCCGTCATGGTAGCAGGTCTGTAGGTCTGCAGGGCATCTTCAATGTATTTGTGGCATCAAGGTAAACGAGAAGTAGGGGTGAATGAAATTACAATTAAATCACTACGCTTAGCTGCATACAGGCGTTGATATATATCAACGGGGACAGGTGAAAATGTGTGCTCCGACCGGGACTCGAACCTGGGATCTCCTGCTTACATGGCAGGCACTCTATCGATCTGAGCCACCGAGGACACAGAAGATAGCGCGACTGCAGGGACTTATCTCAGGCACGCCTCCCGTGAGACCCACATACTCAACTTATTGTCCGGTACTATATTCATAGAGCCCCTGTCCATTATCCTCATTACTCGAGGCTTTTTTTGCCGATTCCCGTAGGAGTTCGG
This sequence comes from Schistocerca serialis cubense, assembly GCF_023864345.2. NCBI lineage: Eukaryota > Metazoa > Arthropoda > Insecta > Orthoptera > Acrididae > Schistocerca > Schistocerca serialis. Next base: position 10,014,287 of record NC_064646.1, read on the forward strand.
GCACTGTTTGTGCATCCGCACAGAAGAAGATGGTCAAATGGCCGGTGAGCCATAACTATAAATATATAAGTACACTCCTGGAAATTGAAATAAGAACACCGTGAATTCATTGTCCCAGGAAGGGGAAACTTTATTGACACATTCCTGGGGTCAGATACATCACATGATAACACTGACAGAACCACAGGCACATAGACACAGGCAACAGAGCATGCACAATGTCGGCACTAGTACAGTGTATATCCACCTTTCGCAGCAATGCAGGCTGCTATTCTCCCATGGAGACGATCGTAGAGATGCTGGATGTAGTCCTGTGGAACGGCTTGCCATGCCATTTCCACCTGGCGCCTCAGTTGAACCAGCGTTCGTGCTGGACGTGCAGACCGCGTGAGACGACGCTTCATCCAGTCCCAAACATGCTCAATGGGGGACAGATCCGGAGATCTTGCTGGCCAGGGTAGTTGGCTTACACCTTCTAGAGCACGTTGGGTGGCACGGGATACATGCGGACGTGCATTGTCCTGTTGGAACAGCAAGTTCCCTTGCCGGTCTAGGAATGGTAGAACGATGGGTTCGATGACGGTTTGGATGTACCGTGCACTATTCAGTGTCTGCTCGACGATCACCAGTGGTGTACGGCCAGTGTAGGAGATCGCTCCCCACACCATGATGCCGGGTGTTGGCCCTGTGTGCCTCGGTCGTATGCAGTCCTGATTGTGGCGCTCACCTGCACGGCGCCAAACACGCATACGACCATCATTGGCACCAAGGCAGAAGCGACTCTCATCGCTGAAGACGACACGTCTCCATTCGTCCCTCCATTCACGCCTGTCGCGACACCACTGGAGGCGGGCTGCACGATGTTGGGGCGTGAGCGGAAGACGGCCTAACGGTGTGCGGGACCGTAGCCCAGCTTCATGGAGACGGTTGCGAATGGTCCTCGCCGATACCCCAGGAGCAACAGTGTCCCTAATTTGCTGGGAAGTGGCGGTGCGGTCCCCTACGGCACTGCGTAGGATCCTACGGTCTTGGCGTGCATCCGTGCGTCGCTGCGGTCCGGTCCCAGGTCGACGGGCACGTGCACCTTCCGCCGACCACTGGCGACAACATCGATGTACTGTGGAGACCTCACGCCCCACGTGTTGAGCAATTCGGCGGTACGTCCACCCGGCCTCCCGCATGCCCACTATACGCCCTCGCTCAAAGTCCGTCAACTGCACATACGGTTCACGTCCACGCTGTCGCGGCATGCTATCAGTGTTAAAGACTGGCTGACACTGACGGCGGCGGTGCACAAATGCTGCGCAGCTAGCGCCATTCGACGGCCAACACCGCGGTTCCTGGTGTGTCCGCTGTGCCGTGCGTGTGATCATTGCTTGTACAGCCCTCTCGCAGTGTCCGGAGGAAGTATGGTGGGTCTGACACACCGGTGTCAATGTGTTCTTTTTTCCATTTCCAGGAGTGTAGTACCATTTGTACTGCATCTTATAAAATGTTCTATAACTGACAGCCATAACCTCAATGCAAGCATGACATCGCCGAACAAGATTCTGACGCACACTGACAAATATCGCTGGTGTATTTAGAATCACTTCACAGGCAGGTACAATTCTGGCAATTAATTCCATCTCCGTATCCACTGGGGTCTCATAAACAAGTGACTTTATATATCCCCTTAGGGACTGATCAAGGGAATTCAGGTCAGGTGACCTCGCAGGCCTTAAAAAAATGGTTCAAATGGCTCTGAGCACTATGGGACTCAACTGCTGAGGTCATTAGTCCCCAAGAACTTAGAACTAGTTAAACCTAACTAACCTAAGGACATCACACACATCCATGCCCGAGGCAGGATTCGAACCTGCGACCGTAGCGGTCTCGCGGTTCCAGACTGCAGCGCCAGAACCGCGCGGGCACTTCGGTCGGCTCGCAGGCCTTAGAATAGGACCTCCACTCCTAATCCAGCGACTAGGAAATACTGCAGTGAGGTGGTTGCGGACATCCACACTGAAGTGAGGCGATGTACGATCATGTCGTATCCACATCCTCTCACGAACAGCCAAGGGTACTTTCTCCAATAACTTTTTTGTACGAACTTCAAGTACAGGTGGTCATTCAGACGGCTAGGTAGAGGATAAGGACAGAGGTAGCCTTCAGTGCCGCCCAGATATTCACAGAAAAACGTACTTTATGGTGTGAATCTACTACAGCATCAGGTTCAAATGGTTCAAATGTCTCTGAGTACTTTGGACTTAACATCTGAGGTCATCAGTCCCCTAGAACTTAGAACTACTTAAACCTAACTAACCTATCCACATATGGCCATTCCTGCTGTTCGAAACACCATCACGAAAAAATGAGGTCTCGTCAGTAAACAGCACGGTTTGCAGCAAATCTTGTCGATTTGTTGGAGCAACCACTGACAGAATGCGACCCTTAGAACAAAGTCAGTCACAAGCATTGTATGGACTCGTCGTGGATGATATGGGTGTAACTGTTGTTCGTGGAGTGACTCGCCACACGCTAGTATGTGCAGTGCCCATTTCACGTGCAATCGATAAGTGCTCGTAGTAGGGTCCGTTGTACGCACCTCCTCTTCAAAACCGGGTGCGCGAATGGTTCCCATATTGCCAGGTCCCTCGTTCCTTCTTTCCGATGATCCAGTCTCCTGCAGTCGTCGATCAAGGGAAATAAACACTTGTGATGGGCGCCTTTCAACAGCGAGGGAACTGCAACGTACTTACCCATACGCAAGGTGCATGTCAGTGATTACTGAGAAATTGCACCAGTACTGCTCCATCGTATTGTACTGTACGCCTCTCAACAGCACGAGGTCTCGCGTTGATTCATAGCACGTTCGGCCATGAGACACGATAAATACGATACAACAGAGCCACTTTATGGACAAGTACAGCAAACAAAACCTGCATCATGACTTCCTATTAATCAGGCTCGTCCTCCTTCTTTCCTTGCAGGATATAAAGAATGTACAATTAAATAAGCAGCACAGTGCGTGGAAACTAGGACGCATGTTAGTTGCAAATAAGCTGGAAAACAGTAATGCTAGACAAAACGGTAGACAAATTTACTTCCATATCTCCCACCGCAGGTTCCCTACCTCAAACTGTTCAGTGGAGCATTCTCTATGTCCTGTTACATTTATGCACGCTCTTGAGGAAACACCCTTTGTACATAATCTTCGCGTTTGAGACTGATTCTGCCGCGCGGGATTAGCCGAGCGGTCTTAGGCGCTGCAATCATGGACTGTGCGGCTAGTCCCGGCGAAGTTTCGAGTCCTCCCTTTGGCATGTGTGTTTGTTTTTCCTTAGGATAATTTAGGTTAAGTAGTGTGTAAGCATAGGGACTGATGACCTTAGCAGTTAAGTCCCATAATATTTCACACACATTTGAACATTTTTTGAGACTGATTCTGTGATCTTCTTAGTAAGGTAATAGAAGTACCTCCCGCAACATTCGATGTCATTTACATATGACGTACATATAACCGACATGACATTTGTAATCTCTCTTGTCACAAATATTTCGATGTTTACTTCCTAATGTGTCGCGATTTTCGGGGTGTAGTTAAGCAGATACGCAACAGGACAGATTAAATTGCTGCGAATGAAATATTTATTTCCCAATATGTTACGATTTCCGTGGGTATGGTTAGGCAGGAACCTAGAACACACCATAGATTGCTGCACGTGAGACTCGCGAAGCTGCTGTCAGTCGCGGTTCACTGAGCCGACTGATATCGGCTTGCGCGCAGTCCGGAACCGCGCGACTGCTACGGTCGCAGGTTCGAATCCTGCCTCGGGAATGGATGTGTGTGATGTCCTTAGGTTAGTTAGGTTTAAGTAGTTCTAAGTTCTAGGGGACTGATGACCACAGCTGTTAAGTCCCATAGTGCTCAGAGCCATTTGAACCATTTATTTGATATCGGCTTTCGGCTTTCGTGGTCGCATCGAATGACACGTTATTTTGACTTCATTTCTATGCCAGATTCGGGAGACACTGGCCTACCTCCTTATGGAACCATGGAACCATCGTTCGAACCCCCCCCCCCCCATCCCGTCCCCGTCCAACGTACAAATATCACATGAAAGTGTCAAAGTGTCTGCACTGTAACAAGTAGCGTAGGTCAGAAAAAAATGGCATGATAGCTATTTCACATCCCATATATGGCTAATATCTTCTTTTAATCGAAGACAAACATTACAGCACAAAAAGAAGATATTCACTACACTTCAATACAAATAAAACAATTTTGTATGCTTAGATAGTTGATATGTCTCGTGGGACCCAGACATGAGAACATGATAAGGGTCGCAACGCTGAATTTCGTACTCCTTTTCAGGCTACATGAAACAATCTATCAGTGTCATTGTTATAAATTATTTTAAATAAAGCCATACTGCATAGGGGAGCACAAAGCCAATTCTAGTCAGGCGGAGCAGCGGTTAAGATTTTATTGGAGTTTCGGCATATCGGGTCTCAAATATCCCTTTGGCCACCGGGCTTTAGGTGTTATTAAATCGACTTAGGGAAGTACCTGAATGGCTCCCGCATTAAAGTAACGGCCAGTTTCTACGTCCAACCACCAACCGGTTCAGCCAGTAACAGGAGCAGACTCCCGATGATCTCAAGCGCACGATGAGGACAACATCTCAAAATGTAAAACTGATTTCTTCTGCCGTATTTCATGAACACTGAATGCCTTAAACTGCTCCGTCTTCTTGTGGACACATGCACTAAGATTTATAGCAATACTTAAAGCAAAAAGGAACACCACTACCAATCTCTGCATTATACACTCCTGGAAATTGAAATAAGAACACCGTGAATTCATTGTCCCAGGAAGGGGAAACTTTATTGACACATTCCTGGGGTCAGATACATCACATGATCACACTGACAGAACCACAGGCACATAGACACAGGCAACAGAGCATGCACAATGTCGGCACTAGTACAGTGTATATCCACCTTTCGCAGCAATGCAGGCTGCTATTCTCCCATGGAGACGATCGTAGATATGCTGGATGTAGTCCTGTGGAACGGCTTGCCATGCCATTTCCACCTGGCGCCTCAGTTGGACCAGCGTTCGTGCTGGATGTGCAGACCGCGTGAGACGACACTTCATCCAGTCCCAAACATGCTCAATGGGGGACAGATCCGGAGATCTTGCTGGCCAGGGTAGTTGACTTACACCTTCTAGAGCACGTTGGGTGGCACGGGACACATGCGGACATGCATTGTCCTGTTGGAACAGCAAGTTCCCTTGCCGGTCTAGGAATGGTAGAACGATGGGTTCGATGACGGTTTGGATGTACCGTGCACTATTCAGTGTCTCCTCGACGATCACCAGTGGTGTACGCCCAGTGTAGGAGATCGCTCCCCACACCATGATGCCGGGTGTTGGCCCTGTGTGCCTCGGTCGTATGCAGTCCTGATTGTGGCGCTCACCTGCACGGCGCCAAACACGCATACGACCATCATTGGCACCAAGGCAGAAGCGACTCTCATCGCTGAAGACGACACGTCTCCATTCGTCCCTCCATTCACGCCTGTCGCGACACCACTGGAGGCGGGCTGCACGATGTTGGGGCGTGAGCGGAAGACGGCCTAACGGTGTGCGGGACCGTAGCCCAGCTTCATGGAGACGGTTGCGAATGGTCCTCGCCGATACCCCAGGAGCAACAGTGTCCCTAATTTGCTGGGAAGTGGCGGTGCGGTCCCCTACGGCACTGCGTAGGATCCTACGGTCTTGGCGTGCATCCGTGCGTCGCTGCGGTCCGGTCCCAGGTCGACGGGCACGTGCACCTTCCGCCGACCACTGGCGACAACATCGATGTACTGTGGAGACCTCACGCACCACGTGTTGAGCAATTCGGCGGTACGTCCACCCGGCCTCCCGCATGCCCACTATACGCCCTCGCTCAAAGTCCGTCAACTGCACATACGGTTCACGTCCACGCTGTCGCGGCATGCTATCAGTGTTAAAGACTGGCTGACACTGACGGCGGCGGTGCACAAATGCTGCGCAGCTAGCGCCATTCGACGGCCAACACCGCGGTTCCTGGTGTGTCCGCTGTGCCGTGCGTGTGATCTTTGCTTGTACAGCCCTCTCGCAGTGTCCGGAGGAAGTATGGTGGGTCTGACACACCGGTGTCAATGTGTTCTTTTTTCCATTTCCAGGAGTGTAGTACCATTTGTACTGCATCTTATAAAATGTTCTATAACTGACAGCCATAACCTCAATGCAAGCATGACATCGCCGAACAAGATTCTGACGCACACTGACAAATATCGCTGGTGTATTTAGAATCACTTCACAGGCAGGTACAATTCTGGCAATTAATTCCATCTCCGTATCCTCTGGGGTCTCATAAACAAGTGACTTTATATATCCCCTTAGGGACTGATCAAGGGAATTCAGGTCAGGTGACCTCGCAGGCCTTAAAAAAATGGTTCAAATGGCTCTGAGCACTATGGGACTCAACTGCTGAGGTCATTAGTCCCCAAGAACTTAGAACTAGTTAAACCTAACTAACCTAAGGACATCACACACATCCATGCCCGAGGCAGGATTCGAACCTGCGACCGTAGCGGTCTCGCGGTTCCAGACTGCAGCGCCAGAACCGCGCGGGCACTTCGGTCGGCTTGCAGGCCTTAGAATAGGACCTCCACTCCTAATCCAGCGACTAGGAAATACTGCAGTGAGGTGGTTGCGGACATCCACACTGAAGTGAGGCGATGTACGATCATGTCGTATCCACATCCTCTCACGAACAGCCAAGGGTACTTTCTCCAATAACTTTTTTGTACGAACTTCAAGTACAGGTGGTCATTCAGACGGCTAGGTAGAGGATAAGGACAGAGGTAGCCTTCAGTGCCGCCCAGATATTCACAGAAAAACGTACTTTATGGTGTGAATCTACTACAGCATCAGGTTCAAATGGTTCAAATGTCTCTGAGTACTTTGGACTTAACATCTGAGGTCATCAGTCCCCTAGAACTTAGAACTACTTAAACCTAACTAACCTACCCACATATGGCCATTCCTGCTGTTCGAAACACCATCACGAAAAAATGAGGTCTCGTCAGTAAACAGCACGGTTTGCAGCAAATCTTGTCGATTTGTTGGAGCAACCACTGACAGAATGCGACCCTTAGAACAAAGTCAGTCACAAGCATTGTATGGACTCGTTGTGGATGATATGGGTGTAACTGTTGTTCGTGGAGTGACTCGCCACACGCTAGTATGTGCAGTGCCCATTTCACGTGCAATCGATAAGTGCTCGTAGTAGGGTCCGTTGTACGCACCTCCTCTTCAAAACCGGGTGCGCGAATGGTTCCCATATTGCCAGGTCCCTCGTTCCTTCTTTCCGATGATCCAGTCTCCTGCAGTCGTCGATCAAGGGAAATAAACACTTGTGATGGGCGCCTTTCAACAGCGAGGGAACTGCAACGTACTTACCCATACGCAAGGTGCATGTCAGTGATTACTGAGAAATTGCACCAGTACTGCTCCATCGTATTGTACTGTACGCCTCTCAACAGCACGAGGTCTCGCGTTGATTCATAGCACGTTCGGCCATGAGACACGATAAATACGATACAACAGAGCCACTTTATGGACAAGTACAGCAAACAAAACCTGCATCATGACTTCCTATTAATCAGGCTCGTCCTCCTTCTTTCCTTGCAGGATATAAAGAATGTACAATTAAATAAGCAGCACAGTGCGTGGAAACTAGGACGCATGTTAGTTGCAAATAAGCTGGAAAACAGTAATGCTAGACAAAACGGTAGACAAATTTACTTCCATATCTCCCACCGCAGGTTCCCTACCTCAAACTGTTCAGTGGAGCATTCTCTATGTCCTGTTACATTTATGCACGCTCTTGAGGAAACACCCTTTGTACATAATCTTCGCGTTTGAGACTGATTCTGCCGCGCGGGATTAGCCGAGCGGTCTTAGGCGCTGCAATCATGGACTGTGCGGCTAGTCCCGGCGAAGTTTCGAGTCCTCCCTTTGGCATGTATGTTTGTTTTTCCTTAGGATAATTTAGGTTAAGTAGTGTGTAAGCATAGGGACTGATGACCTTAGCAGTTAAGTCCCATAATATTTCACACACATTTGAACATTTTTTGAGACTGATTCTGTGATCTTCTTAGTAAGGTAATAGAAGTACCTCCCGCAACATTCGATGTCATTTACATATGACGTACATATAACCGACATGACATTTGTAATCTCTCTTGTCACAAATATTTCGATGTTTACTTCCTAATGTGTCGCGATTTTCGGGGTGTAGTTAAGCAGATACGCAACAGGACAGATTAAATTGCTGCGAATGAAATATTTATTTCCCAATATGTTACGATTTCCGTGGGTATGGTTAGGCAGGAACCTAGAACAAACCATAGATTGCTGCACGTGAGACTCGCGAAGCTGCTGTCAGTCGCGGTTCACTGAGCCGACTGATATCGGCTTGCGCGCAGTCCGGAACCGCGCGACTGCTACGGTCGCAGGTTCGAATCCTGCCTCGGGAATGGATGTGTGTGATGTCCTTAGGTTAGTTAGGTTTAAGTAGTTCTAAGTTCTAGGGGACTGATGACCACAGCTGTTAAGTCCCATAGTGCTCAGAGCCATTTGAACCATTTATTTGATATCGGCTTTCGGCTTTCGTGGTCGCATCGAGTGACACGTTATTTTGACTTCATTTCTATGCCAGATTCGGGAGACACTGGCCTACCTCCTTATGGAACCATGGAACCATCGTTCGAACCCCCCCCCCTCCCGTCCCCGTCCAACGTACAAATATCACATGAAAGTGTCAAAGTGTCTGCACTGTAACAAGTAGCGTAGGTCAGAAAAAAATGGCATGATAGCTATTTCACATCCCATATATGGCTAATATCTTCTTTTAATCGAAGACAAACATTACAGCACAAAAAGAAGATATTCACTACACTTCAATACAAATAAAACAATTTTGTATGCTTAGATAGTTGATATGTCTCGTGGGACCCAGACATGAGAACATGATAAGGGTCGCAATGCTGAATTTCGTACTCCTTTTCAGGCTACATGAAACAATCTATCAGTGTCATTGTTATAAATTATTTTAAATAAAGCCATACTGCATAGGGGAGCACAATGCCAACTCTAGTCAGGCGGAGCAGCGGTTAAGATTTTATTGGAGTTTCGGCATATCGGGTCTCAAATATCCCTTTGGCCACCGGGCTTTAGGTGTTATTAAATCGACTTAGGGAAGTACCTGAATGGCTCCCGCATTAAAGTAACGGCCAGTTTCTACGTCCAACCACCAACCGGTTCAGCCAGTAACAGGAGCAGACTCCCGATGATCTCAAGCGCACGATGAGGACATCATCTCAAAATGTAAAACTGATTTCTTCTGCCGTATTTCATGAACACTGAATGCCTTAAACTGCTCCGTCTTCTTGTGGACACATGCACTAAGATTTATAGCAATACTTAAAGCAAAAAGGAACACCGCTACCAATCTCTGCATTATACACTCCTGGAAATTGAAATAAGAACACCGTGAATTCATTGTCCCAGGAAGGGGAAACTTTATTGACACATTCCTGGGGTCAGATACATCACATGATCACACTGACAGAACCACAGGCACATAGACACAGGCAACAGAGCATGCACAATGTCGGCACTAGTACAGTGTATATCCACCTTTCGCAGCAATGCAGGCTGCTATTCTCCCATGGAGACGATCGTAGAGATGCTGGATGTAGTCCTGTGGAACGGCTTGCCATGCCATTTCCACCTGGCGCCTCAGTTGGACCAGCGTTCGTGCTGGATGTGCAGACCGCGTGAGACGACACTTCATCCAGTCCCAAACATGCTCAATGGGGGACAGATCCGGAGATCTTGCTGGCCAGGGTAGTTGACTTACACCTTCTAGAGGACGTTGGGTGGCACGGGATACATGCGGACGTGCATTGTCCTGTTGGAACAGCAAGTTCCCTTGCCGGTCTAGGAATGGTAGAACGATGGGTTCGATGACGGTTTGGATGTACCGTGCACTATTCAGTGTCTGCTCGACGATCACCAGTGGTGTACGGCCAGTGTAGGAGATCGCTCCCCACACCATGATGCCGGGTGTTGGCCCTGTGTGCCTCGGTCGTATGCAGTCCTGATTGTGGCGCTCACCTGCACGGCGCCAAACACGCATACGACCATCATTGGCACCAAGGCAGAAGCGACTCTCATAGCTGAAGACGACACGTCTCCATTCGTCCCTCCATTCACGCCTGTCGCGACACCACTGGAGGCGGGCTGCACGATGTTGGGGCGTGAGCGGAAGACGGCCTAACGGTGTGCGGGACCGTAGCCCAGCTTCATGGAGACGGTTGCGAATGGTCCTCGCCGATACCCCAGGAGCAACAGTGTCCCTAATTTGCTGGGAAGTGGCGGTGCGGTCCCCTACGGCACTGCGTAGGATCCTACGGTCTTGGCGTGCATCCGTGCGTCGCTGCGGTCCGGTCCCAGGTCGACGGGCACGTGCACCTTCCGCCGACCACTGGCGACAACATCGATGTACTGTGGAGACCTCACGCCCCACGTGTTGAGCAATTCGGCGGTACGTCCACCCGGCCTCCCGCATGCCCACTATACGCCCTCGCTCGAAGTCCGTCAACTGCACATACGGTTCACGTCCACGCTGTCGCGGCATGCTACCAGTGTTAAAGACTGCGATGGAGCTCCGTATGCCACGGCAAACTGGCTGACACTGACGGCGGCGGTGCACAAATGCTGCGCAGCTAGCGCCATTCGACGCCAACACCGCGGTTCCTGGTGTGTCCGCTGTGCCGTGCGTGTGATCATTGCTTGTACAGCCCTCTCGCAGTGTCCGGAGCAAGTATGGTGGGTCTGACACACTGGTGTCAATGTGTTCTTTTTTCCATTTCCAGGAGTGTATTTGCAACTAAACAAACTTCTCATAGTAGATGTTACTAGCGATCGGCCAGATACTCTGTGTTGTTCAACACGCCAAGGGTCAACTTAGCAATGGAGGCGCCAATTGAGAAAGAGAACAGCAAAAATGGATATCCCACCGTTGAGGCTCTACAGTGATTTGGATGATGTTGGTGAAACTACACGTAGATTCCCAGAAAGTCTTAATCAGCCAAATATCTTAGTGTTATTCTTCAGGTAACTAACTGGCATCATGACACAGTAGAGCAATACACACTATATATTTTACCTGTTTGATGCCGGTATCCAATACAAACCCTTGCGAAGTGGCAGGAACCTACCTTCAAACACACCTGTTTCCGTGATGTCAACATTTATACTAACTTACCACCACTGCTAGCTAAAGAACAGCATCCACCCAAACTGCACTCACCTGCAAAAAAAAGAGAAATACTTTCAGAATTCTTTCAAATAACGTTATGAGACAAACATATTAAAAGAGAGAAATACGTTGTGCACTGGTAAACTACTAGTTCATAAGTGACGCAGGAGACAATCTGGGCAGCCCTCTTACATCGATTACAGATGATGCTGCCATTATCGTCTTGTAAAATCATCAGATGGTCAGAACCAATTGAAAAATTATTTAGACCAGATATCTGTATGGTGCGAACAGTGGTAATTGACTGTAAATAATGACTACTAAAAGAAACTTGTTAAGATTTCTGTAATACGATAATTCACACAAATCTAAAGCTATAAATTCAACGAAATACTCAGGGATTACACTAACGAATAACTTAAATTGGAGCGAAAACATATATACACTACTGGCCTTTAAAATTGCTACACCACGAAGATGACGTGCTACAGACGCGAAATTTAACAGACAGAAAGAAGATGCTGTGATATGCAAATGATTAGCGTTCCAGAGCATTCACACAAGGATGGCGACGGTGGCGACACCTACAACGTGCTGACATGAGGAAAGTTTCCAATAGATTTCTCATACACAAACAGCAGTTGACCGGCGTTGCCTGTGAAAAGTTGTTGTGATGCCTCGTGTAAGGAGGAGAAATGCGTACCATCACGTTTCCGAATTTGATAATGGTCGGATCACAGCCTTTCGCGATTGCGGTTTATCGTATCGTGTTGGTCGAGATCCAATGACTGTTAGCACAATATGGAATCGGTGGGTTCAGGAGGGTAATACGTAACGCCGTGCTGGATCCCAACGGCCTCGTATCACTAGCAGTCGAGATGACAGGCATCTTATCCGCATGGCTATAACGGATCGTGCAGCCACGTCTCGATCCCTGAGTCATTAGATGGGGACGTTTGCAAGACAACAACCATCTGCACGAACAGTTCGACAATGTTTGCAGTAGCATGGGTTATCAGCTCGGAGACCATGGCTGCGGTTACCCTTGACGCAGCATCACAGACAGGAGCGCTTGCGATGGTGTAGTCAACGACGAACCTGGCTGCACGAATGGCAAAACGTCATTTTTTCGGATGAATCCAGGTTCTGTTTACAGCATCATGATGGTCGCATCCGTGTATGGCGACATCGCGGAGAATGCACATTGGAAGCGTCTATTCGTCATCACCATACTGGCGTATCACCCGGTGTGATGGTATTGGGGTGCCATTGGTTACACGTGTCGGTCACCTCTTGTTCGCATTGACGGTGCTTTGAACAGTAGACGTAACATTTCAGATGTGTTACGACCCGTGGCTCTACCCTTCATTCGATCCCTGCGAAACCCTACATTTCAGCAGGATAATGCACGACCGCATATTGCAGGTCCTTTATGGGCCTTTCTGGATACAGAAAATGTTCGACTGCTTCCCTCCAGATCTCTCACCAATTGAAAACGCCTGGTCAATGGTGGCCGAGCGACTGGCTCGTCACAGTACGCCAGTCACTACTCCTGATGAACTGTGGTATCGTGTTGAAGTTGCATGGGGAGCCGTACCTGTACACGCCATCCGAGCTCTGTTTGACTCAATGCCCAGGCGTATCAAGGCCGTTTTTACGGCCAGAGGTGGTTGTTCTGGGTACTGATTTCTCAGGATCTATGCACCCAAATTGCGTAAAAATGTAATCACATGTGAGTTCTAGTATAACATATTTTCCAATGAATACCCGTTTATCGTCCGCATTTCTTCTTGGTGTAGAAATTTTAATGGCCAGTAGTGTAATTTTGCGGGGGAAGCAAACCAATGACCGCGATTTATTGACAGAATACTTAGAAAGTGCAACAGGTCCTCTAAAGAGGCTGCTTACACTACGCTTGCCCGCCCTCTTCTGGAGTTTTGCTGTGCGGTGTGGGCTCGGCATCAGATGCGAGTGACCGAATACATCGAGAAAGTTCGGACAAGGGCAGCTCTTTTGTATTATCGCGAAATAGGGGATAAATTGCTACGGGCGGGGATAAATTGCTACGGGCAGGATACGTGAAATGGAATTTCAATCATTTAAGCAAAGGCATTTTTCGTTGCGGTAGGATCTTCTCGCGAAATTTCAATCACCAACTTTCTCCTCCGATTGCGAAAATATTCTGTTGGCGCCCACCTGCGTAGGGAGAAATGATCATCATGATAAAATAAGAGAAATCAGCGCTCGCAGAGAAAGATTTAAGTGCTCGTTCTTCCAGAGCGCCGTTCGAGAGTGTAACGGTAGAGAAATAGGGGAGCTTGAAGGGTTTTCGATGAAGCCAATGCCAGGCACTTAGTTGTGGTCTGCCAGAGTAATCATTTAGATGTAGATACAGTGGATATCAATCGCCAAAGATATCAATCGACAAACATTCAAAGAGTTTTGCTGGATGCTTGGATGTAAAAGATATATCTAGTCGTTCAGAGTTTAGATCTAATAACAGTGAAAGTCGAGTACCTCCTTGAGGTAGGATTAACAGATATGTATTTATTGAAACTGTCATGTTCGCAGAAATTAATAACAATTTTAACCGGTTTCAAATGCTAAAGCAGCTGTCATCAGAACTAAATAACAGGAAAGACGCAAAGCAAATGCTTCAAATGGCTCTGAGCACTATGGGACTCAACTTCTCAGGTCATTAGTCCCCTAGAACTAAGAACTAGTTAAACCTAACTAACCTAAGGACATCACACACATCCATGCCCGAGGCAGGATTCGAACCTGCGACCGTAGCGGTCACGCGGTTCCAGAGTGCAGCGCCTAGAACCGCACGGCCACTTCGGCCGGCGCAAAGCAAATGGTTACTATAAAATATGAAGTAAAAAAGTGCATATATACTGCGAGAGACGTACCTGTTAAGCCTGTTACAATCTAGTGTCAAAATAATAATCACAACCGACAAACATGCCTTTCGTACTTCCGTGTCACGCTTATGACAGCGACATAAACTACATCAGTAAAGGGCAAACAAGCATGCTCACCTTAAATAAATTAGAAGAATCAGATAAATACTTGTATATTAGTTTGGTACATAAATTCAGAGCGTTTTTTTATAAGTTTGACAAGCACAACAGTTACACACAACAGAGATTTTAGTCATCAGTAACATATTCTGCTTCACTATTTACGACCGTCTGCCAACAGTGGGGTAAGTTCGCGATTCCGCGACTGTAGAAATCACGTGCTTTTGAGGTGAAGAACGAGTCGGGCCATTTTATGGGCGCATTTTCATCCGGAAAAGAATTTCAAATGGTTCTGAGCACTATGGAACTTAATATCTATGGTCATCAGTCCCCTAGAACTTAGAACTACTTAAACCTAACTAACCTAAGGACAGCACACAACACCCAGTCATCACGAGGCAGAGAAAATCCCTGACCCCGCCGGGAATCGAACCCGGGAACCCTGGCGTGGGAAGCGAGAACGCTACCGCACGACCACGAGCTGTGGACAAAGGAATTTCCTTGTAGGCTGTTCGATAGAGAGAGGAAAAGGTGAAAATCTGAGGGCGCAGATCACGTGAATAAGGGGGGTACATAATGACTTCCTAACCCAACTCCAATATAGTGTTTTTTGTCAGTCTAGCAGAATGCGGGCGAGCGCTATCGTAAAGTATCTTCACTTCACGCAGTCTTCCTGGTCGTTGTTCTTGGATTGCGTCCGCAAGATGTCTCACCTGTTGACAATAAATGTCAGCAACCATTCTGTCACTGTTACACCAGATGCATAACATTATCTTTTGTCAATGTGCGCAGATTTTTGTACTAGGGGATACTGCTATGTTTGGTCTCTACCGTGCCCTTTTTTTCCTAATGTCAGCATTAAGAAACCATTTCTTGTCACCAGTAATGGTACGGTATGGGAATGGACGATGTTGTTCGCGTGCGTATTGATGATGAGCGAGCAGAGATGCCCATATGGCCACCGGTTAGTCCGGAACCGCGTGACCGCTACAGTCGCAGGTTCGAATCCTGCCTCGCATGGATGTGTGTGTGACGTCCTTAGGTTAGTTAGGTTTAAGTAGTTCTAAGTCTAGGTGACTCATGACCTCAGATGTTAAGTCCCATAGTGCTCAGAGCCATTTCTGAGCCACCGTTTACCCATACACCCGATTTTTGAACCCTCCTCATTGCATGCAAATGTCGCACGATAGTCGAATGACCACTATTATCACATTTGCCAGTTCTCGAATACAATGACATGCATCATTGTGGATTAATGCGTTTAAACGATCTTCACCAAACCACGAAGGTCTTACTGAACGTGGAGGGTCACTAATGTCAAAACGTTCCTCCTTAACGTGAGAAAATCATTTTCTTGCCGCGCTCTGTCCAACTGCATTATCTCCACACACGGCGGAAATGTTTCTGGCTGTCGTCGCCCCTCTACTGAACCCAAAGGAAATAATACACTACTGGCCATTAAAATTCTACACCAAGAAGAAATGCAGATGATAAACGGGTATTCATTGGACAAGTATTATACTAGAACTGACATGTGATTACATTTTCACGCAATTTGGGTGCATAGATCCTGAGAAATCAGTACCCAGAACAACCACCTCTGGCCGTAATAACGGCCTTCATACGCCTGGGCATTGAGTCAAACAGAGCTTGGATCGCATGTACAGGTACAGCTGCCCATGCAGCTTCAACACGATACCACAGTTTATCAAGAGTAATGACTGGCGTATTGTGACGAGCCAGTTGCTCGGTGACCATTGACCAGACGTTCCCAATTGGTGAGAGATCTGGAGAATGTGCTGGCCAGGGCAGCAGTCGAACATTTTCTGTGTCCAGAAAGGCCCGTACCGGACCTGCAGCATGCGGTCGTGCATTATCCTGCTGAAATGTAGGGTTTCGCTGGGATGGAAAGAAGGGTAGATCCTCGGGTCGTAACACACCTCAAATATAACGTCCACTGTTCAAAGTGCCGTCAATGCGAAAAAGAGGTGACCGATACGTATAACCAATGGCACCCCATACCATCACGCCGGGAGGTACGCCAGTATGTCGATGACGAATACACCCTTCCAATGTGCGTTCACCGCGATGTCGCCAAACACGGATGCGACCATCATGATGCTGTAAACAGAACCTGGATTAATCCGAAAAAATGTTTTGCCATTCGCGCACCCAGGTTCGGTGTTGAGTACACCATCGCAGGCGCTCCTGTCTGTGATGCAGCGCCACCGGCTCCGACCTTGTGTGAATGGTCTGAAAAGCTAATCATTTGCATATCACAGCATCTTCTTCCTGTGGGTTAAATTTCGCGTCTGTAGCACGTCATCCTCGTGGTGTAGCAATTTTAATGGCCAGTAGTGTATGTCGGAAATGTTTCGATTTCTCCACTTGGCATTCTATTTTCTAGGGCCCTCAGCCCCACTCACTATTTCCAGATGACAAAATCACAAAACGTAAACTAAAATAGCAACAGTGAACTACAAATAAAAACAGACAATCGATAAATAAACCCATAGCAACCGGAATTACAACATGCAAAGCAAAAACTCTACGAATTTATGCACCAACCTAATAAAAGTGAGATATTGAAATAAAATTACTGTGGAGCCCTCAATCTAAATGTCACATATTGTAATATTTCAGGTTTAGTCAGCCATCAAATTAGGCTCCAAGAAGCTGTTCCCAGAGCAGTGGAGCTGCAAGAAGTATACGGATGACAAAATGTGGTGTGAGGTACCTGTGACGGATGTTAGATTCGGTACGATTCCCGTGAGAAAGACCGCCTGCATAATGCTACTGCTTTGTGATTGGCTGCTGTGTTCGGAGCAAGGGCGCCAAAACGTTAAGTATAGTTATTATTATTAGTTAAACTACTCATTGGAATGACTGCACTTTTTAATATAAATATCTCTCAGCAGCTGACTATCAATCAGTAATTTTAAAATCATTAAAAACAATTTAAAGCAAAAACAAAAGACTGACGAAATGCAGACGAATCACTTCGGAAGCGTTCGGGTCACGCCTTTTCTGGTACGGCGCGCGAAGTGTTTCGGGCAGTTCGTCACTCTGGATTAGGCAGTCGAGAAGAACAGACATGTTGTCTGTCGTAGGATGTGTTTCCAATTTTTATTTAAGTTCCTGTTCGTCAGTCTGGATTAGGCAGTCGAGATGTACAGTCATGTTGTCTGTGGCAGGATGTGTTTGCCAGTATTCAGTATTAAAAGATTCACTCCGGTAGCCATGAGGCACAGACACGTGCCACAGATATTGTAAAGATACATTTTCGTAAACATTGTGTTTGATCATGTACTTTTCTGCATCAGAAGGTTTTGTATTAAGATCATGTAGTCTTCTCGTGTGGCTATATTAAAATACGCTAGTGGCATCCCAAAGAAGTGATACATTATTTCAGAACAGAACCTCGCTAAGAGTCAGTTTCAGCCTCAAGATACAGAACCTACGACCTGCGTGCTGTTTTCTGCGCTGGGGCCATCAACTTGGAAGACAGCAGGTTAGTGAACTGTAACAGAACCTTCGTATTCCACACAGTGCAGTGGAAACAACTTGGCGCCTCACGTGTACTGCATGCACAGAACAAGTGTGCTCAGTGACACGTCGTCTGCAGTAATGCGGAGGAGGTAAAGGAGGATGATCGTTATTAAAACCAACAATCAATTCATTCCTCCTTTCTTGCCATAATATGTAAGTAGACAGTATAGTCTTGAGAAATCGGTTGAATCTTTTTGGAATATACATCATACAGATAAACCATTGCTTTCAATTCATTTCAATAAGTCGTTGCCTCTCAAGGGCCCAGGTGCGTCTCTCGGCCTAGCGACGGATTTCTCTTCTGCCCCTCCAAGCGGCCAGGGCGGGCTAAGGCAACTGCCGACACCTGGGTAAGTATTGCACCTGGTTCATCGTGACGCTCACACCACTGCAAAGAAAGCCTTCTCGGAGATCTGCCTTGTCTGCCGACAGAACTTTCTCGAGCCGAGTCTCGGCTCTGGCCATTCCCACCCCCTTCCCTGCGTTATTGTTTAGCCATTAATTTTATTGCTGCAAGTCTTACGTCATAAGCAAGAGACGCAACATCTGCACCGTGCATCTTGGGATGCCCTGACGCCCCCCGGCTGAACACCTAAAAAGTTCCGGGATTCCCGGCGGCGATCGTGAAGCAGAGCGTGAAATTCGCCAGTGCACCTTTTCCTTGCGTAATGGTGCATGTTGATTGTAAGAAAGAGCAATTATAAGACTAGGCGCCGTAGACTGCCGACCGTCCGCCGCGTCATCATCTGCCATAGGCGTCATTGAGTGCCATATGGAGACACACGTGGTCATCAAATACATACAGCTCCCCCTCAAATTTCTGGATCTTTGAGCCGCTTCAGGTAGCTCGTCAATCAGCTCCACGAGGCTGAGTGCACCCCGTACCATCCTCACAACTAGAAACAATCGTTAGCATAATCTGGAATAGAACCTGCATCCTCCGCTTGACTATGGTGACCAGATGCAATTGTTTAAATAGGAGGACAAACAGCTTCAAAAAGGACGACAAAGGAAGAAAAAAGAGGACACATCAAACGGGTCAACTGAAGATGAGTATACCACCCGTCAGCTTTGGACAAGTCACGTGACTGCCTGGAATTACTGGTAAAATTAGTAATTAATTGTTACTGATGGTCAGGTGGTGGTTAACTGAGCAATATAAAAATATTAAAAACATTGATTGAGGTGACAGTGTGGCGTCAATTGTTTTGTCAAGTCAACGACACGAAATTTCTTACAAAGCGAAAAACGTAAGACTATTCACCTCCCTTCATTCGACCCACCGCTACAAACATCTACAATTCAAGCAGCAGCTGACGACATGTAAACTGCACTTTAACCTCCCGAATACAAATAAATTTAATGACTATGAAACAATGAAATAAAACCGTGACAGTTAATAAGTCTAGTTATTTCTTAGCTTTATTTGCCACTGAGACGTACGTTCCAGCTTCACATATCTTACATTCCGCTTCAAATTCATTTCTCCCTTTCTTAAAGTATGATCTTTGCAGGAAAGGACATCAGAAAATGTACACTTTCGTTTAGGCATAGCCAAATATTTTACGTAACTCACTCGGTTTAAAATTACACTCAGAAATCACACGTGCACTACAGGAAGCCAAGCCAATACAAAGCGAAGATACGAAACGAAAATTTTAAATAATCTATATTTGTGTTCCCTTATAGGTCGATCAACGATAAAATCGACGACCCCGGAGAAAGAGCTAAAAAGAACATGTCCGGATTAATCCGGACGTCTGGTCACCCTACGCTAGACTGTCAGACAGTTAATCACTCCGCTACGGACGCAGACTGTTAAAAGATGGAAAATTAAATAAAGTGAGTCTCTCTCCAGGTTCGTTGAAGATAAACATTTTTCAGCTTCCCTCTCACATCTCACGAATAATTTTCTACGTGGTTTTCCTTACAACAGTTTACATTTGTAGGTCACATCCATTTCATCGAGATCTGAAGAAAGTGTAACTATCATCAGACTGAGAACAAGACTTACAGAACACGTGGTATACTTGTTACCTGAAGACACGTATTTAAAGTGGCACAAGAATGATGAAAGATGATAACGGTTAGTTTCACTCCCGGGAAAAAAATAGTACGCAGAAAATACGACGTCGATTTGGGTCCGATGGTGACATATGCCACCTGGGGGATAGCAGATGTACCGGCAATGGTTTCAACGTCGTCCGCCAACAGATAGCGCAATGGTATAACTACCAGAGCGCAATCACTGCTCTTTAATAGGGCATGTTTACATCCAAAAGTCTCAGCGTCGTGTGAAGCAGGCAGGCAACGATGACACGGACACGCATTCGTGCTTCCTATAGCCGAGTGACCGAGTTTGAAAGGGGTCAAATTTTGGCTTTCTGGGTTTTTTTATGGGACTTAACATCTGTGGTCATCAGTCCCCTAGAACTTAGAACTACTTAAACCTAACTAACCTAAGGACATCACACACACCCATGCCCGAGACAGGATTCGAACCTGCGACCGTAGCAGTCGCGCGGTTCCGGACTGAGCGCCTAGACCCGCTAGACCACCGCGGCCGGCGGCTTTCTGAGTGGCGCCACAACTTGAACGAGCTGCGTCAGTTGTGCAACGATGCTGATATCGGTGGTCAGGTGAACATTCTCACAACCGTAGACGAGGTTCTGGACGACCACGCAGCACAGACTCCCTCCAGGATAGTCGTAATGTAAGGACAGCAGTGGCAGATCGTACAGAGACCACGTGTTAACACGAATCGTTGCAAACCGGTTATTAGCAGTGCGACTACGGGCACGCACAACTCTTGCCCGTCTTCCGCACATGCCACAGCATTGACGAGCACGGCTCGACTGGTGACGTCAGAAAATCACTTGGAAGAGGGAATAGCGCGCCGTGGTCTTGAGCAATGCAAGAAGATTCTGCCTACACGCTGATGATGGTCGTTTGCACGTAGTGTGTAGGTCCGATGAGCGCTGTCTCGTGGAATGCGTTTGTTCAGCACACTCTGGCCCCATCCGAGGCATTACTGTCTGAGGAGCAATAATCTACAACTCTCGTTCAAATTTGATGTTTCCGGATCGGAGGCCAACCAGCGCCCAGTGAGTGCAGAATGTTGTTGGACCTGTTCTTTTTCCGTTCTCGCAACAGGAGGATGATGTGTTGTTCCAACAGAATAATGCTCGCCCTCACACTGCTCTGCTAGACATGCAGCAACTGCCGTGGCCAGCATGATCTCCGGACTTTTCTCCAATCGAGCACGTGTGCCATATGACGGGACGAGAAGTGATTCGTGCGACTCGCCAGCCAACAAATCTTACAAATGTACATGAACGCATGGAGCAGGCGTGGCATAACGTATCCGAGGACAGTATTCGCCATCTGTACGATCGACTGGATGTCAGAGTAAGCGCCTGTGCTGCCATCCATGGAGCCTACAACACGCACTAATGTGTGTTTCATGATGGGTGCCTCACAACCGCCGCTTGCGCTATTGATGCGTAAATGTAATCGTTTAATCTACTCCACATGTACTGTTGCAGCAACGAATCTGAAGTGCATTGGAAACCTCTAAAAGGGTGACTTTTTCCGGCAGTTTATCAGGGGCGATCGAAAAGTTTCCGTTTGATGGTGTTGTTGCAGCTTGTATACAACACAGTTCGATTCCGATGCGGGTATATAAGTACCAACATGTAGGCAAGGGGTTAGTGTGGCCTTCGAACAGAAAATTTTTCATCGCCGCTTATACAGGGTGGTCCATTGATAGTAACCGGGCCAAATATCTCACGAAATAAGCATCAAACGAAAAAACTGCAAAGAACGAAACTCGTCTAGCTTGAAGGGGGAAACCAGATGACGCTATGGTTGGCCCACTAGATGGCGCTGCCATAGGTCAAACGGATATCAACTGCGTTTTTTTTAAATAGGAACCCTCATTTTTTATTACATATTCGTGTAGTACATAAAGAAATATGAATGTTTTAGTTGGACCACTTTTTTCGCTTTATGATAGATGGCGCTGTAATAGTCACAAACATGGTATCACGTAACATTCCGCGAGTGCCGACGGTATTTGCTTCGTGATACATTACCCGTGTTACAATGGACCATCCCTTATCACTACACAGGATCTCATTGCTACACTCCGCACGAAACGCAACATCGCTCCTGGTCACGATCGTGTCACCTACCGCCACCTTCGTGAAGCTCCTGTCTCTTTCCTCTCCACCCTGGCCAGGCTCTACAATGTAGTCCTGTCCACCGGTTACTACCCCGACCTGTGGAAAACCTACCATATCCTGATGTTCCTTAAACCTGGTAAACCGCCGTCCGCCGTCTCCTCCTACCGTCCCATCAGCCTTAACTCGGTCTTCAGCAAGGTCCTGGAATCTATCCTCACCCGCCGCATCCACCAGCATCTCCGCCAGCACCGCCTCCTTCCCGTTACCCAGTGTGGCTTTCGGCCGGCCTTCTCTTCCGACGACCTTCTCCTTCGCCTCACTCATCTCCTTTCCGAACAGCTTAATTCCCGTCGCTCCGCAATATTCCTCTCCCTGGACCTCGAACGTGCTTATGACCGTGTATGGCATTCCGGTCTCCTCTTCAAGCTCCAAACCTTTTCCTTCCCATTAACTACGTCCGTCTGATCGGCTTCTTTCTCTCCCACCGTCCTTCCTACGCCACCATCCACAACACGAATTCCTACACCTTTTTTCCCTACGCCGGTGTGCCCCTAGGCTCCGTCCTCTCTCCCCTTCTGTACCTTTTATATGCGGCGGACATGCTGCCGCCGTCGCCCCCCGTCCACCTTCTCCAGTTTGCCGATGACACCGCCTTCCTTGCCCTTGCCCCCACCCTGCAGCGCTCCCAACACCTTCTCCAATCCCATCTTGACCGGTTCACCGCTTGGTGCAACCAGTGGTTGCTCAAGGTCAATCCCTCCAAAACCCAGGCGATCATTGTAGGCAAAACCACCCCTTCCTTCCGCCTCCTTGATTTCTATCTCACCATCTATGGCCGTCCTATCGCCCTCACCCCCACCATTAAGTACCTTGGCTTCACCCTTGACCGTCGCCTCTCCTGGACCCCCCCATCTCTGGACAATCCAAGCCAAGGCACGCTCCCGACTCCATCTCCTCAAGCTCCTTTCTGGCCGTACTTGGGGTCTGGACCCCTCCACCATACTCCACACCTATAAATCCCTCATCCGCCCTATCCTTTGTTACGTCCAGTCGGCCTGGATCTCCACCCCCCCCCCCCCTACCTTTTATAAATCCCTTCAAATCCTTGAATGCCATGCTCTCCGCCCCGCCTATTGCATCCGTCTCCCCTCCCTCACGTGGATCCTGTACGATCTCATTCCGTTCCCCCACCTCCTCCTTGTCCTTGAAAGGATACAGATCCTGTACACCTCCCGCAAACTCGATCCTCCTCACCCGCTTGTCTCGCCCATCCTCTCCCGCCCCCACCCGCTGCTGCGCCTGTATTCCCACGTCCCACCCGGTCTCCATGTCTCCACCCTCCTTACCCTCTCCCAAGGTGGCTTCCGCCAGCTCCCCCTCCCTGATGATGTCCTCCTCCCCTCCATCTACTCCTCCTATCAACTCTGATCCTCCCCCCACTTCCTGTGTCCTTTCCTTTAGGCGCCCTCCCTC
The DNA here is from genome assembly GCF_023864345.2 of Schistocerca serialis cubense. Classification (NCBI taxonomy): domain Eukaryota; kingdom Metazoa; phylum Arthropoda; class Insecta; order Orthoptera; family Acrididae; genus Schistocerca; species Schistocerca serialis. The sequence goes on from NC_064646.1 coordinate 10,037,864, forward strand.
CCTTCCCCTCCCTTCTCTTTCCCCCCACCCCCTTCCTCCACCCCTCTTCCCCTTCCTCCTTTACCCCTGTCTCTCCTGTCCATGGCATCTCTGCTCTCCCCTCTCCCTCTCCCATCCCCCCCCTCCTACTCTGTTGGCAGGTCCCCGGACTCGTACATGCTCAGTGGACTTTCGCGCGCCGGAGATCATCGCCATCAGTGTCTCGTGTGTGTGCCATCGTTTTGTGTTTAGTGTTCTTTCGCCGTGACGCCTCCACTGTTCACGTGTGCCGTCGCAGTCATCCGTGTTATGTGCGCCGTGTCAACAAGTGTTACTGTTTTTTCTCGTCCAGCGTGAACGGCTTCATGTTTATTGTTTTTTGTATCTACATTTTTTGCCCGCCGTTTTTATTGTCTGTGTCACCTATATGTCACATTATTGTACCACTCAAGGCTGAAGAGCAGCGTAATATGCTGCTGGCAGCCCGCCTAGTATGAGATGATTAAAATTACAATAAAGAAAAAAAATGGACCGTTTACCAATTGCGGAAAAGGTCGATATCGTGTTGATGTATGGCTATTGTGATCAAAATGCCCAACGGGCGTGTGCTATGTATGCTGCTCGGTGTCCTGGACGACATCATCCAAGTGTCCGGACGGTTCACCACATAGTTACATTATTTAATGAAACAGGAAGTGATCAGCCACATGTGAAACCTCAACCACGACCTGCAACAAATTACGATGCCCAAGTAGGTGTTTTAGCTGCTGTCACGGCTAATCCGCACATCAGTAGCAGACAAACTGCGCGAGAATCGGGAATCTCAAAAACATTGGTGTTGAGAATACTACATCAACATCGATTACACCCGTACCATATTTCTATGCATCAGGAATTGCATGGCGACGACTTTGAACGTCGTGTACAGTCCTGCCACAGGGTCCGCAGCTCGTGGTCGTGCGGTAGCGTTCTCGCTTCCGGCGCCCGGGTTCCCGGGTTCGATTCCCGGCGGGGTCAGGGATTTTCTCTGCCTCGTGATGACTGGGTGTTGTGTGCTGTCCTTAGGTTAGTTAGATTTAAGTAGTTCTAAGTTCTAGGGGACTGATGACCATAGATGTTAAGTCCCGTAGTGCTTTGAACCATTTGAACCTGCCACTGGGCACAAAAGAAATTATGGGAGGATGACAGATTTTTTGCACACTTTCTATTTAGCTACGAAGCGTCATTCACCAACAGCGGTAACATAAACCGTCATAATATGCACTATTGGGCAAGGGAAAAACCCCGATGGCTGCGACAAGTGGAACATCAGCAACCTGGGCGGGTTAATGTCTGGTGCGGCATTATGGGAGGAAAGATAATTGGCCCCCATTTTATCGATGGCAATCTCAATGGTGCATTGTTGATTTCCTAGGTAATGTTCTATCGATGTTACTACAAGATGTTTCACTGCATGACAGAATGGCAATGCACTTCCAATATGATGGATGTCCGGCACATAGCTCGCGTGCGGTTGATGCGGTATTGAATAGCATATTTCATGACAGGTGGATTGGTCGTCGAAGCATCATACCATAGCCCGCACGTTAACCGGATCTGACGCCCCGGATTTCTTTCTGTGGGGAAAGTTGAAGGATATTTGCTATCGTGATCCACCGACAACGCCTGACAACATGCGTCAGCGCATTCTCAATGCATGTGCGAACATTACGGAAGGCGAACTACTCGCTATTGAGAGGAATGTCGTTACACGTATTGCCAAATGCATTGAGGTTGACGGACATCATTGTGAGAATTTATTGCATTAATGTGGTATTTACAGGTAATTTTGCTGTAACAGAATACGTTCTCAGATATGATAAGTTCACAAAGGTACATGTATCACATTGGAACAACCGAAATAAAATGTTCAAACGTACCTACGTTCTGTATTTTAATTTAAAAAACCTACCTGTTACCAACCGTTCGTCTAAAATAGTGAGCCATACGTTTGTGACAATTACAGCGTCATCTATCACAAAGCGAAAAAAGTGGTCCAACTAAAACATTCATATTTCTTTACGTACTACACGAATATGTAATAAAAAATCGGGGTTCCTATTTAAAAAAACGCTGTTGATATCCGTTTGATCTCTGGAGGCGCCATCTAGCGGGCCAACCATAGCGCCATCTGGTTTCTCCCTTCAAGCTAGACAAGTTTCGTTCTTTGTAGTTTTTTCGTTTGATGCTTATTTCTTGAGATATTTGGGCCGGTCACGATCAATGGACCACCCTGTATATTGTCCGGTGCCATCGGCATAGCAGCAACAACGGAAACTGTTCAAATATTACTCTGTGAGTGCAATGCTAGTAGTCTGAAGGACAATCACGGGCAAGTACTGTCACTAACCTTCCTTCATAAGGTCGCGACTTGACCCCCGCCGATTTAAAGAATACCGTCGAGGATTTCACTTTGACAGTTATGAAGCGATGCAAGTAGATGTGAAGTTGTGCCTCCGTCAACAAGTCAAACATCCTACATTTGACGGTATCAAAAAACTGGTCTCACATTGGGAGAAGTGTTTGTCGCCAGGGTGACTACGTTGAGAAATAAATATGTAGACAAGAAGAATAAAGATGAAAAATGTTAATAAGGATTATTTTATTTAAAACTCCTTTAGAGATTTCTCATAAAAAATTAAGAAGTATTACTTTTGAGCATGCCGTCGTACAATATTGTATGTATAATATCAAGGACCGCAAAGTCAAAAACTAACGATAGATGCTGGTAGAAACAGCATAACACACATCGACACGAAACTGAATTACACGTACCTCCCCAGATCTGCCTCAAAAGCTAAGGTCGTATTCTAGTAGCATTAGACCTACCACTTCTATTTTTGACGGTGAAAATTTTTTCTGTGGCCGTTGAAACGAAAGGGTTGGTGATGTAAAAATTTTGGTCACCAGACTTTGCAACAAGGTCGTGGGTTAAATTTAGAACCCCTCTGCAGCACATCGTGAAGGGTGGGCATATGGTACTGCTGATGGTGACCTGTCTATCGGTTGAGCACCGGGTTCAAAAATCTCTCTTCCGTTCTTTCTACATTCTTTCATAACAACACAAAACTACAGCAGTACACGTCACAATTTATGATACGAAACAGATACAGACGTGCAAGGTCAGAGAGCGACAATGGTAAACCACCCTTCCCCAGCACCTTTACGATAATAAAGCGCCATCATTTTTGTTCTCCATTTGTAACAAAGTAAGAGTTCGAGAGCTGGAAAATAACTGGAGAGGAATTTGCATCGCACATTATTGGGTGGTCTCATCCATTTGTCTTACAAACAATTGTTCCCTTGCTTGAAGGTCGACTCCCATTCCTTCGGCCGGCCGTTCGTGGCCGAGCGGTTCTAGGCGCTTCAGTGTGGAACTGCGCGACCGCTACGGTCGCAGGTTCGAATCCTACCTCGGGCAAGGATGTGTGTGATTTTCTTAGGTTAGTTAGGTTTAAGTAGTTCTAGGGGACTGATGACCTGAGATGTTAAGTCCCATAGTGCTCAGAGCCATTTGAACCATTTTGAAGCCATACCTTCCCTCCTGTCATCGGTGATCAGTTTGGATGATGCAAGAATTTTCCTCAGCAGGGTTTGCATAGCCGATAGATGTTCACTCGCTAATTGCTTGCTACCTCATTGAGGTCTAAAAGAATATGTACTGCAATGCAGAAGTATAACTTTTTGTTACAACTTGTCCATTAATTAGTATCTATACTAATCAAAAAGGAAGATGTAGTGTCTAGTGCGTCGGCTACTATGAAGTCAACATTGACACAAACAAGAGAGGGGAGAAGTTGCGATGGCTGGTGACAGGAATCCAAAATCCTCAGCACAAGACATTTTCAGAATAACGGGAAACTTTATTTCTGTTAACGGAAGAAACAATAGTTAACTTCTCGCTGTGGGGTGGCTTCCTGTGCTTTCTACATGCAGTTACTGTTATACACGATTACTACTCGCAGGACGCAGTTCTCAATTAGTATCGATGCTATCGAAGTCTGCAACCGAAATGGGCCGACTAGCGATGGGCGGCTGGTGAAGCCAGCGCTGACATGGGGCGCTGAACTCTCTCTTCCTGGAGGTGTCGCGCTGCCCGCTCTTTGCATTGCAGCGCGGGTCAGCGCCTACTTGTCGCCCTTTCGCGGCACTCCATTGGTCGGTGTGCAGTCGACGCTTTACGACTCAACAGTGTCCACCATAAACATGTGACTGTTCTACTTCACAGTCATCTCACGTATAATATATAAGAGATCAAATTTTATCTAAAAAGATTGACGAAACTTTCGTGATTCTTATTAGCGTTTAAAAGCCCCTGAAGCGACGTAGATGACGCTGAGACAAGTAAAAATAATATAAGACACATATGAGTGGCAAATTTCGGCAGATATCCCCAAAGACGATGACAGAGGTTGAACATCTGACGTCAACAGATGTACCTCGACGCATGTGAACCGGAGATTAGATTGGATTGTTTGGGGGAAGAGACCAAACAGCGAGATCGTCGGTCTCATCGGATTAGGGAAGGAAGAGGAAGGAAGTCGGCCGTGCCCTTTCAAAGGATCCAGCTCGGCGTTTGCCTGGAGCGATTTAGGGAAATCACGGAAAACCTAAATCAGGATGGCCGGACGAGGGACTGAACCGTCACCCTCCCGAATGCGAGTCCAGTATGCTAACCACTGCGCCACCTCGCTCGGTGAAGCGAAGATACAAAATATGGAGGGTGGTTCCGCACGAATGTGTAAAGGGGTGACTGAACGATGCAACACTTGCACTAAAGTGGATGACATCGGAAGTTCACTGAGGCTTTTTGCAGATGATGCTGTGGTGTATCGAGAGGTTGTAACAATGGAAAATTGTACTGAAATGCAGGAGGATCTGCAGCGAATTGACGCATGGTGCAGGGAATGGCAATTCAATCTCAATGTAGACAAGTGTAATGTGCTGCGAATACACAGAAAGATAGATCCTTTATCATTTAGCTACAAAATAGCAGGTCAGCAACTGGAAGCAGTTAATTCCATAAATTATCTGGGAGTACGCATTAAGAGTGATTTAAAATGGAATGATCATATAATGTTGATCGTCGGTAAAGCAGATGCCAGACTGAGATTCATTGGAAGAATCCTAAGGAAATGCAATCCGAAAACAAAGGAAGTAGGTTACAGTACGCTTGTTCGCCCACTGCTTGAATACTGCTCAGGAGTGTGGGATCCGTACCAGAAGATCCAACGGAGAGCAGCGCGCTTCGTTACAGGATCATTTAGTAATCGCGAAAGCGTTACGGAGATGATAGATAAACTCCAGTGGAAGACTCTGCAGGAGAGACGCTCAGTAGCTCGGTACGGGCTTTTGTTAAAGTTTCGAGAACATACCTTCACAGAAGAGTCAAGCAGTATATTGCTCCCTCCTACGTATATCTCGCGAAGAGACCATGATGATAAAATCAGAGAGATTAGAGCCCACACAGAGGCATACCGACAATCCTTCTTTCCACGAACAATACGAGACTGGAATAGAAGGGAGAACCGATAGAGGTACTGAAGGTACCCTCCGCCACACACCGTCAGGTGGCTTGCGGAGTATGGATGTAGATGTAGATGTAAAGCACACGGTACAAATTTTGAACACCTTTTGTTAATGTGATCTACTGCACACGCAGAAGTTACAAAATTATTGTCCACGCAGTAACGAAGCGTAAGCTGTTCTTATTGTTCCTTTCCTTTGTCCAATTTTTTGTTTAGAGTCTTTGTTCAGTAGAGATTTACTGATAGCGACGAAAGCTAATACTCATTTACTTGTGGTGCAATACGGTACGTTTTTGTTGCAAACCAGTGGAGACTGTGAGACTGATAAATAAAATAGTAAATCTTACCTCAATGTAAACACATAATTGTCTAACATAGTGAAAACAAAAGAAAAGAAAGTGCCTGCCGAAGCAAGAATCGAACCCTGTGCTCTACGTGCTGAATTCGGGCACGTAGACCCAGAGCCACACCGACGTGAAAGCTCGACTTGACTTGGGATGGGATTATCACGTGCAACACACCGATGGACTCAGCCTCTGTACGTGTGCTGAGGTACGTCATCTGATGATGTAACATATTCTACATTTGTCATCCGCCGGCCGCGGTGGTCTAACGGTTATAGGCGCGCAGTCCGGAACCGCGCGACTGCTACGGTCGCAGGTTCGAATCCTGCCTCGGGCATGGATGTGTGTGATGTCCTTAGTTTAGTTAGGTTTAAGTAGTTCAAAGTTCTAGGGCACTGATGACCTCAGATGTTAAGTCCCATAGTGCTCAGAGCCATTTGAACCATTTGTCATCCACTTTTGAGGTATATATTTCCCGACATTTGCGGCCCCATGTATCTTATATTAAATCATTTGTCTCAGCGTCATCTACGCAGCTTCGGTGTTTGCGTAAACATTCATAAGAATCACCTCGTATATTTCAGTTCGGGCAGCTGAATTTTTATGACTGTAGCAGTTTCGCGCTCTCAACTTCTGGCATTTATTTAACGTTGATCGGCAGCTGTGTGCCACACTGCAGCACGTACGAATCTACAACTCTTGAATAAACCGCTGGTCGTTTGAATGTCGATTCTTCGCTGTTCTGTCAGTCTATATAGCCTGCCTTTTTATTTTTACTTCAATCGGTACAGCCATTTACAAATACAGTTCACATTATAATAATATACAGTTAACAAACTGCCTATAGGCTTCTGTCTCGGGTTCTTCGGCCGACGTTCATCTGATGATTTTACTGACGTTTCGCCAGCACGGGTGGCTGGCATTGCCAAAGCTTCACCCTCCATTGCCGGTGGTGGTGCTTTGACAATGCCAGCCACCCGTGCTGGCGAAACGTCAGTAAAATCATCAGATGAACGTCGGCCGAAGAACCCGAGACAGAAACCAATAGGCAGTTTGTCAACAAGTGGCCACGAAAGCCTTAACAATTTTGTATTATACAGTTAATTTAGAAATGTACAAATTCACAAAATGCAATACTTGGTTCAGCAGAGATTTATGTCGATTTCTTGCAGGAACGAGAAATATCGATATTGTTTGTATTAGTTCAAATGGTTCAAATGGCTCTAAGCACTATGGGACAACATCTGAGGTCATCAGTCCCCTAGACTTAGAAATACTTAAACCTAATTAACCAAAGGACATCACACAAATCCACGCCCGAGGCAGGATTCGAACCTTCGGCCGTAGCAGCAGTGCGGTTCCGGACTGAGGCGCCTAGAACCGCTCGGTCACAAGGCCGGCTTGTATTAATTGTGGTCTGTATATTTTTCTGTATGAAACGTGGGTTTTCGCTATGACACAAGAAGTTTATTTTGTTACAGAGTTTATCTGACACGTCTAAATAGAATATGGTTCATATCTCCGTGGTCTTCTCCATGTTCCCCGTACCTGAGAGGATATATCTGGTTCAAGAGAGGTGCACAAGCTAATATGCGTGGCCCAATGTTATAAGAGTAATCGACGTACATATCTCCCCTCAATATTACTCTCGCTGCCCACGATTTTTATGGTATGGTGCGATGAACTGAAGCTGACGTCAACTCCTTTCTTCCTGCTGCGATGTTTGCCACTGCTGTTCTATTTGGAGGTAGGCCTATGACTCTTTTCTTGTATTGTGGGGGAACCGTCACACGGAAGCTGCTAAGTAGCTGTTTCCTTTCTTTGACGTTTACTTTTAGGCCTTCTACTATCTCATTGTGCCAAGTATGAGTTAGCAAATCCGAAACAACGACGCAATACTAAACACTTGCTTACATATAAGAATACAGAAATATATTAAAACATGGTGTTATATGTACAATGACGAACAGTCGAGTTCATATACATTCATTTTCCATAACTTGATAGAACCTCGGTAGCAGGTATAAAATACACACTGAAGTGAGGAATGTGATACTTAAGTTTCTTGTCTGATTCCTCTTGATGTGTAATAAACTTTTTGCATGTGACGTGGTTGAGGTCGGCTATTTGATAAGCTTTCTCGCTGCGAAACGGAGTTAGCTCAGCCGGCGTATTCTAGACGCTCACCAATGAGAGGTATAGTATGACGTTTACTTGGACACAAATCAGACAATGGCGGTAGCCCTGGACTGATAGGTTCTACTTAGGTATAAAGTCTTCTTCAAGCGACCTGCGATGATTCACTGTTCCCCTAAAATTCTAATATTCTTTTAAATGAATGCGTGAGATCCTGGCTTCGAGTCCAAGATCGGTACATATTTCCACTCGTCGCCGCAGAAAATTCCGATGCAGCTGATATCAACAGTTCCTTTACTTTCTACCCTTTGCACCTTTAATTTACATAATCTGCTGTTGTTCGTTCCTGACCAACTGTTTATTCTGACACGTTTTAAAATCAAACCCAGTGGAAAATACGTTTTTTTCTGCGAGTTCCTGTGCTAGCTTTTAAGTTCAATATGTGCGAAAAACTTTTTTAGTTTTGGTAATTTATCACCCGCTTATAACACCGCAGAAATTTCTGTCTGATAGAATAGAATAGTTTAGAATATCGGCAGTGGAATTTTTACTTTGCATTCTCATCACTGGATTATTTGATTGAACTACGTATTCTTAGCCATCACATACGTTTTCCTTCGGTTGCACACCACTGACCTGCTCAGATTTTAACCTTCTGGAAGCATCATCCGTCACCTTCGACCAACGCGATACTACTACTTCGTTTTCATAGTCACTTTCCAACCTTGCGCTGCTATTTAATAACACACATTACCTTTAGTTTAAAAGTGCTTGTAGCTGGGCTTATGACCAACTTACTTTCCGTTTCTACTGGGCCAACAGTTGCATTTGTTGACTATTACTTTCTTGTGCACTTCCGTCTCTCTCTCTCTCATGCTCTTTCACTCTCTCCACACAAACACACACACACACACACACACACACACACACACACACACACACACTCACACATATTTAGGAGGCTGTGTGACCTATTCTTGAGTGCTACTTGAGTGTCTGGAATCCGTATACCAGGTGAACGAAGACGTCGAATCATTTCAGAGGCGGGCTGCTAGATTTGTTACCAGTAGGTTCGAACAGTACGTAAGTGTTCCAGAGATGCTTCGAGAACACGAAGAAAATTTTGAGAATCGGCTTCTGAAGCTGAATGCCGAACGATTCTACTGCCGCCAACATACAATGCGCGTAAAGGACCACGAAGATAAGATACGAGAAATTAGGGGTCATACGGAGACATATAGACAGTCGTTTTTCCCTCGCTCTATCTGCTGGTGAAACATGGAAGGGAATGATTAGTAGTGGTACATGGTACGTACCGCCACGCACCGTACGTATCTATGTAGATGTAGACGTTGACGTTCGATCTAACACAGACAGCGCGTTCAATATATCAGTACCACTGTGGTGATCAACCGAAAATGATTTGTAGTTGGACAAACATGTCTTCACTAACGACTTAACGCTCATCTCCGTCTTCGCCAGCCCACTCGCTTCAGAATGACGTAATCGTCCATGAAATCGAATACGTGCGTGGGAGGGAACGTAAGACTGGTCTCGGCACACGGCTACAAAACCACAACAGCGGCTTTTCCTGGAACGCCACCTGCGTGCCAAGTGATTCAGCCTCCCGGCAGTGCACTTAGCATACCTGGTACAGAAATAGACTTTCCTTTACGTCGCTTCCAACGAAACTGACGTCACTTTCAAGTGGCTCTATAAATGAGACATCCATTCAGGCGTCAGTTTAATAGTCTGCGAAGCAGTCCTTCCTTTTCACTTCGCCGTATTGACAACCTTCCTTCAGATCATCTGGGAGCCGAATCCGTCACATTCCTGAGTTTATCTTTCAAGGTTTTTATGATCCCATTTCTTCTTGGAAATGCCCCATCCAGTTTTCCTTGTTGTTGTTATTACAAGTGAAAAAGTCGAGGAATAATGTTGTGAACAGCACTGTAACATGTCCGGAGTTATGGTGAGGCATTGGCGTCGGATGTTGTGTTTCAGCATCCCTAGAGATGTCGGTCGATCACGACACACTTGCGACTTCAGGTAACCCCAAAGCCAATAATCGCACGGACTGAGGTCTGGGGACCTGGGAGGCCAAGCATGACGAAAGTGGCAGCTGACCACACGATCATTACCAAACGACGCGCGCAAGAGATCTTTCACGCGTCTAGCAATTTTTTTCGGTTCTAATAAAACCCCATGTCATTCCAAGCATGTGTGTCAATTTTTACCTCTCTATCTACATTATTCCGTGGTTTATTAAGTTTTCAAATTTATACTGACTTTTTGATCACCCGGTGTATCTCTTCTCCTGAACCAGTACTCATACCTCTTAGGGTATGCATTTTAGGGCCCATGTTTACTGGACTTTTTTCCTTTTTTGGTTTAAGGAACCTGTCCTCAAAGCCTGTAAACGGAATTTTTTTTTACATCGTGTATACGTAATTACAGTATCACCACTCCTAATATTCGCAACTCGCGGAGAAAATGAAACGCAGTTACACTATTAAGGCCAGGCAAAGACATCTTCATGCCTGCTACTTTCAGGCCTGTATGTCTTCTCTGTCACCTCTACAAAGTAAGCTGTGTGCCAAAAGTCAGTGGGAGGATTGTCCTGTTAGAAGATTTGTTTGATGCCCGAATGTTACGGCTTCTGGCGCGAGTGCACACTCGATGTGTGAGCAGTCTGTTATAGACAAGTCTGTAGTGAAAATGACTGCTCATTATGAGTTATCAGACTTTGAACGTCAGGTGATCATCGGTGCAAGATGCGTGGGTATTAGCATAGCGGTGATTACACAGTGATCCGTGTTTGCAAGGTAAAAAGTGTCTAGGGTGGATATAGAGACACTGTTCACGTTCCACAGTGGACAACCACAAGTAAGTTACTTGACGAGCGGACCCCACGTCGCCTCCGCGAAGACATACGGGGCAGTAAGTGGTCTGTTGTATTATCGCCGCCTATTAGAATGTGTGGAGTCAGTAATTCGTTTCTATCAGGGCTGCACCAAGTTGGCTTCAGGCTGAAAGTCACTTTTGGCTACTCAGGGTAAACGAAAGAGTAATGTAAACATAAACTCCGTGCACAGGCCCTGAAGGACTCATCGGTATCGACCGACCGCCATGTAATCTTCTGCCAATGGCGTCACTGGATGCGATATGAAGGGGTGCGTCAGCACGCCGTTCTCCCTATTGTTGTCGGTTTCCGTGACCCGGAGCAGCTGCTAGCAGTTCAAGTAGCTCCTCAACTGGTCAACGGCCTTGTCGCAAACACCGGTTCACGTCGGATCACCGAAGTTAAGCGCTGTCGAGCTTGGCTAGCACTTTGATGGGTGACCATCCGGTTGGGGTTGGGTTGTTTGGGGGAAGAGACCAAACAGCGAGGTCATCGGTCCCATCCGATCTTCCGAGGCCTGTTCGGACGAGTTTAATTTAGTTTAGTTTAGCTTCTCAACTGGCAACACGAAGCTGACAAGGACCGGTTCCCAGCGGTTCGATAGACCTTTTGAAATTATCTATTCGGTGGTGTAGTTAAGATCCCATGTATCACACACTGCAGCCATTCACCCTCCTGGGCCCTCTTATGCGAATAATTGACGAAAATATTCGGAATTTATTGTGGTACTCAACAGCGTTAAAATAGTTACAATATATACCATGAACGCGCGGTGTAACGAATAGGATAACAGCTCAGCTAGAGGCGTTTGTGGGTAGGAATTTAGACAGGTACATTAAGTCTTTTTATTTTTAAATATTTATCGAAATGAGGCTTTGGTCATCATTTTTATTCAGTTAATTGATTTAAAAGTAATTTTTTAATTCCATTTCTTTGTCATACAATTTTAATCACAAAAAATCTTCATTCGCTCTCATTTTTCTTTCTATTATTCTTTGCCCACTTGAAATCTTTTTTCATATGTTTTTAATTAATTTTATATATAAATTTGGAATCAATTTCTTTTGTTTTTTGACTGTTTTTTCTTCAACAATAATGCGGTCATTTATTTATTTAGCAATTTTCTTGAATTTCGTTTCATTTATAAACGTGTCTTTCATTTCAATTTTCGTCTGTATTATTTTGCTGGTAACAAAAGTATATTTTTCACACTACCGTACAAATATAAATAGATTATTTCTTCATTTGTTTTTTAACTGATAGGTCGCAATACTCAAGTAGTTGAATATTATAATCGATAAACATAATAAAATTCGTATACAGAAAAATTCCGACTGGAAAAAGAATGATACAAAAAAATTGAACACATGAAAAAGTTCATATAGTGGTTAAAATGATGTGTCGAAGGAATAGAAATTAACATTACATTTAAACCAATTAACTCAATAAAAATAATGATCAAAGTAATGTCGATAAAGATTTAAAAATAAAAAAGTCTGTACACCTGACGAGATTCGAAGCCAGAATCTCCTGCATATGAAGCTGTTATGGTATCCAATATACTGCACAACGGATGATGATAAACAGAAGGCCGAATTTCTAAACCTAGCTTTCAAAAACTCGTTTACGGTAGAGAACCGCAGCACCATTTCCCCTTTCAATTATCGAACAAACGCAAGAATGGCTGACATAGTGTACCTGGGATTGTAAAACAGTTAAGGTGCTTAGGCGCCAGGAAGGCAGCTGGCCAAGACGGTATCCTCTAAGATTATATGTTGACTACGCTACAAATATAGCACCATTCTTATACATCATTTATCAGAGATCATAGGAACAGCGGAAAGTTCCACGGGACTGGAAGAAAGGCCCAGGTCATAGCAATCTATAAAAAGGGTAGAAAATCGGATGCACATAATTACCGGCCAATTTCACTGACATCGATTTGTTGTAGAATCATGGAACATATTTTGTGTTCAGACATAATGACCTTTCTAGACTCTGAGAAGCTCATCTGCAGAAACCAGCACGGTTTTAGGAAACAGCGGTCATGCGAGACACGGCTGACCCTCTTTGTGTATGATATACAACAGGCTCTAGATACCGGCTCCCAGGTTGATGCCATATTTCTCGAATTTCGAAAGGCGTTCGACTCACTTCCGCACTGTCGCTTGCTCCAAAAACTGGGCTCTTACGGTCTATCTGATAACATATGCGGTTGGATAGAAAGTTTTGTAACAGTCAGAGAGCAGTATGTCGTCCTGAACGTGGTGACTTGAACAGAAACAAGCGTAACATGAGGTGTGCCCCAGGGCAGCGTAATAGATCCGCTGATCCTTACGATTTGCATAAACGATCTGGTTGATGGTATTGACAGCGGCATTAGACTGTTTGCCAATGATGCTGTAGTGTACAGGAAAGTAGTATCACACGAAAGTCGTGAACAAATCTGTGAGGATCTGCAGAAAATAAATGCGTGGTGTAATAACTGGCAGTTATCTCTCAATATTAGTAAGTGTAACCTACTGCGTACAACAAAGCGAAGATCCCCATTAGCGTACGAGTACAAAATAAATGCCCAGTCTTTGGAAGCGGTAACATCCGTCAAGTATCTGGGTGTGACTATTCGAAATGATCTCAAATGGAACGATAAGATTACACAAGTAACGGGTAAAGCGAACTCTAGATTGCGGTTATTGGTAGAATCCTGAAGCGATGCAGTCCTTCAACAAAGGAAATTGCTTACAATACTTCAGTTCGTCCAGTCTTAGAGTATTGCTCGTCTGTATGGGACCCTTACCTGTTGGGTCTGGTTGAGAAGGTCCAAAGAAAAGCAGCAAGATCCGTGACGTACACTTAGCCATCGCGACAGCGTTATAAATCTTATAGAAAATTTGAAGTGAAGGGCACTTGAAGATAGACGACGCGCTAAACGAAAGGGACTGCTCACTAAATTCCAAAATCCGATCTTCGCCGAGGATGTAGAGCATATATTATTACCACCAACTTCCATATCTCGCAATGATCACCATTCAAAGACAAGGGAAATTAGAGCTCGTACTGAGGCGTTCAGACAGTCGTTTTTCCCTCGCGCGATCCGCGAGTGAACAGTCGGTGGAGGGGGGGATATATGACTTTGGCGAGAATACTGCCCTCCGCCACACACACCGATTGGTAGTGGCTAGCGGAGTATATATGTAGATGTAGAACGAGATTACGTACCACCCCTTTTTAAAGCTACTGAGTATCACACAAACTTGCGAATTTTTTTTTTCCGTCAGTTACTCGCAAACGAGGGCCCATCAGAGCGAATGGCTGCAGTGTGTGATATCTGGGGTCTTAACCTACATCACTGTGTAGATAGTTTCAAAGAGTCGATCGCACCGCTGCAAACCTCTCCTTGTGCGTACAGCCTGTTCAAGTTCTCCCTGGCAGTAACAGGAATCGAACCCGGGCCCTTGGCATGACAGTCAGATGCGCTGACCACTCAGCCAATGAGGCGGACGTATACTCCAAACAAGATACAGTCGCACATCGAGGCGCATCTAATTCCGAATCAGGTTCCTTCCTGCGCGGAAGTGCTGCTCCAGGCAGGTTCCCGTCGTCATGAATGCATGGAGGGTTCTTTCCAGGAGGAGGTATCTCCGGAGGTTCGTTGCACTGCAACTGCATTACGTCGATTCTTTACCTCCATTTATCTCAGTATCTGCACTACGCTTAAAACATTTGTACAACAGTGCAAATGTCACGGTTTACAGTGGGTGCTTTATCTGGGAATAAACTTGTTCTTCATTCAATCATGTTATTTGCTGATGACAACAATTCTTAGTCCTCAATCTCGCATTCAGTACTACTCTGTCCTCCTTCGGGTTTGTTTTACCGGCGATTTTCGTTGTACGTTAACATTGATACTCACCAGTATGGGTCGGCCTACTCTAGAACAGTCGACCGATATTCACTTCACATATGGCTTCGCTTAATGTAATGGAAGAGCAGCACAAGGACGTTAGATTGAGCTGATCCCGCAGTGACGGCAACTATAGCTCGTTTTTTTTCGCTCCGCTTTATGCAAAAAACAATTTACTCCTTTTTTATTTACACAGACCTGTTCCGAAACTTACGTATAATCATCTGTAGATGAAATTTATTACTGAAAATTATGTTGCTAGTCAAATTGGATTTTTACAAATCGGCTTTTTCGTGCCTTTCTTTCATCGTTTTGACAGCGTATCATATTTTCGGTCATGTTTTGTATCTCTGGTGGGTATCACTTTCTATTTCTGTTGTGTACACTGCCTGCTCGACTATTTTAATGTGTTTAGTTCTAGCCTTTCTTTCTTCACACGTAGACAAATGATTGCTCGGATCTCGTTTCATGAACAATACGCGGGAAAAAAAAGCCGAGCGCGAAATATATGAGGCGCTGAGAACCATAGAGTCGAAAGCACGTCATCGTCAGAACATTTGTAGAAAGGTTTCTTACCGCTTTCTCTGATATTCCTTAAGGGCCTAAATAACAAATTTTCATTGCTATAGGAATGCGCACTGACTACACTAACGTCCATTTTTTCATAAAAACTGGAAACTCTTTAAGGAATGCCCCACCATAACTTCACGATCCGTGTTTTCGGCATTCCAGTCTGTACAGTCAATGCTGAGGATTTAAGAACCTTTAAAGAGTGTTACCTACCTCACTACTCCGTGGTAGCAATGTACATTGAAAAATATTTTACAACGACGAAGTTTACAACAAGTTGCCATGAACTGTTGTTTAAAGTAACATATTTTTTATTGGAGTCCCGGGAACATCGAGGGAGGCCACCATTTGTTTTTTCTCCACGTAAGTGGAAGAAAAAAATCGACCTTGAAACACAAACACTCAACAAAACCATTAGGTCAAACTTGAAACACATACTTTCAACAAAACTAGCAGATTTCATGTACGAAGTGAACAAACAGTTTTATCTGAACCTCAAACCAGAGAATGTGCTTAATGAAAATGATGATAACGGGGATTATGAAGTGTTGGAATGGATCATAATTGTGTGTGTGTGGTGTATTCAGTTATCATTTCTTTATGTTCTGATTCTAGTTCCACACTAGTTACAACCTACACAACAGTCACGAGTACACTATTGCCACTACCCTATAAGTGAAAATTTTGTGTATTAACATTAATAGTAACAATCCTAAACATTGATTAAAATTTCATAAGATAAATTGGGTACGTGGTTTTTTATAGGGAATATAGGGTATTGAGACTTGGTTAAAAACAAGTCAAACCTATGAAACTGGCGGTTTAGCTACAAATTTGTTTTTCACAAATATCTATTTCTCTCAAAATTTTATATGTGTGCTTTGGGCCGTTATTGTTCTCAGTGTCTCGTATAAAAAAAGACGTGAAAACAATATACACAATAGCAACAGAAAGAGGTATCCACCAAAGTTGCATAACAGGACGAAAAACATGACATTCTGTGAAAACGATAAAAAAAAGGGCACAGAAAGCAGACCTGTAGAGACAAATTTTCACTAGTGATTTCCGGAAATAAATTTGAAGATGAAACATAGATGTCGAAATATGTGTGGGTAAATAGAAAAGAAATAAAAAATGTTTCGGATAAGTCGGAGTTTAAAGAAAATTACATCGCAAACACGGATAGAACGTCAACAGGAGCTTACAACTCAAGCAAGATGGTTCACATCACAGTTATTTTGCTTCTGATGGTTGTTGCATTACTCTGTGCTTTATGTTTTACACTTTGGTGATGATATGTTATAGGTTCTGTCACTGTTGGAAAGTTATGTACACAGGAACAAAATTACTTCTTGCCAGAAAGCAGCGAGCTGGCAAAGATTGAGGTTTTGCCTTTGTGCTAATAGTCGAGTATTTAATCGGGTAGCTGATATAAACACTGTTATTATGGCAGTAGCAAAGGAAGCGGCGTAATGGGTCAATTTCCTGCCGTTCCCCCCTGCCGCAACATGTGCGCGATTACCCATGCTTCACGGAATCCTTGACAAATGTGTGACCGCGCGCATAGTCCTGCTGGCGGCTGTGATGTACAGAGTTCTTGAATATTGGTGATCTACACTGGTACACATTCAAATATCAAAAGGCGTACAAACTGACGGAAAGTCACAGCAGTATCTCGTAATGCAACACTACGACACTGAGACACAGCTGTTTTACCAGAAGCATAGTTTGCGATAGAAACCACAGTAATTACCGAGACGACGAAAATTCATAAAATAGAGGAAAAAGAACGGAAAATTCTTAGAAAAATCCACGGCGCTTTCCTCCGTGACGGAACTTGAAACAGACGACCTACAAAGGAACTCTAAGAAAACACAAACACCACAGATGAATTTAAGAAAATAAGCCTACAGTTCTAGATACACCTATGTTGGATAGGTTGAAGTAGACTCACTAACAGAGCTTTTAAACATCGTTAATGCAAGTAAATTAAAGATTAGTTGGATGAAAGAAACACTAGAAGTCGTGGAACAACTGGAAATCTCAGAAGAAGAAGTTAAGGACACGAAACATTTCAGAGAAAAAAATATCAGAGAGGGAGCTTGAGACAAGTCTCTTAGCCGCGAAAGCCTGTTTCACGTATTTCGCTGTTTCTCAAAATGAATTTTAGGTTTCTTCGATAGTGACACAGCTGATTCGTGCTCCCTCGCCCTCTCCCTCTTCTTCCTCCTGCTGAAGACCCAGTGTTCCGTGACGAACACGCTCCCAGTCGACGAGAGAAGGAAGATAAGTTTTGTAAGAAAAACAAAAGAACCTAAAACATTTTTTTTAAATGTGCAGAACTATAGACCTATATCTCTAACGTCGATCAGTTGTAGAATTTTGGAACACGTATTATGTTCGAGTATAATGACTTTTCTGGAGACTAGAAATCTACTCTGTAGGAATTAGCATGGGTTTCGAAAAAGACGTTCGTGTGAAACCCAGCTCGCGCTATTCGTCCACGAGACTCAGAGGGCCATAGACACGGGTTCGCAGGTAGATGCCGTGTTTTTGACTTCCATAAGGCGTTCGATACAGTTCTCCCAGTCGTTTAATGAACAAAGTAAGAGCATATGGACTATCAGACCAATTGTGTGATTTGATTGAAGAGTTCCTAGATAACAGAACGCAGCATGTCATTCTTAATGGAGAGAAGTCTTCCGAAGTAGAATGATTTCGGGTGTGCCGCAGGGGAGTGTCGTAGGACCGTTGCTATTCACAATATACATAAATGACCTTGCGGATGACATCGGAAGTTCACTGAGGCTTTTTGCGGATGATGCTGTTGTATATCGAGAGGTTGTAACAATGGAAAATTGTACTGAAATGCAGGAGGATCAGCAGCGAATTTACGCATGGTGCAGGGAATGGCAATTGAATCTCAATGTAGACAAGTGTAATGTGCTGCGAATACATAGAAAGAAAGATCCCTTATCATTTAGCTACAATATAGCAGGTCAGCAACTGGAAGCAGTTAATTCCATAAATTATCTGGGAGTATGCATTAGGAGTGATTTAAAATGGAATGATCATATAAAGTTGATCGTCGGTAAAGCAGATGCCAGACTGAGATTCATTCGAAGGAATCCTAAGGAAATGCAATCCGAAAACAAAGGAAGTAGGTTACAGTACGCTTGTTCGCCCGCTGCTTGAATACTGCTCAGCAATGTGGGATCCATACCAGATAGGGTTGATAGAAGAGATAGAGAAGATCCAACGGAGAGCAACGCGCTTCGTTACAGGAGCATTTAGTAATCGCGAAAGCGTTACGGAGTTGATAAACTCCAGTGGAAGACTCTGCAGGAGAGACGCTCAGTAGCTCGGTACGGGCTTTTGTTGAAGTTTCGAGAACATACCTTCACCGAAGAGTCAAGCAGTATATTGCTCCCTCCTACGTATATCTCGCAAAGAGACCACGTGGATAAAATCAGAGAGATTAGAGCCCACGCAGAGGCATACCGACAATCCTTGTTTCCACGAACAATACGAGACTGGAACAAAGGGAGAATCGATAGAGGTACTCAAGGTACTCTCCGCCACACACCGTCAGGTGGCTTGCGGAGTATGGATGTAGATGTAGATGTAGAATACTTATTTTTTAACATTACTTCCGATGAGCTCAGAACATAAAAGTTCATGGTTCAAATGGCTCTGAGCACTATGGGACTTAACATCTGAGGTCATCAGTCCCATAGAACTTAGAACTACTTAAACCTAACCGCCGGCCGGAGTGCCCGAACGGTTCTAGGCACTACAGTCTGGAACCGCGCGACCGCTACGGTCGCAGGTTCGAATCCTTGCTCGGGCATGGATGTGTCTGATGTCCTAGGTTAGTTAGGTTTAAGTAGTTCTAAGTTCTAGGGGACTGATGACCTCAGCAGTTAAGTCCCATAGTGCTCAGAGCCATTTAGCCATTTCTTAGCCAAACCTAACTAACCTAAGGACATCACACATATCCATGCCCGAGGCACAGGATTCGAACCTGCGACCGTAGCAGTAGCGCGGTTCCGGACTGAAGCGGCTAGAACCGCTCAGCCACCGCGGGCGGGCCGGCCGCGGTGGTCTAGCGGTTCAGGCGCTCCGTCCGGAACCGCGCGACTGCTACGGTCGCAGGTTCGACTCCTGCCTTGGGCATGGGCGTGTGTGATGTCCTTAGGTTAGTTAGGTTTAAGTAGTTCTAAGTTCTAGGGGACTGATGACCACATATGTTACGTCCCATAGTGCTCAGAGTCATTTGAACCATGTTTGAACCACCGCGGGCGGCCATAAAAGTTCATATCAACTCAAGTCCGGAAATATAGTTAGCAATAAAGCAATTAGTACTAGTACATAATATTGTACAATACATGGCATTAAATTCTTCCGGGTCACAAAAGACGCTCAAAGTGGCCGCTATAGGGTGCTATGTAGGGGCTGACATATCGCGTCACCGATTATATCATCAATGCCTACACGGACACGCTGTTCAGGGACTTCCACATTAGCAGCTGGTTAAACATACAAACCAATTTCGTGGCGCCCCCACAAATACAAATCAAACGTCGTTTA
The DNA here is from genome assembly GCF_023864345.2 of Schistocerca serialis cubense. Classification (NCBI taxonomy): domain Eukaryota; kingdom Metazoa; phylum Arthropoda; class Insecta; order Orthoptera; family Acrididae; genus Schistocerca; species Schistocerca serialis. The sequence goes on from NC_064646.1 coordinate 10,057,856, forward strand.
CGTCCGGTGACCGAGACCCTCCTCGTCCTTGAGGTCTTGATGAACACTGATAGGCTCGTGCTCCATGACGCATCGGCCACATTACCTGTAGTAATACGAAAGACACATTTTCCAGATAGTAGAGTATTCTGCAGCAATTCACATACGTGTGTTCACTTAGGCGTTACGGCAAAAAAATGGCTTTGTACTGTACGCCAATAACACCTGATCAAAAATTGATGCTAAAGTGTTGATGATGTTACGATTCAACCATTTTTCGACGTTTTTCTGTAGCATTAATTGCATAATACATCAAAACAATGTAATGTGTACTTTAATGTAGCACTTCTAATTGTTTTATTGCAGACTCGCCGTCAGTTTCCGGACAGGTGCTGATATGAGCTTTCTCGTTCCTTCGGCTGTCATACATCACCACGAAATTTTCCTCCTTACGCATTATTCACCATGCGCAAAACTCATTTACTGATTTAGCGGGAATTCCTTCTCTCCAAGCCAATTTCAGCGTTGCAACACACAACACGGGAAGGAAATCATCCTGTGTCCTGTCATAGCAGGGGCCGACGTGTGAGCACAAGCATTATCCTAGAGCTAGAGAAATTTTGACCTCAGATCTTTGTCGCTTCTGCTTCAACTACCTCTTAAAGTTTTCCAAGAACGATGCGTAATTTTTCATATTTTTCACTTATCAGTTCACTCTGGCAAAATAAACTCTAATCTTCTCTCGCTTTGAAAATCTCGCCAACAAGAGAGGTCTTAAGCTTAGAACTCGACTGAGAGAGCCCCTGTTCTGCCCTTTCCCAAATAGTCTCGATGATGTCAACAAAATGTCTACACTTACAAAATGGGACTCATCAGTGGCGTGGTTTCTTGAGCTATAGTGCTGTGGGCTTGGAAAGACATGAATACACACACAGAACTTACAAGTATTACGCGTACTGAGTGAAGGGGTACAGGAAACACTGGATCGACCATCGTATACTTGTCTCCAAACCCGCTCCCTCTGAAATTTTTATGATAGTGATTTACCAAAAGCAAAGGCTGCAGAAGGCTAAGGAAACGATGAGAAGTGGAAAACTCTAATTAGCCAAATCCCTGAACGCTGATGACATTGGTGAAGATGATATGGTCATGATCGAGGAGCTACAGTCCGGAACCGGGCGACCGCTACGGTCGCAGGTCCGAATCCTGCCTCGGGCATGGATGTGTGTGATGTCCGTAGGTTAGTTAGGTTTAAGTAGTTCTAAGTTCTAGGGGACTGATGACCACAGCAGTTAAGTCCCATAGTGCTCAGAGGCATTTGAACATGATAAAGACCCAGAAAAAGATATTCACGCTTTCTGGACTCCTCTTTACCAGAATTACGGGGAGTGGCAATCAAATGAGGCTTGATACGAGATCCAGGTTAGTTACGGACCGCATAGTGGTGAGGACACACAGTTCTTTCCCTTATATTTAAACAGCAGTCGAATTTAGTAATTATGAAGAGTATGCTGACATTTGAGACACTTGTTAGGAAGAACAAGTGCGTCGAAAAGTGGGATACGAACTACTAAGGAATGAAGAGATATGTTTGACGTTCGCAGAGGCTGTCGACACTGCGATAACGAATAGCTCAGTAGACAGTACACTTGTGAAGGAATGGACATCTCTAAAGAGAGCAGACATAGAAATTGGAAAGAAAACCGTAAGAACAAGGATGACAACTGCGAAGAAATCATGGATAACAGATGAAATACTTTAACTGATGGACGAAAGAAGGAAGCACAAAAGTGTTCAAATTCAGGAATACAGAAGTAAGTCACTTAGCAACGAAATAAATAGGAGATGCAGGGAAGCTAAGACAAAATGGCTGCATCAAAAATATAAAGAAATCGACGAAAAGGAAATAACGTCTGAAGGACGGATTCAGTATATGGGAAAGCCAAAACAACCTTCAGAGAAACTATAACCAAGGGCGGTAACATTAAGAGTTCAATGGGGATTCCACTGTTAAATGCAGTGGAGTAAGCGGATAGGTGGAAAGAGTGCATTGAGGGGGAAGAACTGTCTGATGACGTGATAGAAGAAACAGTAGTCGACTGGGTAGAGATAGGGGATCCAGTATAAGACTCGGATTTGAAAGCAGCTTTGGAAGACTAGACATCAAATAAGGCAGAAGGGATAGCTAACGTTCCGTCGGAATATCTAAAATCATTGTGGGAACTGGTAACAAAACGACAACGACTATTCACATTGATGTGTAGAATATATGAGACTTTTCGGAAGAACATCATCCACACAATTCCGCAGACAGCATGAGTCGAAAAGTGCGATAATTATGAGCCTAACAGCACATGCATCCAAGTTGCTGACGAGAATAATGTACAGAAGAATGGAAAAGAAAACTGAGGATGTGTTAGGTGACGAACAGTTCGGCTTTAGGTTAGGTAAAGGCGCCAGAGGCAACTACAACGTTGCGGTTGATAATGAAAGCAAGACTGAAGAAATCTCGGGACACGTTAATAGGATTTGTCGACCCGTGAAAAGCGTTCGACAACGTAAAGTGGTGCAAGATGGTCGAAATTTGTATTAGCTACTGGGAAAAGTGGGTAACCAATTGATATTATAAGAGTGAGTGTGCACTGTACCTGCAGCTAAAACTCAGAAACGAGTCCCGGTATGATCAAGAGAGTTGTATGGTGTGATAGCCCTCTATACCTCATCCATGAAGACGACTCTCGTTTGTACCTGAAGAGCGTGCTTTTGCAATTTTAGAGGCTGGCAAGTTTCGCCCTAAATTCCAGAAGATTCGGGAGTTTTCGAGAACATTTCAGAATACTCGAGAGTGTTCGAGGGCATTCCACAACGATCGACAACGTTCCGGAATGTTCCACAATGATCCGGGACGTTCTGGAATGTTGGAAATAGTCTGCAACACTCGGGAAAATTTCAGAATGTGCAGGAACATCCCAGATCATTGCAGAACATTCCAGAACACTCGTTATGAAACATTGTGGACACTCGAAGCCTTTTTGGTACGTTCTGAAATTCGTCGTTGGTAGGGGTATATGAAGCATGATCCGTAGTGGTTTCGAATATCAAATGGTTCAAATGGCTCCGAGCACTATGGGACTTAACATCTGAGGTCATCAGTCCCTTATAACTTAGAACTACTTAAACCTAACCAACCTAAGGACATCACACACATCCATGCCTGAGGCAGGATTCTAACCTGTGACTTTAGCGGTCGCGCGGTTCCAGACTGTAGCGCCTAGAACCGCTCGGCCACATCGGCCGGCTGCGAACATCAGCTTCTTATCAGTGACGAATACAGAAACTGAAAAAGTAGTTCAGTAGTGAATAATGAGAAACAGTGAAGTGTGAATAATCAAAGTGACACAGTGACTGAATATAAATCGAAAATAATGTGTGAAAAGAGTGTAAAGTGTACTTAGTGTATTTATTAACAAAAAGTTAATTTGTTTTATATTTTAGACAGCTGCCAAACGTAAAAGACGAGGAAATCTTGCCAGTTCTGAAGCAAAACGGCGAAAACGAAGAGAACGGCGAAAAAACGAAACGGAAAAATACGAAACAGAGGAAGAGCGCGAAGTACGTTAAGTTTCCAACGAACGACAATGAACACCGTAAGAAGCAGAGAAACTGAAGAACAACGAAATGAACGGATCGAAGAATCAAGAATTGAGACACAATCTTATAATAAAAGACTGCGAACTCCAGCCAGCCATGAAAATATCACCCTATGCGAAGCGCGGACGACGACAAGTAAACAGAAGAAACTAACAAATGGAGCATTCCACTACGACCCGTAGAAAGAACGTAACAAACATAAAGACTTCGTAATCGGAATGGTGCTACACGTAGTTAAGGAGATGTGACGTCGTAAAAACTGAGACGCGTCAAAGTACTGCATCGTGCATAGGATTTAAATTTAGTACTTCTGTGCTACTTACTGTTTTCGCAACATATGTCGTTGACAGCATCCACATATGCCGCTGAATGTACCTACACAAATATGTCATTGCAAGACACATAGTAAAAATGATATGACGCCATAAAAACTGAGATACGTGAAAAAATTCGCGTCATGCACGTAGTTTTAATACATCTATTATTTACTATTAAGGCACACCTATAGCCAAATCCCTGACATCTGGCAGCGTTTTTGACAGCTTTCAACTGCGAAGCGCGAACGGCTGATGATGAAAACGATAGCCGTCTATAGAGCTATGAAGAGGCGTTACCTTAGAGACCTTTACAAAATAGCGTTTTAGACACGCGAAACAGTTGCGCCCGGCGTACAGAGACTGCCCGGGACCATGTTCCTTGATTTGAATACTGTACTGTACTGCACTGTGCTGCACAATTTGCATATTTCTCTGCACTACTGTTTCATAATTTCAAATGTGTTTTCACAAACATATCGAAACGAAATTTTTTCGATACCTCACCACACATGCCCTTAATTTCTTGTTTTCATTATACACTACTGGCCATTAAAATTGCTACACCACGAATATGACGTGCTACAGACGCGAAATTTAACCGACAGGAAGAAGATGCTGTGATATGCAAATGATTAGCTTTTCAGAGCATTCACACAAGGTTGCCGCCGGTGGCGACACCTACAACGTGCTGACATGAGAAAAGTTTCCAACCGATTTCTCATACATAAACAGCAGTTGACCGACGTTGCCTGGTGAAACGTTGTTGTCACGTGTAAAGAGGAGAAATGCGTAACATCACGTTTCCGACTTTGATAAAGGTCGGATTGTAGCCTATCGCGATTGCGGATTATCGTATCGCGGCATTGCTGCTCGCGTTGGTCGAGATCCAGTGACAGTTACCAGAATATGGAATGGGTGGGTTCAAGAGGGTAATACGGAACGCCGTACTGGATCCCAACGGCCTCGTATCACCAGCAGTCGAGATGACAGGAACCTTATCCGCATGGCTGTAAGGGATCTTGCAGCCACGTCTCGATCCCTGAGTAAACAGATGGGGACGTTTGCAAGACAACAACCATCTGCACGAACAGTTCGACGACGTTTGCAGCAGCATGGACTATCGGCTCGGAGACCATGGCTGCGGTTACCCTTGACACTGCATCACAAACAGGAGCGCCTGCGATGGTGTACTCAACAACGAACCTGGGTGCACGAATGGCAAAACGTCTTTTTTTTTTGGATGAATCCAGGTTCTGTTTACAGCATCATGATGGTCGCATCCGTATTTGGCGACATCGCGGTGAACGCACATTGGAAGCGTGTATTCGTCATCGCCATACTGGCTTATGACCCGATGTGATGGTATCGCGTGCCATTGGTTACACGTCTCGGTCACCTCTTGTTCGCATTGACGGCACTTTCAACAGTGGACGTTACATTTCAGATGTGTTACGACCCGTGGCTCTACCCTTCATTCGATCCATACGAAACCCTACATTTCAGCAGGATAATGCACGACCGCATGTTGCAGGTACTGTAGGGGCCTTTCTGGATCCACAAAATGTTCGACTGCTGCCCTGGCCATCACATTCCCCAGATCTCTCACCAATTGAAAACGTCTGGTCAATGGTGGCCGAGCAACTGGCTCGTCACAATACGCCAGTCACTACTCTTTATGAACTGTGGTATCGTGTTGAAGCCGCATCGGCAGCTGTACCTGTACAAGCCATCCAAGCTCTGTTTGACTCAATGCTCAGGCGTATCAAGGCCGTTATTACATCCAGAGGTGGTTGCTCTGGGTACTAATTTCTCAGGATCTATGCACCCAAACTGCGTGAAAATGTAATCACATGTCAGTTCTAGTATAATATATTTGTCCAATGAATACCCGTTCATCATCTGCATTTCTTGTTGATGTAGCAATTTAAATGGCCAGTAGGGTACTTAAACCTAACTAACCTAAGAACATCACACACATCCATGCCCTAGGTAGGATTCGAACCTGCGACTGTAGCAGTCGCGCGGTTCGAGACTGAAGCGCTGGTGGGGGGCAGGAAGTACATCCTGTTCTGAGGCAGCTGCAGGCTCATTCGACTCGAGGCAGCCGCACGAAGCACACAGCCATGTCGTACCGACGCAGAAGATACATGAGGAGGAGCAGACTGCCAGTGTACAAGACAGTGGACACTTTCAGTTTTGTTCCTAATAATGTTGCTCAAGAAGAGCTACTGACTGGTCCGATCACAATTGTTGGATGCAAGATTAACTTTTTGATGTGTTGGCAAATGTGCCAACATCTTGTAGATAGAGGAGGCCGAAATCTAACGCAGACGGGCGTGAATTCTGGAACAGGATAAGTAGTGAATGCTAATAAGAAAAGTATGCAGCTCCTCGAATACTTAACTTTATTCGATCCTTGTGGTACATCGCTCTTGATGATACAAATAAGACTATCTTCAGATACGGTTAATGGCGCCTTGCTAGGTCGTAGTCATGGACTTAGCTGAAGGCTATTCTAACTGTCTCTCGGCAAATGAGAGAAAGGCTTCGTCAGTGTAGTCGCTAGCAAAGTCGTAGTACAACTGGGGTCGAGTGCTATATCGTATCTCGAGACCTGCCTTGTGGTGGTGGCGCTCGGTCTGCGATCACACAGTGGCGACACGCGGGTCCGACATGTACTACGAGGATGTAAATGGACCGCGGCCGATTTAAGCTACCACATAGCAAGTGTGGTGTCTGGCGGTGACACCACACTTTTCATGTACTACAACAGAACTTGTTCCTGGTAATTCATGGTTAACACTTGCTATAGTACGAGGTAGTGATAAGGCATTACTTGGATTGGAATCGTACTATGACAGAGACATTATCACCTATCGTACCTTTTCTATTGGTGTACAAGGTGATAGGAATTATGGTACAGGCGTCGTACATACTGATAAACCCTTCTCATTATATACAAGAAACAGGAGACGTGTTAATGCTAATGAAAGAATTAATGTTTGGGCCAAGATTAATGGAGTGTTAACAAATTATATTAAAGTGCAAGGTGACATTACTGTATATTACCATTCTTAATAAAGATCCTTATCCTAAAAAATATCTTATCAGCTATTGAAGCATCTTTCTCTTGTGTGGGTTGCAGGGGTTACGACCCCTGGGGAGGTGGGTGGGTTTTATTTCACCACAGTGGCCGGCTATTATGGGTTCGTTTTTCTTAAATTTGGCTCAGCAGCTTACGGTTCCCGGATACAAGATCTCTACCATTTCAGATACAAGTGGCGTCGATGAATATTCGCGGTCCAGGAAAACGTACTGGATTCTGTTACTTAAAAATCCGAGCCACTCAGATATCAGAGGTTCTTTTCCGAATGTCGCGAACCATGTGACCTCTTTGCAGTGTCGAACTGTGTCAAACGCTTTCCGGAATGGTGTTAAAGCCGGTAATGATAACCACGGTATCGTAAATGATGCGAAAGAGTGGTGCGAGGCAGAGGCAGCGAGGCAAGCCGGCAAGTGAATTCGCCCAGGTGGGACGGGTAATAGCTGGTCGCGTAGTAATTACCTGAAGTGGCGACGGCTCGCCGACGATGTGGGGAGAGGTGCTATTGTGCGCCGGCGGCGGGTTAAAGCGTGCAGACTCCACAATAGCGGCTGCCGTCATTAGCCACGCACGCGCCGACGCCGACGCCGCGACGCCAGAAGCGGCGCCCTGTGACGAGCGCGCGTCCCGCCACGGGCGGTGACCACGGCTCCCCGGCGTGGGAGGGGCGCCGGCGCGACAAAGGCGCAGCCACAATACTCCCAGTGGCGGCGGCCAGCACACCCTCCCTGCCTCATTACCATCCACAGTCAAACCCGCCAAGGTAAGTAATTAGTATTGAGAATGAATTTTCACTCTGCAGCAGAGTGACCGGGCCTCGAACCTGGGACATTTACTTTTCGTTTGCGTGGCGCGCCCTACCGGCTGAGCTACCCAAGCCACCACCCACAACGCTCCCTCACAGCTTTACTTCCGCCATTACCTGGTCTCCTACGTCCCAAACTTTGAGAGGTGGCATGAGCCCCCTCTCATATTTCTATCTTAGTCTGAGTAATTCGATTTTCCTCTCTAATTGCATGTGGTGAAATGTTGCTATTCCTTCACACGCGGACTTCCCCACGCAGCGTCTCTCGTCACCCGGGTGGTCCCGTGACAGGCGAGTTCTGCTGAGCTTGGAAGGGTTAAGCCGACGGGTGTGAGGGAGTCAAGTGAATGCTTTCCAGACGCCTTCATCGTCATAAGAGCGGGAGCGACACGCCGAAAGGTGCCAGAAGGAGCGGCTGGGCTAGAGACTCCGTTACTTCGCAGAAACTTAGTGAAAACGCTTTCTGGCGGGCTACCAGTGGGGCATGGAAATGACTTGGGTTCCCAGGCAGTCTTGGCGGGCCAATTCATGCGTTTTCTGCAAAATCATAACTGTGATTGGCTTGCTCAGGGGATAGCTCCGTGGCGTAGCAAAATCGGCGCAGGAATTGGCGCCAAGTATTTCCATTGGTGGAATAGTAGTGCTTCGGCAATAGAGTGGAATTTTCCGCCGGTTTTCGAGTTGCTGATTGGAATGTTTAACCACGGCCATTGTCGTGGGTGTGGGAATGTCCTGTGTTCGGCCTGTACGGGTACTCTGGAGAGAGTCGGCTCTCGCCTTTCGGTCGGAGTAGGTTACAAGACTGAGCTCTCGCTGCTCTGGACAGCCTGCCTTCCGTTGGCTGTCTAATGTACTTTCATTTAATTGTAACTGTTTGACGAAGTTGCTGAAGTTTCGACTTCAATGTAACTTTCCGAGTACAGTTGACAATTGAGCGTCCTGCTTACAAGCGGCCTATGTTGTCTGTCTTGAGCAGTTTTGGCTAAAGTTGACTGTATCGGAGTTACTGTGTGACTTCGCTTGTTAAAATCAATCACTGTACCGTCAGTGATTGTGTGGCGAGCCTTCTTTGTCTCCCTCAGAGGCGCATTTGTATTGCTAGGAAGTCTTTAGTCTGGAACAACCAGACCAGGATAATTTGTTTCGGGCTATACTCGCGACATTATCATCACCACGACGGGACGTCGAAGCAACCAGCCATTGCCTCTGGTACGCCAGATCGTGTCCTTGCAGTTAAGAAGACAGCTTGGCAATGTATGTCCGCAGCACCAGCAGATTAGGGAATTTTGCTCTGTGATAATAAGAGCTCAGCAGAGCGCGCCTGTTCGTCTTTTCTAACTTTGTTCTGTCTTGGATGTTCATTGTCTGAGTTCTCACTACTGTAGCAGCAATTAATGTTGGGTTGTCTGTGTGTTTCTCTTAAGATTTGAGTTGCAAGGAATTGGCTCCACATACCACTTGGTCATTAATGTCAGAATCTAGTTTAGGGACAACTTCACCTTCACAGCATTTATTTGAGTATCCAATTTGAGCCATTTTGATGTATTGTAAATGTTTCATGTGTTTTCTTTATTATTTTAAGTTTAGTCATAATAAATCATATTGTTATTTTAGACAGAACTGTCATTCTGTTAATCGGTAGAGCAACCCTTTCATTTCTCACTACATTAATGAAACTTTACTTTATTTAACTTATTTATCAAACTAAATTATTGCAGATGCCAAACTCTTTTCTACTCCACTTGCAGGGTCGATTACAGTCAGTTTGCGTTTCTTTTTAATCCATGTGCAACAGCAAAAGTCGGAGTTAGAATAGGGGGAGCTTATAGCATCATTTATATATGAAGATTCTAGAAGTATTTAGTGTTAAATACACTGCTAGCCCCGGCACCTCGCAACTTCTGTGAATCTTTTTCAGTATCTTTAAAAATAACGTGTATCTTTGTTTCTTCCTTTTGCTTACGCCATAGTCCCACAGCGATCGCAGGGTCGGCGTGGTTAGAACGGATTTGGCAAGGTTAGTTTTAGGGGAGGCCGGATGCCCTTCCTGCCGCCACCTGTACCCTCAGGGATGTAATCAGTGTACCCCAGCTGTTTGCATCTAGTATAAATCATGGAATAGTGCGGACGTGTTTCAAACGTCTGCAACGCGTATAACTGAGGCGGAACGTGGGGACCAGACGGGTATTCACCTAGCGGGATGTGGAAAACCGCCTAAAAACCACATCCAGACTGCCCAGCACACAGGCCCTCGTCGTTAATCCGCGGAGCGGATTCGATCCGGGCCCGGCGTGCCTACCTGAGTCCAGGAAGCAGCGCCTTAGCGCTCTCGGCTACCCGGGCGGGTTTTAAAAATAACGTGTATGAAATCATTTTAATAATTTGTAAGAAACGTTGGAGGAAGTGGCAACAAAACGATTATTCACGTTGGTGTGTAGAATATGAGTCTGGCGATATACCATCTGACTTCCGGAAAAACATCATCCACACAATTCGGAAGACGGCAAGAGCTGACAAGTGGTATAATTATCGCACAATCAGCTTCACAGCTCATGTATCAAAGTTGCTGACAAGAATAACATACAGAATAATGGCACAGAAAATTGGGGGTGTGTCAGATGACGATTAGTTTGGCTTTAGGAAAAGTAAAGGCAACTTAGAGGCAATTCTGACATTGCGGCTGAAATAGAAGCAAGACTAAAGAAAATTCAAGACACGTTCGTAGGATATGTCGACCTGGAAAAACGACAACGTAAAATGATGCAAGATGTTCTAAACTCAGTCTGGAACCGCGTGACCACTGCGGTCGCATGTTCGAATCCTTCCTCGGGCATGGATGTGAGTGATGTCATTAGGTTAGTTAGGTTTAAGTAGTTCTAAGTTCTAGGGGACAGATGACCTTAGAAGTCCCATAGTGCTCGGAGCCATTTGAACCATTTGTTCTAAACTCTCAAAAAAGTTGGGGTAAGCTATAGGGAAAGACGGACAATATTCAATACGTACAAGAACCAAAAGGGAGCGATAAGAGTGGAAGACCGAGAACGCAGTGATCGGATTAAAGAAAGGTTGTAAGAGAGGGATGTAGTCTTTAGTCTTCCCCCCATACTGTTCAATCTGTACATCGAAGAAGCAATGATGGAAGCAAAAGAAAGGTTCAGGAGTGGAATTAAAATTCAGGGTGAAAGGATATCAATGATACGATTCGCTCATGACATTACTATCCTGAGTGGAAATGAAGAAGAATTACATGATCTGCTGAGTGGAATTGACAGTCTAATGAGTACAACATGTGGATTGAGAGTAAATGAAAGTAATGAGAAGAGTAAAAATGATAACAGCGAGAAAATTAACATTAGGATTGGTGATCACGAGGTAGATAAAGTTAAAGAATTCATGGACAAAACAAGGAGAACATAAAAAGCAGATTAATATAGGCAAGGAAGGCATTTCATCTACATCTACATCTACATTGATACTCCGCAAGCCACCCAACGGTGTGTGGCGGAGGGCACTTTCCGTGCCACTGTCATTACCTCCCTTTCCTCTTCCAGTCGCGTATGGTTCGCGGGAAGAACGACTGTCTGAAAGCCTCCGTGCGCGCTCTAATCTCTCTAATTTTACATTCGTGATCTCCTCGGGAGGTATAAGTAGGGGGAAGCAATATATCCGATACCTCATCCAGAAACGCACCCTCTCGAAACCTGGCGAGCAAGCTACACCGCGATGCAGAGCGCCTCTCTTGCAGAGTCTGCCACTTGAGTTTATTAAACATCGCCGTAACGCTATCACGGTTACCAAATAACCCGGTGACGAAACGCGCCGCTCTTCTTTGGATCTTCTCTATCTCCTCCGTCAACCCGACCTGGTACGGATCCCACACTGATGAGCAATACTCAAGTATAGGTCGAACGAGTGTTTTGTAAGCCACCTCCTTTGTTGATGGACTACATTTTCTAAGCACTCTCCCAATGAATCTCAACCTGGTACCCGCCTTACCAACAATTAATTTTATATGATCATTCCACTTCAAATCGTTCCGTACGCACACTCCCAGATATTTTACAGAAGTAACTGCTACCAGTGTTTGTCCCGCTATCATATAATCGTACAATAAAGGATCCTTCTTTCTATGTATTCGCAATACATTACATTTGTCTATGTTAAGGGTCAGTTGCCACTCCCTGCACCAAGTGCCTATCCGCTGCAGATCTTCCTGTATTTCGCTACAATTTTCTAATGCAGCAACTTCTCTGTATACTACAGCATCATCCGCGAAAAGCCGCATGGAACTTCCGACACTATCTACTAGGTCATTTATATATATTGTGAAAAGCAATGGTCCCATAACACTCCCCTGTGGCACGCCAGAGATTACTTTAACGTCTGTAGACGTCTCTCCATTGATAACAACATGCTGTGTTCTGTTTGCTAAAAACTCTTCAATCCAGCCACACAGCTGGTCTGATATTCCGTAGGCTCTTACTTTGTTTATCAGGCGACAGTGCGGAACTGTATCGAACGCCTTCCGGAAGTCAAGAAAAATAGCATCTACCTGGGAGCCTGTATCTAATATTTTCTGGGTCTCATGAACAAATAAGGCGAGTTGGGTCTCACACGATCGCTGTTTCCGGAATCCATGTTGATTCCTACATAGTAGATTCTGGGTTTCCAGAAATGACATGATACGCGAGCAAAAAACATGTTCTAAAATTCTACAAGAGATCGACGTAAGAGATATAGGTCTATAGTTTTGCGCATCTGCTCGACGACCCTTCTTGAAGACTGGGACTATCTGTGCTCTTTTCCAATCATTTGGAACCCTCCGTTCCTCTAGAGACTTGCGGTACACGGCTGTTAGAAGGGGGGCAAGTTCTTTCGCGTACTCTGTGTAGAATCGAATTGGTATCCCGTCAGGTCCAGTGGACTTTCCTCTATTGAGTGATTCCAGTTGCTTTTCTATTCCTTGGACACTTATTTCGATGTCAGCCATTTTTTCGTTTGTGCGAGGATTTAGAGAAGGAACTGCAGTGCGGTCTTCCTCTGTGAAACAGCTTTGGAAAAAGGTGTTTAGTATTTCAGCTTTACGCGTGTCATCCTCTGTTTCAATGCCATCATCATCCCGTAGTGTCTGGATATGCTGTTTCGAGCCACTTACTAACTTAACGTAAGACCAGAACTTCCTAGGATTTTCTGTCAAGTCGGTACTTAGAATTTTACTTTCGAATTCAATGAACGCTTCACGCATAGCCCTCCTTACGCTAACTTTGACATCGTTTAGCTTCTGTTTGTCTGAGAGGTTTTGGCTGCGTTTAAACTTGGAGTGGAGCTCTCTTTGCTTTCGCAGTAGTTTCCTAACTTTGTTGTTGTACCACGGTGGATTTTTCCCGTCCCTCACAGTTTTACTCGGCACGTACCTGTCTAAAACGCATTTTACGATTGCCTTGAACTTTTTCCATAAACACTCAACATTGTCAGTGTCGGAACAGAAATTTTCGTTTTGATCTGTTAGGTAGTCTGAAATCTGCCTTCTATTACTCTTGCTAAACAGATAAACCTTCCCCCCCTTTTTTTATATTCCTATTAACTTCCATATTCAGGGATGCTGCAACGGCCTTATGATCACTGATTCCCTGTTCTGTACATACAGAGTCGAAAAGTTCGGGTCTGTTTGTTATCAGTAGGTCCAAGATGTTATCTCCACGAGTCGGTTCTCTGTTTAATTGCTCGAGGTAATTTTCGGATAGTGCACTCAGTATAATGTCACTCGATGCTCTGTCCCTACCACCCGTCCTAAACATCTGAGTGTCCCAGTCTATATCTGGTAAATTGAAATCTCCACCTAAGACTATAACATGCTGAGAAAATTTATGTGAAATGTATTCCAAATTTTCTCGCAGTTGTTCTGCCACTAATGCTGCTGAGTCGGGAGGTCGGTAAAAGGAGCCAATTATTAACCTAGTTCGGTTGTTTAGTGTAACCTCCACCCATAATATTTCACAGGAACTATCCACTTCTACTTCACTACAGGATAAACTACTACTAACAGCGACGAACACTCCACCACCGGTTGCATGCAATCTATCCTTTCTAAACACCGTCTGTACCTTTGTAAAAATTTCGGCAGAATTTATCTCTGGCTTAAGCCAGCTTTCTGTACCTATAACGATTTCAGCTTCGGTGCTTTCTATCAGCGCTTGAAGTTCCGGTACTTTGCCAACGCAGCTTCGACAGTTGACAATTACAATACCGATTGCTGCTTGTTCCCCGCATGTCCTGACTTTGCCCCGCACCCGTTGAGGCTGTTGCCCTTTCTGTACTTGCCCAAGGCCATCTAACCTAAAAAACCGCCCAGCCCACGCCACACAACCCCTGCTACCCGTGTAGCCGCTTGTTGCGTGTAGTGGACTCCTGACCTATCCAGTGGAACCCGAAACCCCACCACCCTATGGCGCAAGTCGAGGAATCTGCAGCCCACACGGTCGCAGAACCGTCTCAGCCTCTGATTCAGACCCTCCACTCGGCTCTGTACCAAAGGTCCGCAGTCAGTCCTGTCGACGATGCTGCAGATGGTGAGCTCTGCTTTCATCCCGCTAGCGAGACTGGCAGTCTTCACCAAATCAGATAGCCGCCGGAAGCCAGAGAGGATTTCCTCCGATCCATAGCGACACACATCATTGGTGCCGACATGAGCGACCACCTGCAGATGGGTGCACCCTGTACCCTTCATGGCATCTGGAAGGACCCTTTCCACATCTGGAATGACTCCCCCCGGTATGCACACGGAGTGCACAATGGTTTTCTTCCCCTCTCTTGCTGCCATTTCCCTAAGGGGCCCCATTACGCGCCTGACGTTGGAGCTCCCAACTACCAGTAAGCCCACCCTCTGCGACTGCCCGGATCTTGCAGACTGAGGGGCAACCTCTGGAACAGGACAAGCAGCCATGTCAGGCCGAAGATCAGTATCAGCCTGAGACAGAGCCTGAAACCGGTTCGTCAGACAAACTGGAGAGGCTTTCCGTTCAGCCCTCCGGAATGTCTTTCGCCCCCTGCCACACCTTGAAACGACCTCCCACTCTACCACAGGTGAGGGATCAGCCTCAATGCGGGCAGTATCCCGGGCAACCACAGTCGTAGTCCGATCAGGGGATAAACACCGTCTGTACCTTTGTAAAAATTTCGGCAGAATTTATCTCTGGCTTAAGCCAGCTTTCTGTACCTATAACGATTTCAGCTTCGGTGCTTTCTATCAGCGCTTGAAGTTCCGGTACTTTGCCAACGCAGCTTCGACAGTTGACAATTACAATACCGATTGCTGCTTGTTCCCCGCATGTCCTGACTTTGCCCCGCACCCGTTGAGGCTGTTGCCCTTTCTGTACTTGCCCAAGGCCATCTAACCTAAAAAACCGCCCAGCCCACGCCACACAACCCCTGCTACCCGTGTAGCCGCTTGTTGCGTGTAGTGGACTCCTGACCTATCCAGTGGAACCCGAAACCCCACCACCCTATGGCGCAAGTCGAGGAATCTGCAGCCCACACGGTCGCAGAACCGTCTCAGCCTCTGATTCAGACCCTCCACTCGGCTCTGTACCAAAGGTCCGCAGTCAGTCCTGTCGACGATGCTGCAGATGGTGAGCTCTGCTTTCATCCCGCTAGCGAGACTGGCAGTCTTCACCAAATCAGATAGCCGCCGGAAGCCAGAGAGGATTTCCTCCGATCCATAGCGACACACATCATTGGTGCCGACATGAGCGACCACCTGCAGATGGGTGCACCCTGTACCCTTCATGGCATCTGGAAGGACCCTTTCCACATCTGGAATGACTCCCCCCGGTATGCACACGGAGTGCACAATGGTTTTCTTCCCCTCTCTTGCTGCCATTTCCCTAAGGGGCCCCATTACGCGCCTGACGTTGGAGCTCCCAACTACCAGTAAGCCCACCCTCTGCGACTGCCCGGATCTTGCAGACTGAGGGGCAACCTCTGGAACAGGACAAGCAGCCATGTCAGGCCGAAGATCAGTATCAGCCTGAGACAGAGCCTGAAACCGGTTCGTCAGACAAACTGGAGAGGCTTTCCGTTCAGCCCTCCGGAATGTCTTTCGCCCCCTGCCACACCTTGAAACGACCTCCCACTCTACCACAGGTGAGGGATCAGCCTCAATGCGGGCAGTATCCCGGGCAACCACAGTCGTAGTCCGATCAGGGGATGCGTGGGACGAGCTGGCCGTCCCCGACAAACCCCCATCCGGACCCCCACAGTGATGCCCATTGGCAACAGCCTCAAGCTGTGTGACCGAAGCCAACACTGCCTGAAGCTGGGAGCGAAGGGATGCCAACTCAGCCTGCATCCGAACACAGCAGTTTATGGCCAAGAGAAGTCTGCTAGTATCAAAGATAGGTCTTAGTTTGAGGAAGAAATATCTGAGAACGTACGTTTGGAGCACAGCATTGTATGCTAGTCAGACATGGACTGTGGGCAAACCGGAACAGAAGAGAACAAAGCGTTTGAGATGCGGTGCCTCAGTAGGATGTTGAGATTGTTAGGTGGACTAATAAAGTAAGGAATGAGGAGGTTCTGCGCAGAATCGGAGAGCTAAAGAATATGCGGAAAACACTGACAACAAGAAGTGACAGAATGGTCGGACTTCTGTTAAGACATCGAGGGATAACTTCCTTGGTACTAGAGGGAACTATAGAGGTTAAAAACTATACGGGAAGACATTGAGGGCGTAGGTTGCAAGTGTGGCTCTGAGAAGAAAAAATTGGCACAGGAGAGAAATTCGTGGCGGACCGCATCAAATCAGTCAGAAGACTGATGAAAAAAAAAGTAATTGATTTTTTCTTTTTGTGGCTGAACAGCGGCATATTGAACCGCTGGTTTTGTTTAAATACAAGCAGTCTGACTGACGCTATTATTTGGATGGTTAGCTTACAACACTAGTAAAAAAAACGAATCGTATTCAGACTCAAACATATGGCCTAGATGTCTTACGATCCAAAGTGCCCGCAGCGAAGAAGATATCTCTTAGAAACATTAAGTAATAAAATCAAGACTGCTGCTATAGTAGATTGACGATGTATTAATTCTGTTGGATCCATTTCAGCTAAACTGTCATCTTGAGACCATCTTGTTGAATTTTATATCTTCTGTTGCTTTTAATAATTTAATTCGAAGGCGCATATAACGCAGTATATTCCCATGTCAATGTATGACAGCAATGTCAATAATCTACGATCGAATGGGCCCGCAGCGTAGAAGGTATCCCTTGAAGTCATTATGTAATAAAATCCACATTACTGCTATAGTACTTCAGTATGGAACCGCGTGACCGCTACGGTCGCAGGTTAGAATCCTACCTCGGGCATGGATGCGTGTGATGTCCTTAGGTTAGTTAGGTTTAAGTAGTTCTAAGTTCTAGGGGACTGATGACCACAGATGTTAAGTCCCATAGTGCTCAGAGCCATTTGAACCATTTTCGGACTGCTATAGTAGTTCAATGTATTTATTGTGATGGATCCATTTCGGCTGGATTGCCATCTTCAGACCATGTCCGTACATCACCAGCGGTCTCTGTCATTCTGTATTATGATACGACGTGGTGCAGGTTTAGGACTCTTACGCCATAAGCTGTTCTGTGGTTTCCTCCTTTTGTTAATGGTCCTTTCCTGTAATTTTTATAATTTGAGATCATCAGTACTTCATCTGGTTTCGGATAGCTGGCCTATCATTACTCCACAGACATTCAGACACCTCACTGCAAGTGTCTCAGCAGAGTTGAAATGAAAGGCGAAAGCTGGACACACCCCACTCTGCCACTAATGGGTGTCCGTCAGGATGCTCTTGTTCAGATTATATATACCTGTGAACATTTGCAACATATGATAGCTATTGCTAGCTAAAATTGTAATATTGTATATTGCTGGTCCAAAAGTATTTTATCTTTTAGCGTAGCGCTATCTGCAACGTACTACGGCAGTAATTAACTCTGCTGCTTACCTTTTAAACATCTATGTTCGAGGAAAAGCCGGTAAATGTGTCATCTGTCCGTTGTAATATTGTATATTCCTGGTCCAAAAGTATTTTATCTTTCAGCGTATCGCTAGCTACAACGCACTGTAGCAGTAATTAACTCTGATGCTTACCTTTTAAACATCTACGTTCCAGGAAAACCAGGTAAATGTATAATCTGTTCAGGTAATTTCCCGTGTATATATATATATATATATATATATATATATATATATATATATATATATATATATATATATAATTTCGCCTATGTATATACAGGCGAAATTAACTGATAACACATTCGAGGAAATGCAGATAAATAGATCAATGTGTCATCTGTCTAATTTCGGCTATATATATATTCAGCCGAAATTATAAATATATAGCCGAAATTAACTGGACAGGTGGACAGATGACACATTTACCCGCTTTTCCTCGAACACAGATGTTCAGAAGGTAAGCATCAGAGTTAATAACTGCGGCCGGCCGAAGTGGTCGCGCGGTTCTGGCGCTGCAGTCTGGAACCGCGAGACCCCT
This sequence comes from Schistocerca serialis cubense, assembly GCF_023864345.2. Taxonomy (NCBI): domain Eukaryota; kingdom Metazoa; phylum Arthropoda; class Insecta; order Orthoptera; family Acrididae; genus Schistocerca; species Schistocerca serialis. The sequence continues at coordinate 10,076,259 of NC_064646.1, forward strand.
ACGGTCGCAGGTTCGAATCCTGCCTCGGGCATGGATGTGTGTGATGTCCTTAGGTTAGTTAGGTTTAACTGGTTCTAAGTTCTAGGGGACTAATGACCTCAGCAGTTGAGTCCCATAGTGCTCAGAGCCATTTGAACCATTTTTTAATAACTGCGACAGTACGTTGTAGCTAGGGATACGCTGAAACATAAAATACTTTTGGACCAGTAATTCACAATATTACAATTTTGGCTAGCAACAGCTATCATATATTGCAAAATTTTCACAGGTGTCGGTAATCAGTATTTTGTTAACGTTTATACGCGTCTTGCGAATGCAGTATTGGCACTGAAATTAAGATAAGTCACGGAAAACCGTTATTAAAGAAATGAAAAAGTAAAAATATCAATATAGCTACAGTACCTATGGGTGTAGCGCCACTGACTCTGATAGTTTTATCTGAACGTCACTGCAGAATGGTAAATTATGGTCTTCAGGCTTTACTTTGACTACTGCGTACTGTTAAATTCTTCTCTCATTAGGGTGTTTTTATTTTGTTTACCACATTCTGACAATATCTTCAGCTGAGGCTGTCAAGCCGGCCGCTGCGACCGAGCGATTCTAGGCGCTTCAGTCCGGAACCGCGCTGCTGCTACGGTCGCAGGTTCGAATCTTGCCTCAGGCATGGGTGTGTGTGCGATGTCCTTAGGTTAGTTACGCTTAATTAGTTCTAAGTCTAGGGGACGGATGACCTCAGATGTTAAGTCCTCTAGTGCTTAGAGCCATTTTAACCATTTGATGCCGTTAAAATAATAAGTAAATGGGACAGGGTGCGAACGAAACTGCAAAATTACAAATGACGTAATATTATTTCGATGTGTCGTATACACGAAGTGACTGTTAGCCTTGAAACAACGTTGAGGTGCAGCAGAGGGCAGGTGGTCCGCGTGTAGTTGGCGCCTCCTCTGGGACGGTTAATGGAAAGCTTCGATTTGGACACGTGCGAGCAGGGCCGAGGTGGGGTGCGCCAGTGGCGCGTGCCAGACATAGCAGGAGTTCCGCACCGCCAGCAGCGGCCAGTGTGCGGCGGTCAGCACCAACACCAACGCAAACACAAACACACCGCGGACACCGTGGCGAAGCGATCGCCAAACCGCAGAGCCCCTCAGCTGCCGGCTTCTGCAGCCCGCTCTTCCGGGTAACTGCTGGATGGCCACTAACGGAACACAGCTGTAATGCTGCTGATGACAACAACGCAGGTGATAAGAAACATAATATACAGGGTGTTGCAAAAAGGTACGGCCAAACTTTCAGGAAACATTCCTCACACACAAATAAAGAAAAGATGTTATGTGGACATGTGTCCGGAAACGCTTACGTTCCATGTTAGAGCTCATTTTATTACTTCTCTTCACATCACATTAATCATGGAATGGAAACACACAGCAACAGAACTTACCAGCGTGACTTCAAACACTTTGTTAGAGGAAATGTTCAAAATATCCTCCGTTAGCGAGGATACAGGCATCCACCCTCCGTCGCACGGAATCCCTGATGCGCTGATGCAGCCCTGGAGAATGGCGTATTGTATCACAGCCGTCCACAATACGAGCACGAAGAGTCTCTACATTTGGTACCGGGGTTGCTTACACAAGAGCTTTCAAATGCCCCCATAAATGAAAGTCAAGAGGGTTGAGGTCAAGAGAACGTGGAGGCCATGGAATTGGTCCGCCTCTACCAATCCATCGGTCACCGAATCTGTTGTTGAGAAGCGTACGAACACTTCGTCTGAAATGTGCAGGAGCTCCATCGTGCATGAACCACATGTTGTGTCGTACTTGTAAAGGCACGTGTTCTCGCAGCACAGGTAGAGTATCCCGTATGAAATCATGATAACGTGCTCCACTGAGCGTAGGTGGGAGAACATGGGGCCCAATCGAGACATCACCAACAATGCCTGCCCTAACGTTCACAGAAAATCTGTGTAGATGACGTGGTTGCACAATTGCGTGCGGATTCTCGTCAGCCCACACATGTTGATTGTGAAAATTTACAATATGATCACGTTGGAATGAAGCCTCATCCGTAAAGAGAGCATTTGCACTGAAATGAGGATTGACACATTGTTGGATGAACCATTCGCAGAAGTGTACCCGTGGAGGCCAATCAGCTGCTGATAGTGCCTGCACACGCTGTACATGGTACGGAAACAACTGGTTCTCCCGTAGCACTCTCCATACAGTGACGTGGTCAACGTTACCTTGTAGAGCAGCAACTTCTCTGACGCTGACATTAGGGTTATCGTCAACTGCACGAAGAATTGCCTCGTCCATTGCAGGTGTCCTCGTCGTTCTAGGCCTTCATAGGCTGGAATGTTCCGTGCTCCCTAAGACGCCAGAGGAATGTTTCCTGAAAGTTTGGCCGTACCTTTTTGTAGCACCCTGTATATCTTACCTTCCTTAGGTTTGCAAGCATGGTTCCCGACTTAAGGGGCACTCACACACTCAGAATTTATTACACAATACCCAGTATAGCGCAATAAATTGATCGCCTGAAGGAAGTATTGACGGTTTGTGAAATACACTCCTGGAAATGGAAAAAAGAACACATTGACACCGGTGTGTCAGACCCACCATACTTGCTCCGGACACTGCGAGAGGGCTGTACAAGCAATGATCACACGCACGGCACAGCGGACACACCACGAACCGCGGTGTTGGCCGTCGAATGGCGCTAGCTGCGCAGCATTTGTGCACCGCCGCCGTCAGTGTCAGCCAGTTTGCCGTGGCATACGGAGTTCCATCGCAGTCTTTAACACTGGTAGCATGCCGCGACAGCGTGGACGTGAACCGTATGTGCAGTTGACGGACTTTGAGCGAGGGCGTATAGTGGGCATGCGGGAGGCCGGGTGGACGTACCGCCGAATTGCTCATCACGTGGGGCGTGAGGTCTCCACAGTACATCGATGTTGTCGCCAGTGGTCGGCGGAAGGTGCACGTGCCCGTCGACCTGGGACCGGACCGCAGCGACGCACGGATGCACGCCAAGACCGTAGGATCCTACGCAGTGCCGTAGGGGACCGCACCGCCACTTCCCAGCAAATTAGGGACACTGTTGCTCCTAGGGTATCGGCGAGGACCGTTCGCAACCGTCTCCATGAAGCTGGGCTACGGTCTCGCACACCGTTAGGCCGTCTTCCGCTCACGCCCCAACATCGTGCAGCCCGCCTCCAGTGGTGTCGCGACAGGCGTGAATGGAGGGACGAATGGAGACGTGTCGTCTTCAGCGATGAGAGTCGCTTCTGCCTTGGTGCCAATGATGGTCGTATGCGTGTTTGGCGCCGTGCAGGTGAGCGCCACAATCAGGACTGCATACGACCGAGGCACACAGGGCCAACACCCGGCATCATGGTGTGGGGAGCGATCTCCTACACTGGCCGTACACCACTGGTGATCGTCGAGGGGACACTGAATAGTGCACGGTACATCCAAACCGTCATCGAACCCATCGTTATACCATTCCTAGACCGGCAAGGGAACTTGCTGTTCCAACAGGACAATGCACGTCCGCATGTATCCCGTGCCACCCAACGTGCTCTAGAAGGTGTACGTCAACTACCCTGGCCAGTAAGATCTCCGGATCTGTCCCCCATTGAGCATGTTTGGGACTGGATGAAGCGTCGTCTCACGTGGTCTGCACGTCCAGCACGAACGCTGGTCCAACTGAGGCGCCAGGTGGAAATGGCATGGCAAGCCGTTCCACAGGACTACATCCAGCATCTCTACGATCGTCTCCATGGGAGAATAGCAGCCTGCATTGCTGCGAAAGGTGGATATACACTGTACTAGTGCCGACATTGTGCATGCTCTGTTGCCTGTGTCTATGTGCCTGTGGTTCTGTCAGTGTGATCATGTGATGTATCTGACCCCAGGAATGTGTCAATAAAGTTTCCCCTTCCTGGGACAATGAATTTACGGTGTTCTTATTTCAATTTCCAGGAGTGTATATTGAAGGAGAATGCATACCATTGAAAATACTGCCATAATGAATTTTGTATAACCAGTTACACTGCTGTGGGATGCAGCCATCATCAGGTTATCTGTAATAGAACATTTATAAATTTTATTACGTTTGTTGCATGACATGTGAGTTTCTTATGATTTTATATAAGTTTTCAAGTCCTGCATTCCATGCAATAACGTCTATTCTGTTGCTGTCTGTTTGTTTTCTGATCATATTGTTTCGTTGTTATTTTTGTAGTAATCAGTTGAGTGTTTCGGTATTTTCTGACACTTCATTCATAACGGACAGAAATAAACTTAATTTCAGACGACATTTCGTGACAGCAATTATGTCAGACGATTTACAATAAATTATAGTTACATCTGCTTGGAGAAAATTCTATCAGCCACATACTGGGTTATATTGAATGGATATCTGTGGTGGTGTGTTACTTAAATTTTGTGTCTGGTTGTATTATGATCCATCCAGGATCTTAATGGATAATGTCAATGAAGTTTTAGATAAAGTGTTTATTTCATCCTGAAATTGTTTATTTCTGACCATTATTAATGAAGTGTCAGAAAATACCGGAACACTCAACTGATTCCTACGAAAATAACAACGAAACAATACAGTCAGTAAACAAATAGGCAACAAGAGAATCGACGACATTGCATGGAAACAAGGTCTTGCAAACGTATTTACAATAATATTATCCATAAGTAACTCACATGTCATACAGCAAACATACCAGAATTTATAAAATATTCTATTACAGATAATCTCACGATGGCTGTACAGCTGAAATAGGCGAATAGCTCAAATGAAAAATAATACCCATAGCAGCATAACTGGTTATACAAAATTTGTTAAGTCCCTAAAAGATTTTTATTATACAGCAGGCCCAAAAAATTACAAAAATATTGTTGTTCGCTCCATATGTGGCGCAGTACAGAGAGTAAAGAGTATAAGACAGATAGGTGACAGGACAGTGTACCGAACGTTACATCGTTATTTATTTCATGTTCACACTAATAATTATAGTTATTAGGAACATTATTTTTTTAGGTTTGTTAGTACCTCTACGTACATGTGGCAAGAGGAAGCCATTAAAGGTTACTTTCCCGTGGGCAGCAGGTCACATGTTGAAGTATGAAAACGTGGGCACAAAACGGCTTGTCTATACCGACAGGCAAATTCCACCTAGTTGTGCAGTTACGGAAACACAGAAAACGTCAGGTCGTAAAGTTTGTGACATACTTGTGGGGATACTGTTCAACGCAGAGGAAAAAAAAAACCAGCAAATACAAAAAAATGGTTCAAATGACTCTGAGCACTATGGGACTTAACATCTGAGGTCATCAGTCCCCTAGACTTAGTACTACTTAAACCTAACTAACCTAAGGACATCACACACATCCATGCCCGAGGCAGGATTCGAACCTGCGACCGTAGCAGCAGCGCGGTTCCGGACTGAAGCGCCTAGAGCCGCTCGGCCGGCAGCAAAAACAGTTATTTGTTTATTTTGAGGTACAACATTTTAAAAAAATCTACCCTCGCACCCATTACACCTTGTATTTTGTATAGTGTAAGGAGAGTATTTCTCAATACACGGCAGTTCCTGCCGAACCCGAGAGAAATTAAATTCCGCGAAGAACTGGAAAAAGTAAATGACATAAGATCGACGAATGTATATTATAACATCGTGTGGTACTTTGAGAAATGACATTCCTGACTATTCGGGAAATGCTAGATACCTCGTTGTACACAACTGCAAAGGAAACTGAAGATCATGATGTCATCACAATTTTACTTGTAGCAGTTGTCAGAATTGGTAACTAAGATCATCAAGATCAACATACATATCTTTTTTTCCCCTTGCAACAGTTGTCACACTACGAGCATAAGATCATGTAAGGTTTTAATCAATAATCAGTAAATAATCGTTTTAATTCTTTTGCAACGGTTGTTACAGCATAGAAATGTAAAGCAAACAACACATGTAAACGATAAATTACACAGTTCTGCAATTTGTAATTAGTTGTTGTGGTTTACGATCTGTGCTGCAGTGAATGAGGTCCTGGTCCATTGAAATGTTTCTGGAAGCTTTTCAGACTTACTTCGCCCGTTCTTCACAGTGTTTTTCAAGGCAAGCACTCACACGCAGTATATAAATATTCCACATCACATTTTCGAGCACCGACATGTTCGCTACGTAGGCAGAGTTCCAAATGTACACACATATACGAGTAGTATCTGTTCCGTTGGACATGTCCGACAGAACGGGAAGAAAAGGGAGAATGTGGATGGGAAACTAATGACTTCCAGCCGCACAG